>NW_025335408.1:4144550-4633031 GCF_004798865.1 Varanus komodoensis | reverse complement strand
AGGGCCTCTCCCGCTGATCTCAAGGGGCGGCTGGGCATATATGGACGTAAGCGCTCCTTCAGGTAATCACAAGCAATCACAAACATTGCCCATCCATCCATCCATCCCTACTCAATATTTCACATAACTCATAATATTATGTAAGGACTCACTTTTGATTTCCAAAGAACCGAGATCAATTCTTATTTTTCTAAAAATGGTATAGCCAGCAGCAGGGTAGTCATTCCTGCACATGCAGTCTCGCTGTCTGCTTCCATTAAAAGGGCACTCATATGGATTTTGCAGCCTATAAATAAACACCTCTTAGTTTTTACTGTAGTACATTTGGTAATCACAGTACATCACAGTCTTATCCCATATTAAAAATTTGAAGAGTATTATAAGAGTGAGATTGTTTTATGCTACCCAAAGTATTGCACAAGCATCTGTGGATATGCAGCTAAAACCAGCTACACAATCCAGCCAAGTTCGGCATACTTCAGTCCTATTGATTTCAAGGAGAATGCCCCTAACTCTCTCATTAAAGATATATAGGGTTTAGACATGATTAACTTTTGCTGAATAATGGCCAACATGCATGGCCAAGTAATGCTTTGGAGTAGGCAGAACTGAATAATTCTACTCCACACAATTTTGGCAGAGCTTTGGGAACCTGGAAGGGATTCTGTGATATACACTACATGAATTGGTGGACTCTTTCACATCCCTAATCTGGAGAATGCTACGTATTCCCACTGTAGGTGGCCACATTACATGTCCCAATAACATCCAGCATAGCTGGAAAGTGGAGGAAACGCTGTCCATTGACCACATCAGATACATTTGGACCAGTAAAATGGATTTGCTGAGGTCTTCCTAGGCTGCTCATGTTCTGGGCCACCAACATTACAAACAGGTGGATGGCACCTACTTGCCATGTCAGACCTTACCACAGCATTTTCAGCATGGGTCTAAAAATGCATCAGCACCAGGGTTCCTTCTTAACTAAGGCAGAATTCAGGAGCATCCTTTGTAATGTTGGCTTCCCCTTAAGTGCAAGCAATGGCTATGCATTATATTATTCATACTTTTTTCTTTTAGAACAGCAGTCTTTAAACTAGCTACTTCTGTTTGGAAAACAAAGCGGTTGAAGCAGCCCAACACAGAATGTGCTTGTGATCAGGACTGGGACCCAGCACCAGTTTCCTGCTAAACTCCCCCTCCGCACCACCACTGCATGATGTTTGCCACCAAAGACACTAATTATTTGCTATCTGAGTGGGCAAATAATTGCTTGGAAGAGTATGATTTACAGCAGGAAATTGTTACAGAGTCTTGCTTGATTGGGATCAGAAGTCATTCCATATCAGAACCTTACAGCTGCTTTAAGCACTGAATAATATAAATTGTAACTTGGTTGTGGGAGATAGGGACTCAGCTATGAGGTTTTGCAGTTTTTCCCACAAAAATGGTTCTTCCCACCCTGGAAAAAATCACTTCATGGATCTATGGCTGAAACTGGAAACAGGTTTAACCTTCAATTCCTAGATTATACAATGATAATTCAGAACTAGGCACATCTTTATATATTAAGTGTACAATTCTGCAGTTAGCACATGCTTATATTTACAAAACAACACTTAAAGAACACAGTACCGATATCCATATACTTCTGAAAAGTTATCTGCTTCCCCTTTAGCCAATGTTAAATATTCTTTGGGATTTTCTAGCCACATGTCTGAACAATAAATCTACAAAATAAAGACAACAGCAACTTAATTATTTTAGATAAAGGAGGTTTTATGTTGCAGCTCCCCACCTCCCAGTAAAGAAGTAGCAATACCTTTATCATTTTCCCCTTAATATTAAGCAAGTATTCACCATCCTTTTGAACCTTTTTTCTAATCTGGATTTCTTTGCAGCTGTTTATCTCTTCACCTGAAAACAAATGTGTATGTTACTTTCTGGAATGAATGCTTCAGTTGTATAACCCTGAATTTCAAGCTAGAAAAGCCAATTACTTACAATCTTTCATGTGACATATGCGTCTAGCAGTAGGTTTTAAATGTGGTGGACACAAGTCACTGGATGAACCACTTAGTGTCCTGCATTCCACTCTTCTTTCCTTTATCCCCTTTCCACAAGGTACTGAGCACTAAAGAAAAAGTATGAAGTAAACTGAAGTAGCCATAATGTCGTAATGTGCAACTACGCTACTTCCAAGTACTGGGATGTTCCAGAGATCTCAGCACTCACCAAGATTCAGTTTCAGTAGAACACAACCGGGGAACCTCTGGCAGAGACATGGGAGGTTCCCATCCAGCCTGCCATTTCCCCGCTGTCCTTTCCACTAAAGGCCAACTTTAAGGTTAATTCATGTTGATTCAAGCTCCACAAAGCCAATAAATTGGAAGATAATGATGTTACCTTACATCCCATGATCAGTGGTGGTGAGCTTCCTTGCTATATGCCCACCATATTCCCACACTTTACTTGTTCAACACTTGCATTTTATTCTTCCAGTCCTAAATCCTGATGGAGTGCCTGGAACCAGCAACTCTGCCCATTTATATCCTGCTCCCACATTGCCTTACAGTATTGCAAGAGGAATGCTCTGGTGAGTCGATTCATGCCTGCTCGTGCCATGTAAGCAAGCACAACTTGTGAGATGCTCACAGACATTTGCATTAGTACATTCCTTATGAAGGTGGAAGAGAAAGGCACAGCCCTTCTAGAACCACATTGGCCATTTCTGCTGACAGCCACATTCATTTGATCTCCATAACAGCTGGGAATCTGCCAGACTAAATTTGCGTAAGAAGTTTGACTCATTCTAGCAGTCTTTGGATTCAACCTTACATTTATAGAATCACCAAACTGGAAGAGACTCTGTGAGGTCACTTATCTCCCAACTTATATCAAAGCAAATAATAGCTGAAGTCACTATTCATTTCTGAAATGTGGCACCCTAATTATTTGCTCATCTATACTCACCTCACTCCATTTCCCTACTTTCCAGGCTGCAGCAACATGTAGACAAGCCTTGATGTGGCATCTGTTTGTCAGTGATGATCGTGCCAGTGGACAATCTGGGTAGGCTACTGCTCGAAGACCATCAGTGTTCCAGGCGTCATGGGCCTCGACACAGTACGGGATCTTTTTGTGGTACTCAAGATAGCAACCAGCTGGACACTAAAATGATAAACTTTTGTCACAAAAAGCATATGGAACAATAATGTCAGTGCTGCTTACATTCTTGTGCTCCTAATATTTGCTTTCCAGGAACCAAATATATACTGCTGACAAGCACTGCCACTGAGCAGCCAGTCATTATAGGTGGGAAGGTATAATAACTAAATGTTGTGCTGTTCAGATGGAATTTCTGAAAACTACATAGTTGTCATCCATGGGTGGGGCTGTGGGTTGAAAGAGAAATGCCATTTAACAGGGTTATCTGGTAGTATACCATACTCTGCAGTTGTGGAGTTCATTTCTATCAACCCAGTGAAAATCTATGAAAATCAGAGTATTTACGAAAGAAGAAAAGCTATTAATAAACCAAGGCTGCATTCCTAGGAACAATTACTCTGGAGTAAGCCCCACTGAAATTAATTAGACTTATATCCAAAGATGCATAAGATCACGTGTAGGAGCAGCTCATGATCCTGTGGATGCTGTTGGGTTGCAACTCCTGTCCTATTTCACCACCAGGTAGAGATTGTGGGAACCACTCTTGAATTGCTCACTCCTGGGATAAGGCCTGCATGATCTATTGAAGATCATGAACTTTAGCAGGCTTATATCTGCTTAACTGCTGCTGCTTAACTGAGAAAAAGATCAGGCTGTCGGGATTTGGAAAAGAAAGGAACAGCTTTTATGCTGCTGCCACGCAGATCTCCATGTCCTCATGCAACAGGAACAGAAGGCCCTTAGAGATTGTGGTGAAACATCTGGAAAGGAGTGCCCCATATGGGATCTCCAACATAGAGTAAAACTATATGGAAAAAGGAACACCATGGTTTTCACCCATCATCTCCTGCAATTCCTAGTTGCATGGCCTGAAGGCCAGTTAATTCTGATGCCATGCTGCTAACCATACTAAGGTTGCCTTCACATATCGGATTGCATCCAGAGTTTTGTAAGCTGTGTTGTGTCCACAGAATTCCTCTTGCAATCGTCTGACCTCATAAGCAATCTGCTCCAGAGATCTTGAATGATAGGGAAGGGGGTGCAAAGGGCTACAGGGCGAAAGGGAAAACTTAAGAGAGACCTATTCAATGAGCTGAATGCAGTTCATGGAATTTTGGATCCAAACCAGTAGATTTCTCTTCTTTCAATTCCCTTAATAAAATCTCTACTGGATCCTGTGCCATTTGTGAATAGCTGTCTGTTCCAGAAACAGACATTTTTAAATTCAGCCTATAACACTGATATCATCACTGGCTCCCTGATTCAGATACCCACGCTCAAGAAGACACTTGTATTTTGTTCAGAGTACATGGCATGAGATATACATCTTTTTCAAGACAAAGGCCTAGAATATTTTTTCAACACAAATAGCAGTTATTTGCACAGTAAAAAAACGCAGCTCTGTGATCCAGCTCCTTAGGTTGCTTTCAGATTAGAGGGAAACTGAACTGAAGGCAGCTGAAATAATTCAAGAATATTTTTAACTGTTAGTGGGAGAGATTAGAAATTTTATGCAGTTTTTGAGCAAAAACCAAAGACTTGATCATACAATGATAAATTTACCTCTGATGAATCAATGGTAATCACAAGGTATTTACAGGCAGATGCTCTACATTTTTTACTGGATGGAGGTTTTGTAGAAGGATCACAGAGCCCTTCGTTCACTTTGATCCCATTTTCATCTACACACTTCACCTTCCGGTATGTTTCCTTTTTTCGACATGATGAAGAACACTGAAGATGATAAGAACAAAACTAATCCTTTCTCATAAGAAAGAAGGATTTCATTTCTGAAGCCAAATTTTTCTAGACAAATCAACCTCAGTGTGACTACTTTGGAGGCAGTGGTTCTGGGGCCACTCAGGCTGTTGAAAACAAAAGAGGCAGTTGTGCTTGGTACAAGTTTCAAGGGCAGCTAAGTTTGGTCTCTACAGATGGGGAGGATGGGCCTTGGGAAACTGGGCCTCCAGATATGAAGATGGGAGAAGAAAAGGGGCTTATCTCAAGCCTGACCTCTCCCAGGATCTACAGCTGCTGGGAAGGGGCACAGGACAGGCTAGGTGGGCCTGGAACAACTCTTGACCCCATCCTATGGGATCAGGAGAGAAGAGCTAGCCAACTAGAGGGGCGGAGTACAGATAAGAGGCTTGACCTCACAGACGGAAGTATCTGTGTGTACACCCATTGTTCGGGGATATCAGAGATGTGCAAAATTAAGTATAGCATGGAGAAAGTGTATAGGAAGGCATTTTTCTCTTTCTCCCATAGAATTAGAGCTCGTGGATACACCGTGAATCCAGCTGGTGGGAGATTCAGGACAGATATAAGGAGCTACTTCTTCACGTTGCATAGTTAAACAGTGGCATTCACTGCAACGAATGGCCAGCAATCTAGAGGTCAAGAGGGGAGTAGGCAAATTCATAAAAGATAAGGCCATCAATGGCTACTAGCCGTCATATATCTCACTTCCAGTATCAGAGGCAATATGCCTAGGCATACCAGTTCCTGGAGAACTTAAGCAGGCGGGCCCTGTTGCACTCATTGTGGGCTTTCCCTAGTCAGTTGGGTGGCTACCGTGTGAATAGAGTGCTGGGCTAGACAGAACCTTCATCTGATCCAGCACAGCTGTGCTGATGTTTGTAACTGTTGTGGAAAGCATGCACAAAACCAAAGTGGTTGATGCTAAGATCAATGCTTGACTTTCAGAAGGATGTTCTCATGCAAGTTCCATGTTTCATATCCCCACCCCTGCCCTCGGTAGGGCTAATGCATTTCCTAACTCGGAAAAGATAGGGTTGTATATAATAGAAGTCTTACTTAAAGTAGACCCATTAAAATTAATGGGAGTTCAGTTAGACTAACACTGTCTGCTAAACAGAAGACTTGAGATGCAAGAACAGTTTGGGCACTGGAAAATAATAAGCACGGAAGGAAAAGGGATATGCCATGCCTCCTGCCCCTGACCACCTTATGTAGCTGGAGAAAGTTTGCAGAGAGACAGCAAGAGTGTTTGACTGAATGAAGTTACAGTACTTCATGGTCACAGCCCGTCTTCAGACCTTCTCCATCAACACAGTGCTGGAGAGGTGGCACACATATTCACATTTCCCCTCCACTCTCAGGACTTTTTATTTATAGAGGAATACAATACAAGACTAAAGAAGCATGCACCAAGATCACATTTGCCCCTTTGCATCATCATGAGCCATTCCAAGTTCTTAAAAAAAGCCAACGTAGCAAAAGACATTATTGTTTTTAATCCAAACAATCAGTTGTTAAATTGGAAGAGTCCCTCATGAAAATCTTCCATCTTTTAAACTAGGCAGATATAATGTATACCTTAAACTGGTTTAAATCATCTCAAATATCATCCCAAGTTTTTGAGTATAGTTACCTCTTGCCATTCATCAGCCAACCACTGGTAATGTGCACAGGCAGCCAACCAACAAGGCCTCTGACTAGGTGGCTGAGGAAGATCATGGCACATCACTTCATTCACTCGGCCGCTGCCTTTCTGCCTACAGTAAACATTGCGATGTTGAGCGCCTTCCCCACAAGTCACAGAGCACTGGAATAAATACATGCATGCACAGTCAAAGAGAGAGAAAGGAAAAGAGAGAACAGGACTCAGACTGTAAACTTAGGAACAATATTTGATGGAGACACTATCATCCACACCCATTCTAAAGAGCCTTTTCTTATACTGGGGACAATATGAAAAAGAAAAAGAAAGATACTTTTCTTTCAAATCTAAGTAGACTGATAGGGGGATCCCTTTTAAAATTAAAAAGGCAATTTTTATCTATCCCACAATTAAGAACAGGGTAGGTACAACATGGGGCAATGGTGAATGTTTTCATTGTTGCCAGGCATCAACAATAAAGCCGATACTGCAGTGAGAAGGGGGAGTTGGGCTGGGTGTTCACAAGGTAATCTCAGCAATTCTCTCCTTCTAAGCTGGAATCTGGACCATGTGGTCAAACCCATAGTAGGTATGGAAAATGAGGATGTGCTCCACTGTTAGTTTTCCTGAACCTCTTAGTAGCCTTCAAACTCATCTCCTTGGTTTCCTTCTGGACACTTGAGTTAAGACTGGCGGGAGGAGCATGGTGTTGCAAGAGCTCTAGGAGTCTCTGCCACATGGCCACTGGCCTTTGGTGTGCCTCTTGATGTTGGGTTTGCCAGACAGCTAGGAGCCCTCAGTTCTTGAACTGTGATCATTTTGGAAGGTCACAAGCTGTGTAGGCTAGCCTGAGCCATCATCCCTGCCAATCTAATTTTAATCTTTTAAAAAAAAATAATTAAAATGTCATATCCATGACTAATGCAGTGCCAAAACTGTGTCCGGAATCATTGCACAGGATATTTCTTCATTGCATTGCACTGTTTTTGTCAGTATAACTCTGAAGTCTATTAGCATTCCATTGAAGGATGTATCTTGTATCAGTGTGTGTCATTGATGGAGATGACTACAAAGAAAAACATGTATAAAGGATCTGTTCTCCTTTCATGCTTACATACAGATCACCATAAAGTTAATAGTTATGACACAAATGGGTCTGGAGAATAGACACTCCAGCTTTACATCTGCGATTTTCAAATGAAGTTAATCAAAACAAGTTGTGGAATGTCCTTCCATGCACCCACCCATTCTAGAAGGTCATATATTCTGTCTCTTTAAAAGGCACACATTTTAGGAAATGTGCCATGAAGAATTACATTAAAAGGATGCAGAAGCTTAAAAGGAAGAAAGAAAAAGTAAAGACACAAAGATGAAGCAAAGGGGTTGAGGGAATATGGTTGCATGGGATGGAAAACATTGTCAGTGGTAAGATGGAGCTGTTTGAAAGCAATCTCCTCTGATGTTTGGTTGTGTGTGTGTGTGGGGGGACTCATCTTTGCATGAGGCATTTATTGTGCACTTGTGATCCCTGAGTCCTGGACGTCCATAAGAGCTTTTCACAACATTGTCATCCTCCAGGGTCCCTCCTGACTTTCTGGCCATTTTTGTGACTTTTTTAAAAGATGAGGAAAGTCTGGCATTTTCCTAGATGGTGCCATTACAGAAGCCTAGTGTATTTTCACACTTAAATTGTATACCACCTGTGTTGTGCAATGGCACATATAGGTACATACAGAAAGGCAGAAAGGAAAAATCCCACAAAAAAACCTAGTGTGAGGGACAATCCACTCCTTTTGCAAAGAAATTGGAAGAAGGCACAGTAAAGTGCTGGGTCACATATCTTATGTCGAGAAGTCTGGGGGAAAGCGGAAGGGCTGACAGAGAGAGCACACAACTGAAATAATAAATAATTCTCATTTCAGCTACATATATGTGATGTGGGGGTCAAATAAATGGAAAATGTGCTCAACTGCTCTTTCATGTATTATAAGGAACTTTCTTACAACCTTCCACTGCTTGTGATCCACAGTGCTTACTCATATAAGACCCAGCAAGAGGCAGTGTTGTGCAGTGGTTAGGTGTGTGGAACTGAGACTGAGCAGATTTGGGTTCTAGTCCCTGCTCAGCCATGGAGTTCACTGAGTAACTCTCAGTCCAAGCTACCTCACAGGTGTGTTGTTGTGGGATAAAATTAAGAGGAGAAGAATTATGTAAGCTACCTTGAATTCCTTGAAAGGAAAAAAAAGGCGAATGTAAATATAATAAATAAATGAAGCAGAACTTGCATTCTCCTCAGATTTTTAACTTCTCAGATTTTTGCAAAAAACAAAATTACCTAACAGGTGTCTCACTTCCCTGATGAGCCTCCATGTGAAGCTAATTGGTTTCCTGGGGTACAGCATGTAATGCCTCCCTTTTAATAGAACACATTTTCCAAATGTTCCACCCACAGTTCCCCTCTCCAATATGGATTAAGCCTAAGCCTGTTTGCCCTCATCCTTTCCAAATCCGAACTAAGGCAGCCCTTTGGGATTTCTAGAGCGTCCCTAAAACAAGTTTGTGGAAATGAGGGGCACAGCTGCATGGCACGTCCATACTCAGGGAACAGCATCTGAAACAGCCCCAGAGCCCTTCCTGCAGGCTTATGGCTTCTTGACTCTCCAGTACAATTCTGCCTTGAATGCATGGGAGATACTATTCCTCTGGAAAAGCACAGAATTGCCATTTCATTGCATCTGAGCACTTTTGTCAGCTATCTTTTGAAGATTTCAGGACATAGGAATTGGAAAGATCACGCTTGACTGCCATCCATAACAGATAAATGAAATAAAAATCAGCTCTGAAGAAAAGAAGAAATGAAAATACAATCCAGCGTTTTTGTCAATAGCAATGCTGTGTAATTTGATATGTGAACTGTCTTCTTGATTATATGATTGTTTGTACTTTGAGCACTCATACTTCATGTTCAGCTGTTCAGCTGTCTACTAAACATTATCAGTTCATATTGATTCCTGCACTCTTTGTGCTTATATGATGTAAGCATTTTTACAGTCCTTAGACTTGCCAAACATGCAAGATTTGTTGGGGGTGGGGAGCTGGTGGAAATAGGGACACTGGTCTCCACTCTATCCATATTCTTGGAACACATGGTAGATAACTTTTCTATTAATTAGAAATTAATTATTGTTAGGTAGCAGACCAGCCAATATTCAATAGTTTGTTTTTTGCACACCAGAAACATTGGCCCTACACTTTAATGAAGGAAAATGGAACATTTTCTTCACTGTATTGCATAAAAGGCAGCAGGGCAGAAAAACGAGCCTGAAATACCTCATTCCACCTGGTGGCCTTCCATTCAGGACATCTGACGGATTTGCAAACTTTGTGGGTTCGAGGCTTCCTTAAATGATTGCACTCATCATCTCCTAGTTTAATTTGGAAGTTGTTAACACAATATACTTCACGGTCCTTTAAGCCCTTCCCACAGGATGCAGAGCACTGCAAAACAGGAGCAGAGGAAGAGGAAGCATTCAAGGCTTATTCTTTCGAATGTAACAACGCTGCATAACAGAAGCAATCATTAGGATAACTATTTTAGGGGGCAAGCTCCATTGAATATAGAGGCATGTACTTCTGAATACACATGTAGAGGGTTGTGCTTTTAGTCTGTAGCCAGCTGTGGGCAACCATGCCCACTGATTTCCTCCAAGCATCTGATAATCAAGAAGTTCCATTTTGCTTTCATGGTTAATAGTTGTTCAAACATCCATGGTTCTGCCCAATCTTATTTCTAAAAGTAAGAATAGCTAAGTTAGCCAAATTTCTATACTTTTTGGTCAGACAATAGAAACACTTGGCTGACCATGGTCCAACCAGCTGCTAAAACAGTTGCCTGTATTCTCCTGTCAAATGGTGTGGAATTTTTTTGCATTACTCTCATGGCCCTGATCAAGAGAGATGGGACACTGATAAAAATGTGTTTGGCAAATTGTTTCCAATATTCACATGAGAGTATTAAAACAGGATAATCCCAGTGTAACCGCATGGCCATCTCTCTCTGCCCATCTTTTCCAAAGGCAAGCATTGCTAGGGCTGTTTTATGATTCACTGTGCAAGTTGTATCAGGAAATTTCATACTTCAAGAGAATGCTTGGATGTAGAGCCACCTCCTGGACTTTGCGCTACCTGGATGATGGCCTATCATTTCCCCTGCTTTTCTCAGCTCATTACCCTCTTCACTCTGTTCTCTTTCTCTGCAATATTTCCACTTTAGTTCAACCCACTACTGGAAGAGTGCAAGGACTGAGAACAGGAAAAGATTCTTTTCAAATGCATGAAGTGTTAATCTCAAATTAACGAAAGTATACACACGTGCTTCAGGAGAGCACAGTAGCACCACTGCTTCGGTGTCATTTTGTGAATGGCCACCATTAAAGCCATGATATTTTCTGCATTTCCATTCCTTCTGACTTCACTTCACACCTGAATTTGCCAATGTGAGATTAACACTTCATGCATCTGATGAACAAGACAGTGTTCACAATTTGTTCATCTTTAAGGCACCACAGGACACTTTGTTGTTTCTGCTGCAACAGATGGTTGTGGTACCCTCCCCACCAACAAATTATTAGTAAAGAAGAAGGCATAGACACCTTTATTGCTTTTATGCTTCATACTGCCATGGGAAGTTTGTCTTGAATGGTGGCTAAGAAATTTCTTTCTTTCTTTATTTAGACAACTTATATGCCGCCCCATCGCATAAGCCTCGGGGTGGCTTACAATCATTAAAATGGTTTAAATAAATCAATACATGATTCTTATGCTCTGAGAAACATCAGATGGTTGAGTCCATTTGCAATTTCGATTCTCCACAATGCCCAGAGGAGGAAGAGGGCCACCAAAGGACCACTAAACTTTGAATGAAACTTACTTTCCAGCCACCTGATTTTCCCAAATATTAATGTTATTAACATAACTCTAATTTTCTGCAAATGTAAATATCTCTGAGCATGCTATCCTAGAATTATATTTACATCACTTACATATGCAAACTAAGCATAACAGCATCCATATAACTACCCTGAAAACAAGTGTGCTTCCAAATAAAGCTTGGTAGAACTTCTGATGTAAATATAGTTGTTTCTTATGTGAAACTTTCAAGCACTAGTGGCTTTGTATTTTGTTACATTTAGAGGGTGTTATAATGTGGCAAAAAGTTCTGTGTGAAGGATATATAATATCCCCTGCAAGGTATTCTTCTCTTTTATCTAAGCCTTTAAGTAAGATGAGACAGAGAACCTGTCACTTTTGCAAACCTTATCATTATAAAGGCATTTCAAAGACCAGCTTTAGAAGGATTAAGTATCAAAGCACCCCAATGATAAGCTCTACATTAAAGTCTTTACACTGTAAACAGAACTTGATAAATGGTGGCACTTAAATAAAAGGTTAGGCAGGTGTCTGAAGGAGACAGAACATGTACTCTTTATTATCTAAAAGCTCATTTTTCTTTCATCTTTTTAGTCCACTTAAACTGTAAGGCAGACCTAATCATTTCATTTCCCCATCTGAAGTCCCAAGTTGAAAATAAATTCAGTGCCACTGTCTTGGGGTGCCCAATCCTTCTGCAGTGGTTTCCATCTACCTAATGCTATCTATTCTTCTTCATCAGACCCTGCCAGTTTCCATCTGTTGACAAGGTCTCCCATTTCAGAACTATATTCCCAGAAGATGACACCATTAAAAGGTAAGCATGTTGCTCTCTGCTTAAATTCCTCTTTCATATAATGACAATATGTCTGGTCTACTCAGAGATTATCATAAAAATTAAAAAGGCAGGGTGCAATCCAGCCATAACTAAGCACCATTAAATACCATCCATTTCAAGAGAAGACTTTAGTCCAAACTCAATTATCTCTATTCGAAATCAAAGGTTTTTAACTGTAGCAAAATAATGCTCATGGGCTTATTGAAAAAGGATAGTTTGCTGTTCATTTGCAACTACTAAAATTGATAATTCTATGCTTTTCATACTTTTTAAAAACATAAACTACTTCATTAGAGGTATGTGAAATACAGCATACATATAATTAATAAGAATATGTAAGTGCTCCAAAATCTTGGAAATAAAATAAAACTATATTCTGTAAAATGAGTACTAAAGTTAGAAACGTGAAAAACTTCGTTGTTAATAAAGGTCATTTAGGTTGTATGGAGTGTGTGTGTGCAAGTGTGTGTGGTTTTCTCCAAACTATCATAATCCCAGACAAAGCATGTTTCAACAGGAAAGTTTTATGCATGTGCTTAAATCTCACACTGAAATGCTAAACTTTAGCCAAGTCATCTAATTACAAATGTTACACTTTACAGTACTCCATCTATAAAACCAAACTGAGAAATTGGTTCAAATGCTGTGTTCAAGTTTGTTTGTACTTTGAAGGATAGTTTTTCAGCAAATTATACACATGAGCTCTTCAAACAGTTTTTTATATTATTGTTTTTAAAAATTTCCACATACTTGCCATCAATTGACTTGAGTTTAATGGCAAATTGGATCAACCCTGTATCTTCAGTAGATGAATGTTCTACCAAACTTCAGAAGAAATTTTCCCCTTAACTATGCTTTTCTGTTTGTTTCAGCCCTTTCAACAACTGTGTGGGAAGAAATCCTACAGACTGGGATGCCCAAGAAACAGTTGGCCACATCAATATAGTCTATTATATTACATACAAACACAGGGACATACCTGCACATTCCCTAGATATCTACTCTGCCATAATGTGACCAGTAAACAGAGCACAGAATCAGGTTATTCAAATAAAGCAGTGAGTTGTACAGATAGGCATACATTTGATTATTCATGGGTGAGCCATCAAAGGACAGAAAAGAGTCTCAACCCAGATCTCAATTTTACCACTTTACTTACTCCTATGTAAGTTAATAGCTACCATTCTTTTGCCACAATAGTAAAATGATCCAGCTTGGAGTGATGTTCTTAGACAAAAGATTACCTCCTCATAGAATCATAGAATAGTAGAGTTGGAAGGGGCCAAGAAGACCATCAGACCCAACCCTCTGATGTTGCAGGTCACCAATTTACACCAGCCCACTCCTAATGCTCTTTTTATTCTTGCTTATTATATTTATATCCTACCTTCTTTCCAAGGAAAATAATTCTCCTCCTCAAAATCCTCACCACCTGTGAGGTAGCTTGGACTGAGACTCTGTGACTGGCCAGAAGTCACCCAGTTGAGTAGGGACTAGAACCTGGAGCTCCCAGTCCTGTATTCTTAACCACTACCCTACACTGTATCCTAATACTAAGGGGTGTGGGCACTTATCAGTAGGGTTGCCATGATGGGGGTAAGCTGAATGTCACTGCAAAACTGTTTTGCCTTTCACCTGGATTACAAGCGTTTTTCCATGAGCCACCAGTCTATTTTAAAGATGAATTTAGAGTTAGCAGTAAAATAACTGTCAATGGTAGCAGAATCATGCCCTTCCAATTCTTAAATATTATCAGTACAATAACATTATCACTGCTGACACTTGGTGGGTTTGGCAGCTTTGCTACAAGCTTTGTTTGTGCTAATTCAATGTTCCATCTGGGAAAGGTCTCTAAAGTAAACAAAGATTATGCTATACCTTACCCATTGCTATTCTACTAGAGAAGCATTCTTTGGAAAAAATACTAAGTTTGGTTTTTGTTGCAAAAGAACAAGACAGGCAGGCAGGCAGGCAGGCAGGAGAGGGCAGAGTTGTCAGGTCTGTTTTTTAATTCCTGTTTTATTATTTTTAGAACAAGTTATAATGATCTTATAGAACATTTATAGCACAATCCTATATGTACCTCTTCAAATGTTAATTCCCATTGCTTTGGGGTAATTGTGCACAGGACAGAAGCTTTAGTTTTAGAAACTAAAATGTACATTTGATAATTTTATACAAAACACTTGCACATGGAGAACATTCCCAAGAATTTTAATCATCAAATATGTGGACTAAATTGAAGTTCAATAATCTCTTATTTATGCTAAGATTCTATTACTTATCTCAAATGGACTAAACTAACATCTCCCATATGGTTGTTTCTTTTAAAAATATTAACACATCAAAAGGCAGAAGCTGGAATTGATTAGAATTGTTCAAAGTCAGTGTGTTTTTCTGGTAACTGGGATATGTCTGCTAAATTCTTCCCCTTTTAAAATAATAAAACTCAAGGAAGATCATTCATGTGCAGCAGCTGATTTCTGTACAAGTGAACTCATATGCTATAAAAGTATTATTCATATTTGGATGCCACTTGACTATAAATTCTTGAACACTTGGAATGCATACTGGCAGAGACTGAGACTACAGTCCTGTGAAGTTTCATGAAGGGTTGTCATTCCTTCCCTTAGCTTCCCTCTCTTTTTTCTACTATTGTCTTCCTATTTGCTTTGTCACCAAGAACACCTCAGGTAGTCAGAATCAGTGCAGTGCTGAATTATTACACTGAAATGTTACATTTTAAAAGTGACAGACAGCTTCAAAATATGGGAAAAGCCTTCAAAAGGCCACCCATTGAATATGTCTTTCAGGTTTGCTCCTTTTTGAACCCCAACTAAGTTGTTGCTTCAGCTACATTTTCATTAATTTCTCTTCACTGAATGCTCTACTGCCATATTCCAGCCAATTGCAGATCACAGTGAATGTGATGTAGTTACTGGCCTGCAGCCAATCAGCTCTAACTATATTATTCATTGCTGATGGGAAATGAAGGCACCACACGGCTCTCACTTTGGATAGTGAGAATGCACCCCCGTGGCAGAGACAACAGAACTAATATTCCTGTCTTGCTGTGCTCTTGTTTTCATCACCTCTTAGAACAGCCCAGCAAGACTGTCTCCAATCCTAGAGGCATGTGAGCTAGGGGTATAAACCTGGTTGCCTTAACAATAGCAGAATGTTTCCTCTCTCCCTTAAATATTTGACCCCTTGCAAATACTTTCACAAAAAAGTGATGATTCTTTCCATGAATCAATTGCTTTCAGCACAGTGAAGTACTTCCATCTGATTATCAGCAGTCAGGTCTAGATCTTCATTTCGGAATGAAGATATAAACCAGATGTACCAAATTCAAATAAGCTGGAAGACTAAATTACTGATCTAGCAGGTACTTTGCCATAGCTTTAACTGAAAATTAAGCCTGTGGCATAGTATATCTCCCATTGCTAAGTCTACACTAAAAATTTCCACTTTCAGGTTATGAAGACAGTCTGAAAACCTGTGTCTAAATGCACCTTTTGTTTGACATGTTATGTACATAATGCTAATTTAAAAATTCCACACCAAACATTAGTGTTACCATGTATATTCTATGCAAGGATTACCTTTTCCCTACAGAATTAAACTGTGCATTGTAGTAAGGAGTTTAAAACCCTTCTAAAATTGCATTTCAAAAGCCCAGAGCTAAATTAAAACATTTGCCTATGGCATGAAATTTATCATCTTTCCATTCACTATTTTGATCAGTTTTATGAGCTGCTGGCTTAATTCGAGTAGTTCCTAATGTTAGTTCTACAGAGGGTAGACCCATCAAAATGAACAGGGATTTAAGGCACGACAGACTTAAATCTCATTCATGTCAATTGTCTGCTCTCCATAGGACTAACACTGGATGCTGCACTCAACTGCCAACAACAGAAGCCCTATTCAGGTGTTCTATATGTGGATAAAGCAAACACATAAGAGGTCGGAACACTCATCACACACAGCTCATGGAAGGTGATGTTCTGAAGAGGAGCGCCTCCTGCAACTGTGTGGGCTGTCCATGCAAGCCATGATGCTGAAATATCCCAGTTCCAGCCCATGTTGGAGGCACTCCTGTTCAGACTGGCATCCTCCATGAATTGAGGACAATGAAACACTACAAGGGGGAGAGGCAACACTGGGATACTCACTCTCATGACACATTTGCTTCATCTACAAGTTGGGTGCCTGTATAGGGCCAAAGAATCACCAACATTTGGTGCTCTATTTTACATGCTCCACCTCCTCCTCCTCATCAGCATCTCTCTGTTAAGTGACCACTATTTTTGCTTTGGCCTTAACATGGTCCCATGCTGTGGCATATGCATATCATCAGAGAATCTGACTATCAGTATAGTCAGATAAGATATTTAGTTACTCTTATGGTGGGATCAATTCTCTATTCAGTGTCTCTCCACTTCACAATCTGATGCTACTTTTTCAAGCAAAGCATCCATTGAAACTATTAATATGGACCAAAACAATGAGTAAGACAAGTGTGCTCAATGTTTCATGGATGAAATGCTTTAAAAGCACAATGCTGATGTCAATGTGGATATTCTTATGCCATGCATGAGCACAGATATGCTCCCATCAAAGAAAAATCAATAAACTAATATTTTATGCATCTCCATAGAACTTGTGGTACATGCTTTGCCAACACTCTCTACTGATGTGCATCTTATGAGGTTGTGGCTATAATAATTCAGTATTCTTTAGGGCTCAGCCAACATGATGACTCTATTGCTCTATTCATGAGATGCAAAAATGCCCCCTTCAATGTTTCTTCAGAAGGGCTCAAAGGAAAATACGAGTGTCAAGACAGCACCACGGCCATGTTCTCCTTCCCCCAAATGTTCAGATTCCTTTCCACATTCATTGTCAACCAGTTGGTGAAAGCATAGTTATCATGCTCCAGAATGAACATCTTTTATAGTTCCAGTCAGCTACAGTTGAGTGCCTTTTTTTCTTTAAATAGTTATTTTTTTTCCCATAGGAACAAGTGAACTGCCACTAGCCAGTCAAATTTGGCTATAGCTTACAATGGCCTTCTCCAACCTGGTGGCCTGCAGGGACATTGGGATCACAACTCCAAGTTCCCATCTATCAGGGCCACTGACTGAGAATTCTGCATGTTGCACTCCAAATGTGTCTGTAAGGAACAAGGTTGGCTACAGCTGGCTTACATGATATCACAGAGGAAAAGCAAAGCTGTTTCAGAATGTGGGCAATGCCTATTCAGAAAGCATTGCCTTCTCTATGAATTAACATCTGCAATGTAGCCTAAGGGGAAAAATATTAATGTCAGCTTTTCCTTTCCTTTCCTTTCTTTTTTTTTTTTTTGAGCAACAGAAACACTAAAGCAGGATGAAAGAAGATGTCCCAAAATTGCTGAAAATACCTGCTTTAGCAACTGAAGAGCTCTCATCTGATCCAGTTTTGTACATACCTCTTCAAGTTAGCCTTTCATTCTTCCCTAAAGAAACTAAAATAGTATTTGGATACTGCAAAAGTGAGCTATAGCTTGAATGCTGTTGTGTCATATTAGAGCTTGTATCATGTTATGAACTTGGGAAACAGGAAACATGGTCATAAATTGCTACAGGCATATGACAAAAGTTGGACAAAAATCCTCATTCCTCTTAGCTCTAGGATAGAAACATGACTTAGTTTTCAAGACACAACAGCCCAGCATGGCTTACTTTATCCACAGAAGGTGTTGCATTGTGTTAAGTGCCCAAGGCACCATTTTTAGATGGTATCGCTGGTATTTGGGTTGCCGTGCCTTGTGTCCTGTTGTTCAAACCAGGCAGGCTATAGCAGTGGTCTGAACTGCTCAGCACAGATCCTGTGGGTAATTTAAGCCACTGCACGCTGACATGAAGTGTGAATCAGACCACAGTAAACCTCAAGTTGTTTTCATATTTATCCCATGATTAGCAGCCATAGTTATTGCTAATTTTAGCATTTTGCATGGCTAAATATAATTACTTTAAAGAGATATATAACTAGTAATGCTGATGGGTAATGCAGTGATATCTCAAATATTAATCGCAAAGTTGTAAAGTGCATTTTATGCTTACGGTTTTAATAAATGCTTCATATAGTGTCATTAAATGGATCTGATTTTTACATTCACAATTAGTTAAGTAGTCACCAAAATGCTTCACATTGCAATCCAGGCAGCCTAGATGATCCCGGTTTAGCAGAAAAGCTCAATTCTGCTGCACCTCAGTTACTATCTAATATTTGGCATATTAATTAAGTGGTGACAGGCAGAGTGACCTTATGGCTACTTGGATACCCAGCTCTAAGTGGAAAAGTACTCTAACTTGGACACTGGGGATCTGCATTTGCATCTTCCTCCCCATGACCCTGGCACAGCCAGTGCATAACAAATCATTCCAACTGCTTCCTCTTCTCAAGAAGAGATTTAAGAACAGGGAGTGGGGAGACTGGTCCCACCAAAGCACATGGTATCCTGGAGGTGTCTCTGCCACCTTCCCTCATCCTTTAAGGCACTAACATCGGGCAGACAAAATCAGCAATCTAAGCTGCTCTGATAGCAAGAGGAGCTGTTTTGCTCCCTATAGTGTTCCTCCTCCTTTGCTTAGGATGCTCCTAATTTCCGAAATTGGAGAATTATGGGTATCCCCATTGGATTGTGACCTAAAGCATTTCAACTGCCTTAAAACTTAAGCAGTTTTGAAATTATTTCCCTACCTGAGGAATTTTTCTCCCTTATACAGAAAAGAGTGTACCTTACCCTCATGAATTGCTACAGCAGCTTCCTGGTTCAGAATACATTTTAGACAATAAATATTAAGTCCACACATAAAGGCCATGACAAAATCTACAGCATTTCAAACTTTAATTATTAAGTATGGTATAACAATTATTTCCTATGAAAACAATGGCACTGAAAAACAGCAGAACATTTAATGCCATACAAAGCTTGGTCTGAGGTTAATAAAACAGTGGTTAATTCTGAACAAAACAATAGCATTAATAAAAGCACATATAATTATAAACATAGCTGCATCTGTGAAACCACAAAACAAATGTCAAACAGAGAACTCAGATAGCAATCATAGACACCAACTAACATCAATATAATAAAATTAAATTATCAGACATAAATTATTGTTTATTCTGTTAACTACAAGGTCAATGTAACATCAACATGAGCATTTCATTTAAAATTTAATACAATCAACATATAAAACTTTCATCCATTCTAGAAATGTCTGTTCCCCCCCCCCCTTTTTTTCAACACAGTTATGCTGGATTGAGTATCAAATGTCCAATTCTGTTGTTTCCATTGCGTAAATTTTAAGTCAGACATTTATAGATCATTCTTTTCTCCCAAAATTGTTAGAAAGTCACAGGTAGCAAGACTGAACTTAGTGAATAAACCACTGAAAAAATATCAGTAAATAAGGTTTTCTGACATTTGACAAAATGTAGCAGCAGAGAAAGAGGTATAAGAGTGTAGCTGGTCAAAATCCTGACTTCCCTTTTAATATAAAAGACTCTATCAAAAATATAAATATATTAGGCAATAAAAAAGAATGGAGATACTTCCTTGACACAAAGTTCTATCTTTATATTAACACAGATCAAATAAATATTATTTTACTTATATACAGTTGATCTAACTCTTGCTCCTACTGAAGCCAACAGTAGATAATGAGCATTAACTTCCTGGTGAAAGGACTGAAATTTATAGACACAGAAAGAGCGCTGAAGCTTCCCACTGTGTCTTGATGAAGGAAATAAAAGGAACTAGAAAACAGTTCAATAAAGTCTGTGATTCAAATCACAGTTACCCAGATATAACTGAAATAAATAGCATGTGCTAGATCCTGAAGTTAGTTGTACTTAGATCCCCACTGAATACAATAAAAAGTCGAGTGTGGCTGATTTCCC
The DNA here is from genome assembly GCF_004798865.1 of Varanus komodoensis. Taxonomy (NCBI): domain Eukaryota; kingdom Metazoa; phylum Chordata; class Lepidosauria; order Squamata; family Varanidae; genus Varanus; species Varanus komodoensis. Next base: position 4,612,740 of record NW_025335408.1, on the reverse strand, counting down.
ATTGACTTCAATGGGACCAAATCAGATTAAGCATCAACTGCTTAGGATCAAGATGGACAATTCACTAATAAGTCTATACAACTTTATTAGTAAGTTCAGAGTATTAATTGCTATCAGGAGCTAAATATTAGGACAAAAATAAATATACAAGTTCTAATGAACCAGAATGTCAGCAAGTTTCTACTGTACTTCCAGGTATCCTTAACTCATCCCTCTTTTTGTCATACTGAAATGATGACTCACCCCACTACTGGCAATTGTATCATCTGTAGATTCAATTTTTATTTATGATTCAGTATCTTTGCCCCATTAATTGGGCTACAGTTACTCACATAAACTCATGTGTTAGTTGCAACCTTGTTAAAGGAACTTGTAATTATGATTTCAGGCAGTCAACAAGGAAAATAAATATTAGGAGGCATGATTCAGCCATATCATGCCTACTAAAATGTGACCTTAAGAACCACCAATTTAAGTTAGGGAACTTCCATCAAAGTTTGAAATTTCCACTAGAATCAGCAAAACTGAAGCACAGTTAAAGTGAAGCAAAATATACCAGTTCTGAATAGTTTGACTGAAAATTCATTTTGCATAGTGAAAAAGTTTGCTGAATTCTTAAAATATTCCGCTTATAAAATGATTTAAAATAACTGCAAATAAATATTATACTAGTCCTTTGATATATTTAGCAAAAACAATAAAATATTGCTATATTTAGTAAGAATAATAAAAACAGTAACTCAATGGGAGATTTACAGCAGTATCTGCTTAACTAGATTAATCAACATTATTTTGTCTTCAGTTTGTAATAATAAGGGTGTTTACACTAAAACTTTATTCTTGAATCTTTAATTACAGCACAAATCATCAAGCCTAAATAAATCAATTTTAAATCCTACTGACTGGACTTTTCTACTCGTATCAGTGGGACCTAAAAGTGTTTAACCTTGGCTAGATGATTCCCTGTTTTTGGAAATGGCAATTGTAAAAAGTTTAATGGCAATATTAGTTTACTGACATTTATTGCCACAAAATAAATATATTTGTTTTTGGTATTATCAGACAGTGATCCTGTTCAGAACTAATAACCAAAAACCTACCCAAGCCCTGGTCTCTCCATCAGGGCAGATGATTTAAAGCTTCTTTTCCTGGTTTGTTTCAACCTACAGTTTTCCATTTCATTTGAACTTGAAAATTGGGGTTTGTTCAATTAGAATGGAATGGAAGTTTTAGATTTCCTCCCTCACGTGCAACAAGTAGAGAGCACATAAGCATTATGCTCATACTTTTAAAAATAAATCATGATCCTAAACAAATAAGCAGGAAATTGTACATGCTTCTTATAAACAATTACAAAAATATAGAAATCAGTAAAAAGTACTATTTTGACTTTTAAAACAAATTCCAAGATTCTTCATTTTCAAAACAGTTAGCAACAGTTAGCATCTAACAATCATTAGATGCTAATTATGATAAGCACCAACATTAGTATGCTTACTTTTCTCTAAAGACTATAAGCACAAATTCCATTTGGATTAGAGTCAACAGAAGAGCTGCCATTGAATAGCCACTTTCAGGTGAAGCAGTTATGGAAATGGGATACAAGACCAGGTATTGAACTATATATACTGCAAAGCATACCCTGAACAAAACATTTTTCTCATATTTAAACAAAACTGCTATATAAAATTGAATAAAGGTAAAAAGGTACAGAAAGGAAATGGGGAGAGGAAAATAAATTAGTGTATACTATCGTACCGATTTCCATGGTTCACGATGCCATGAAACTTCACCAGGACATGACTGTACATTACACTGTGCAGTACTAGGTGGTTTTTCCAGCACATCACAGTTGTGATCATTTAACACTTGGCCATTTGGAAGTTGGCAGATCACTAACCGTGCCTGTATTCCATCACCACATGTGTGAGTGCACTGTAAAACAAAAAACAAAAAAACCCACAACATTATTTTCACTGATGTTTTTGCACCAAGGTAAGCCCAGATACTTCATTGTTAATGATTATCAAAAGCATTTGTATACTGCCTGTATCAGACTTACTGTTTCTTTCAGGAAAAAAATAAATGGTATTAAATGGCCTTGCTCTTAAATAACCAGCTTTGCTTATTGAGACAGACACACACACACACACACACACACGGGGGGGGGGGGTGGAGGGCATTTCCATTACACCACATAACAGAGTGCTTTAAAAATAAGTGTTTTATACACATGGGGAAAACACAGATGTATGACACAAGATGGTGGGGAATGTAGTAGAAGGTAATCGGAAGGATTACAAAAAGAAAAAGAGGTGGATCAATGGCTTTAGCATCAATATAAAAAAGCAATCGTGCAGCTAAGGACTTTTAATATGCTGAAAGGTGTCAGGTGCACAACTTACTGCCAGTGCAATCCTGAACACAGCTATTCAGATGCACTGTGTTGAGTGGGGCTTACTATGAGGTACAGGACTGCAGGCTGAAAGTGTCAATCAGGGCACAGTTTAGGTGTGAGTCTACCAAGAAAGGCTAAGAGAAATCTGCAAAAAATGGCTATACTACTGGGATTATAGTGCTGTCTGACAACTGAAAGGTAAATAGAAACATAGAAACAGAGCCAGTCAGAAGGGGTCTCCTGGGCCATCTAGTCTGACACCCGGCTCCACTCACGACATGCCCACCATTTGCATGTCTAGTCTATCCTTGAACACCCTCACCGATGGGGCCTCAACGACCTCCTGTGGAAGCCCATTCCACACCCTCGGGGTCCTGACTGTCAGGAAGTGCTTCCTGGCATCTAAATGGAACCTTGGTTCCCTGAGCTTTGCTCCGTTGGAGCATGTCCTGCCTTCCTCTGCAGGGGAGAACAGGTCTCTACCCATCTCCGTGTGACATCCCCTCACATACCTTTATGTGGACAACGTATCTCCTCTGAGCCTCCTCCTTCTCCAGGCTGAAGAGACCCAGTTCCTTCAGTCTCATCTCATACCCCATTTAATAGCATAAATACTTATTTCGTTCATTTTCTTGAACAGAAGGTGAAGACAGAAGAACAACACATCAATTATCGCAAATCATCTTACTTCTCCCCAGCTCCCATAGTTCCATCTTGGACAAGGACCAGAATCACAATGGCTTGTGTCTGGAGGTTTCAGTGTCATATCACAGTTGCTTGCACTTCTCCCTTCCTCATCTTGGCATACCACAACCCGGCGGTGAAATCCACCAGCACAAGTACTGGAGCACTAGAAAGACACCAAACACAAGCCTACATGGTTATTTATTTCAACCATCATTGTCATATCAACCAAAATGACACATACATAAACCAACTCTATCAAATATGCAGAAACTCCATCAAATAGGCAAATACACATGCTCTACTAGGGTGAAGACTGAAACCAAAGTTGCTCTCATAAAGATTAAAGTGGGAGTCTCTATCAGACTAAACCCCCAAACATCTAGTTAGGCATCAGAGAAAAATGATTCAGACAATAGCACACATGCATACACTACTCTCCTTGTGTAGATACTGCCAAATATAATAATGTTGCTTTAAACACTCCAAAATCTGAGACTCCTAGATGTTTACACTGATATAGAAAATAAAGGCTTTCCCCCATAATATTCCTGATACTTTTAAAGGAATATTAAAGGCATAGAAGCTTGCTAAATAAAAATAAATAAAATAAAGGAAGGAACATTGGAATAGAACACATGTGAAGAGAAATGTCAGAACATACAACAAACCTTTACACATATTTCTGGCTATTACTAAAAAACCTCAAGAGATGCAAAGCCACTATTGTGTTGGAATATGTGAACATGTATGAGAGCTTAATGACACATTAAGGTAAAATAATTATAGCTTAGCCAAGCAATTTGTCAATTCTTTAGGAAGAGTGTGACTAGTAACAATTTATTCCATATGAATGCCTGCTTGGCAAATTGCACAGCAACCTTTCCTCCTGCACCAGTGGAAAAGTTAAGTAATTTTAGACACCTTAGTGGTGCTATGCTAGGGGTGCAATCCTTGACCCCACAGACGTTTTGGCCTACAGTTCTCATCTGCCCTCACTGGCAATGCTGACTATCAAGAAGAACAAACTTTTCATGCAAAAGCCAAAAACAACTATTAATAATAATAAATAATGCAACCAAGAGTAAATCACTGGAAGTTTTAAATATAGTTGCAGGGTGACGGGAAGTACTTGGGAAAGAAACAAAAAATAATCCCAGTGTCTCTGTTGCCATGTGCATACTCATATCTATGGCTTGTGGTGTATACTGGATAAAAGCTGGGCAGTCAACAAAATCATATTAATGTTTTCAGAATTGCACACAATTAAGCAACAGCTGTGACTTACCGCTCCCCATGGCCCTGTTCGCCACTGGTTTCCTTGGGGAGAGTGGTGGGTGTCATGCAAGTGATGGACCTTGTGTATTGGAGAATAATCCTGATGGCTTGGATGTTCATGTATATCCAGAGCATGGCGATAAACTGGCTGGCAGGGTGGCATGCTACATTCTTGTTCTTTTGCAGGCTGGCCTTCGGGATCACAGTAATTCTCATCAATTTGTTGATGGTGGTTGACACAGACAACTTGTCTTGTTACTATTCCATTACCACATGTAACTGTGCACTGACCAAAAATTAACCCAACATGTATGTGACACAACAAAACATGAAACATTGATAACCAATGAAAACTATAATTTACAATTAACAATTAACAGTTATCTACATTTGGAAAAATAAACGCCAAAATGGCGCCGCTTCAGAAATTAAGCGCAGTAAGCATTTCAGCCAAGGTTGAAAGCATTTCAACCCTATTTTGGCTCTAATACAATATAGGAAAATAAAAACATAATTAAAAAACATAATATTTACAGGGGACCAACTTCCAGCTTGCCAAACACCACATGGACTAAAGCAGTTTGAAAGTTCTTCTGGCCTGGGCAAATGGGCACAAAATGACTCTTCTGCTACTCTGCCGTGACCATCCCGGCAGCTTACATAGCGAGCATGGTTCCCTCTTCCACAGGATACAGAACACTACAAAAATGAAGCCAAAATCAAACCAAACACATGCACAGACTCATAAAGGCTGCATAAAGGAACATTTCTCTTATCAAGATGTTAAGTGTACCACTGTACAGCTCTTACTTAAGATTGGCACACTGGTCAATTGACCATCTATTTGAAAGTAAACAAATACAATCAGATTTTCCTTATTCTCCCAGCTCTCCCACTCGTTATGTGTCATTTGTTAGTGCAGGCATGAGGGTCGTTTGGGCTGTAGCTCTCCTTTTTAAGATGATTCTCCTGGTTTTTACTTTCTAAAAGCTTAGAAATGTGCACGTTTGTCTACTCAGTGGCCTTCACCCAGGCAGAGTAAACAATGAGTATCCAATCAAGGGCATTTTGGCCCCACATTGAATGTACTTTTGGAACCCAAATCACTGAGTCATTGAGGAGAAGGAGTAGAGAAGATAGAATTTGGAAATGAGGGCAAGATGACAGGGTTTTTTAATATATATATATATATATATATATATATATATACCATCCTTCTTGTAATATTACTCACTGGAGTCCATGATCCATATCTCCACTGAGTTTCTCTGTCAGGCTGTAAGACAGGAAGCGATGTTGGCCACAGATTGACAGTCCCTGGACAAGCAGACATTTCACATACCTTTGGGGAGAAAGTATGTTTTTGAAACCTTAGATGGTTGCAAAGCAAGGACAGGACAGAAACAAATTTTCTTTAAAGAAGTTCAAATCAAACACTGTCTTATTTCTTGTTTTCCTTACTTGGCTGTCTTTTGGGCGAGCAGCAGCATTGCACCCTCTGTTATCATCCAAAATAGCTCCATAAACGTCAGCCACACATTCGACCGCACGCACTTGATATCCATGCCCACATGTAACAGAGCACTAAATGCAAACAAGCCCATAAGAGCGGGACAGCCTTAGCATTCTCTCTCAACACAAATAATATTAGCACTGAAAATGTACATAGCCAATAATGGGGAAAAAACAGAAAAACCATCTCTTTCCATGTTGCTGTAACCATGACACCCCTCCTCTTAAACTTCCATTTTGGCTCCCTATCATGCTCCAAGTAATTTTGAAGGCTGTTATTCATTTTCCCCCCAACTTCTCCATGATTCTGGGCCTTGATGATGTCTCTTGCCCCATCCCATTCTCAGTCTCTTTTGCTCTGTTTGAGTTTATATGCCATCAGGCCTTCTACTATTCAAGTCTACACATTCTCACCCATATTATTAAGCTTTCCTTCCTCTTGGACATTTTAATCATTTGTACTTTGATGTATACTATATTTTAAATACTGAAACTGATGTTTTTACCTTGCTGTTTCAGTTGCTATTTTAGAATGTGATCCTATGCATATTCAGCCAGGGAAAAAGAACTACAACTCCCAGCATCTGCCATCCAATATCAGTCCCCTTTCTGTCTAAGTCAGCATATAATTTGCGCTTAAGTATTATGCAAATTATGCTATTTATTACCTTGAAGACTTTTCTTCCAGCCTCCCTGAATCCCTCTTTACATGATACCTGGCTCGCTTTCCTCATGGGACCTGGTTCTAAAGCATACCTTGCAATAGTGTGTAAGAACGTCTTTATACTCACTATTCCCCAGGCCCCTACTTGCCAAGCTGGACATTCCTTAGGTTCACATGCTCTCACTGAATCGGGTATAGAGTTTGAATCACAGAAAACGTCGTCCAGTTTGTCATTATTCAGTTGACACCAAACTTTCCGATGTCTTGTACCCTTCCCACAAGTCACAGGACACTGTGTGGTTAGAGCATCAGTGATGGCAAATTAATTGTAGCATTATTTGCTGAATGATAGAAGCTATTTTATAGCACCACTTTCTCCAACTAAAGCTAAAGATATTAGACAATAGATAAAATCTACATAACTGAGAAAAAACTAATATTGATAGAATGTTCATTAAATGCTACAAGGGCAAATTTAAACCTCCAGGAGTGGTATAAAAACATGTGAGCTTTTAAATAACAAGGCTTGCAATGCTTACTTGAAAGAATGCATTTCTGCACTCAGACAGCTGATTTGTTTTCTTCTTTTCATACACATACATTTTATTTCTGAATACATTTATTCACACCAACACAAAACTTGTTTAACACATATGCAGAAAGTTGCTAGATCGCCTGACCTACATATATTCTAGTAATTAATAAACAGCCTCTTTTGTTCTTACCTCCCATAATGGCTTATAGTTTATTTTACTCATCACCATAACAGTCCAGATTTTCCTCTATTGCACAAAGGTTGGTAAATGTGATGTTTGCCAGCCTTTTAGTAGGAGAATCCTTGCAGCAATCCTTGCCTATAAAGCTCACTGTCAGCCACCACTAAATCTCTCAAGATCAGATTTTTTAGAAAGTAGTTGCCGACATTAACATATACTCACAGCCTGTACATTTCCTAATACCATTTATTACCTTATCCAATATTTGTTAACTAGACTACAGTGCCACTATCACTATCCTCCACTACTCTTACTGGAGCCTTCAGGGATCCCCACACCTGGCTCCGTATCTTCCCTCCAAGGCCGTGAGGAGCAGAAGAGGACTCTGGCAAACTAAAAAAGCAATAAAAATGTTAAGGAGTGATAGGTGTGAAAGGATGATTTGAAACAAGGGAGTAAAGAGATTTAAAAAGGTAACAACGAAAATTACTTAGCTCAAAGGAGGGCAGGGGCCAAAATCAGATAGCACAAGGTATGAGGAAACAGGCACATAGGCAGGAGGGCCAAATACTTCCTATTGTTCATTGACAAGCTGGGCAGAACAAAATGAGCCTATTGTAGCCCACCAGGGGCAGGGCTGGACTGGGAGAAAGGGCCGGTGTTGGGGCAGCCCAGAGTAGGCGGGCGGAAAGAGTGTAAACTCTCAGTACCCCATTAGCCAATTAGGGGAAAGGAGGAGGGAACAAGCGGCTGGGAGCAGGGTTCAAAAGGGGGATGTGAACATGTGCTCAGGTGAACAGAAAAATGGAAAGGAAACCATTCCTTTCTGTTCCCTTCATTGCAATAAAGTTTTAAAAAGAACTCTCTGCATGCCTGGAATATTTTTCTCTGCCAATGGAAAGGAAAGAGTGATTATAACAGGAGGTAGCCCTTATGCTCCCCCAAAGAAGTAATCCCTTTGGTCCTGTCTGCTTCAGCATCATTCCAACCCCTCTTCTTGGACCAGCAGATAAAGATTTGCTAGGTCAGATTTGCTAGGTCAGGTTTCCAGTTAATCCTGGGGACAGATTGATTGAGAAGCAGGATTCCAGTCTAGCAAAAATAACTGAAGGAGGAAGAATTTGGCTGGCCAAGGAAAAAAACCCATAAAGTCCAGCTTACTTCCCTCCCTGGAAGATGTTTTAATTCCTTTCAGGGTTCTCGAAAGCATCAAAATTTCTGTGTCAAACTGTTAGATGTTCTGCTGTTGGGGGTACAGCCTATTCTTCTGCAGTATCTTTAAAAGAAACTGGGAAAGAACAGCTTTGTTTATTCATTTCACAAAATCCTTCTGGAAACATTAGGCAACTATTTCAGAAGTTGCTCTGTGAGGCGCTCCAAGAAGATCCTCTCTAGTTCTGAAAAGCTTGGCAAATTGACACTGAATCAGTTTAATTGTCCAAAGGTTGTTCTGAAACAGTGAGGAAACAGCTGTTCTGCTCCCCCTAGTGGCCTTAATTACTATTTTAGAGCAGCTGTTGGAAAATGGCACCGATTTCACAATGTCTCAAGGAAGTTTGGCTGGCTCCCAAAATAAAAGACTCACTGAAGAGTGATATGTCTTGATTATTGGAAAGGAGGATGCTTGGACTAAGTGGACAGAGAGTTCTACATCCCAGAATTACAGGAAAGTAGAGCTAAGAGATCAATCTCTTCACTGTCTTGACAGATTCTCCATTAGAGTTTCTTTGCTGATAAGGAAGCTCAGCCAGTTACTTCTTAACAATCCTCATGTGTTCCCTTTTCTTGTGATCAAGATCGCTGATTCACTTTCTTTTTAGAGAAATCTGAGTGATTGTGAAAAGAGAGGAGGAAGTGAGATGAAATAACAGAGTAGCTGGGGGTGGAGAAAGATAAGAAGAGGGAAAGAAACAGCAAAACAGGTGAGATGCTTAAGATGTAATTAGAAGGGCCTGCTATAAGGAGAAAACAAAAAAGGAAAGACTGGTCTATTTTCTAACCAAAGGCAGGAATAATCTGTGGTGGACAATACAAGGGGAGCAGGCAGTAGAAAGGGCTAATTTACAAGTCTTCTGAACAGTAGCAGGAGATGAAACCCACAGCTAGAGACCTCCTCATGCACCCCATTTTCTGAATGATTGCATGCTTGGGTCTGTCTAGACCATCCAAATCACTCTGCTATACATTAGCAAGGTCTTCAGTAAATAACCACTCTTCTTTGGTGTTTATTAATATAGATAATGGCCACTATGTCAACTCAAAATATATTTCAAGTAAAAAAACAAAGTGAAATCAATCTAGGTGTGTTACCTCACTCCAGTCACTAACAGTCCAGGTGGGGCACAAAAACTCATTGCAGCTCTGAGTAACTATCTTTGCAAGTTCATGGCATTCTCTATCAGCAAGCCGGCGGCCAAAGCTATTCATACAGAAAGCTTCTCTGGTCTTTGAACCATGTCCACAGCTCCTAGAACACTGGTTTGTTATGAAGAGCAAAAATTGAAAATGAAAACCCCAGCAAAAAGACAAGAACTCTGTCATCACAAACATAAAATACAGTCTGGCAAGATTAAAGATGAAAGTTCCAATTAAATCTGGGTTTCATTCAGTGCATCTACAGCAGCTTCAGATTGATAAATTTAGCACCTTGTTTCTCAGTTGCATAACCTATTGTAGGTACATTGAATGGATAATAATCAGGGCTTTCAATTATTCAAACTTTCAATTTCTCTCAATTGTATTGTTTAAAATGGATCATGAAAGAGCCCAATATCTCTACACACTGAGTCCACGTAGAATGTAATTTACCAAACTTCATTTTCAAATCATGTCTATAGCTTGCTATGAGGAGATGCCAGAAAATCTACAGTTTTTTATCTGTGGGTGGGAAAGGTCAATGATATCTCACATTATTTATTGTCATGCCCTTTATATCAAAACCTTAGCAGGGTTTCCTTGAAACAGTTGTTGGCATCTTTGCAGGATTAAAAAAAAGTATTGATGTGAAGATGTTGTAAGATTGCAGTCCCTATGTTATATAAATCTGATCTGTTTGCAAAATTCATGAAACCTATTAATGAAGCCAATGACTACCATTACAGCTGATTGTGCAGGTGCTCTGTTAATACAACTCATCCTTTCTGTTCTGCTTTTACATGATGTTTAAGTGATCTTCTTTGTACTGGCTATTAGTCACATACAATAAAATGTTTCACTAACAATTAGGCATAAACAACTGAGATTTGAACATTTCGAAAAACATCTTACTTATAAACCTGTCTAATACTTTACTCAAAAATGAACCCTTCAGTTAATTATCCACACAAACTCAGACTACAACACATACATTAATCTAAAAGCAAATAATAAAACTACAAGATATATGCAGTTACCTCTGACCATCCTGTGTAATGCCAGCTTGTTTGAAGACAGTCTCCGTGACAGGTTTCTCGGATTGGTGGTTTCTGCTGATCTGCACAATATTTATCATCCACTGGAACACTCAGTCCTTTTGAAACAGAGTACTTCATACAGTGGATGTCTAAAGACCGAAACCCTGGGCCACACCGAGTTGAGCACTCACTTTTGCCAAAGTTATGCCACCTATAAGTATAAACTATTATATAAAACTAAATATGTTTTAGTGTGTAAAGGTAACCTAAATGATGAAGGCATCTAAATAGCATGAGGAGCAAGCATATTTCTATTTCATATTTTTAACAAAGCATTTTTTGTACTTTTTATTAGTGTTATTTTTAAAACACCAAATTAAAAGCAATTCAGAGCCACTTAAGTAAATCAAATGAAAAGTCTCAAAGCAGTGATTTCAGTGAATCTGTGAATCACACACCATAAATTATTTCAAAGTGACTAAAGTCAATGCAAATGCATTTGTTAAATAAATCCTAAGCTATGTACAACTGTTATGAATGTACATGAGCTAATGTACAGTCTCATGAACTAATGAAGCAGTATTTAACACCAGCCCACTTACAAGCCCCACCCAGTTTTTACCTTAATTCACATTCTATATTACAATGTTCTGTTACAGCTGTGGGTGGTGTTGTATGTGCACATTTTTGGTCATGCACCACCAAATGGTCACTCTTTCGTATGCATTTAATCTTCCTTTTGCGAAGACCTTAAACAGAATATTTTGAAAAAAAATGCAGAACAGTATGGAAGAAGGTGTTATTTTGCTGGAAAGAACAACTCAAATCTCATCACAGTTTTCAAGCAGTATTTTAATTTTATTCCTCACCGTCCCTACTGAGTTAATTGTGGAATGGGAAACTGTTGAACATGGGGCACAAAAGATCAAGGATGGTTATACTGCTGTGAAATGTAGCACAGCCAGCAGCAGCTGTTCTGAAGACATGATCCCTACATTAACCTTTCCCGAAAAATTCAGGCCAGCCAAGATGATCATTACTGGAGGGGTGTGCCTTGTAACAATGGACATTCGACATGCCCAACTGGCAGAAGTAGCAGCATCCTTAGCCCAACTTGGTTTGTCATTTAATGTTTAAGAACATATCAAGATGCTTTATTATTGAAGCCAAAGACTCCCAATGTTCTCTTGTTCATAATAAATGAAATGTAATCTATCCAATAGATTTGCCTTGGATGGATCATTTTGGTATATTGGACTAGAAATATAATTTCTATTAGTGGTTTCATGATTTTAAATGGGAAATAATAGAATTTGCTTATAATTTTAACTGTAAAGTCATTACATTGTAAATGATAAAACTAATATTGGCCAGGGCGACTTCTTTTATATTTTATATTTTTTATTTATTTTATATTGTTAATTTTAAATTTATATTGTTATTTTTGTATTTTATTGTATTTTGTTGTGTTGTAAGCCGCCCCGAGACTTCGGCAAGGGGCGGCATAGAAATGTTCTAATAAATAAATAAATAAATAAATATCAATATTTGCCAGACTCATGTATATGGTGCCATAGTCAAACCATAGTGAGCTCAAAAAGAAATAGTGTAATGGATCACACAAGTGTATCTCTTCTGTTCTATCTTGTAATATCTCAAATATCACATTAGGAGGTAAAAAACAAAATACCTTGACACATTTTGTTGCAGTCTTGCCAAACTCCATATGGATCCCATATAAAAAGATCTTTCTCTTCCTCTATAGGAATGTTGAATGAATAATGAATATCAGGGCTGTATAGATTCCCTACACACAACACCTGAACAAAGATTTTAAAAACTGTTTTTCAATGAATTTTTCCTTATAAAATGAATAAAAAAGACCAATGCTGATCATTCATTAAAAATATTAAAGATTCACCTGCAAGAGGATGTCTTCTTCAAGCCATCCAGTACTATTTATTCGTTCCACTGTGTTGTTTGAACCACTGTACTCAAAATGCGCTCCATATATATTGATTTCTCTTTTAGACAGACTTACAACAAAATTTCCATTCAGGAAGAAATTCCCTTGAGCATTGGATAATGCTGAAACAAAGTGAAAGTGACAATAATCACTAGTACATCATTTCATACTTATGGAGGACGTGTACTGATTAAAGTTATCCATACAGAGTTCTTTTAATGCATGCACTAGTGTATATGGGGCATGTAGTACCAAAACAGTAATATGGCATTATTTGTTGAAGTTACAAGAAGTACCAGAGTTCCAAAAACTAATTGGAAAGCAGGATACATGACTGGCTCAGCCTACATATGAGCATCTGTGTATGAGCAACTGGTGTCCCAAGTGCATAGATGCTGACATGTGAGCAGCTTCTTAAGACCCTGGCTTTCTCTGCAAAGATGCCAAAATCTGATTCTGGGGCTTGGAAACAACAGTGCACCTCACTTCCCAGTAACTGTATAGAGACCCTTTCACATCATTAATGTACAAGGCAGGCACAGAAGACAGGGTTGAAATACAGGAAATGGAAGTTTCTCTTCCACACAAAGACTACAGCAATGACCATATTTTTGGCTGGGATCATTTTGTATCCTCCGAGTTTTCCACAGGGTTTTTTTCCCATTAATGGCTTGATTTGCATAACATAGTGGATGTTGTTGGATTACCTCTCAGCTGTATAAGCATAAACCACAGAGTTTCCAGATTTCAAGGAATCATAGAAGGATAAGAGTTGGAAGGTGCTCAGTGCAGGACACAAAGTTAAACCATCCCTCTCAGACGGCTGTTCAGTTGCATCCTGAATGCCTCCCTTGGTAACTGGTTCCAATGCCGTACTGCTCTAATAGTCAGGAAATTTTTCCTGACATCTAGCTGGAATCTGGCTTCCTGTATTTTGAGACTGTTAATCCATTTTCTGCACTCAGGGATGATTGAGAAGAGATCCTGTCCTTCCTCTTTTTGACAGCCTTTCAAGTACTTGTAGAAATCTACAATATCTCCCCTCAGTTTTCAGTTCTAGAGGCTAAACATGTCCAGTTCTTTCAATCTTTCATTGTAGGGCTTTGTTTGCAGTTCCTGGATCATCCTTGTTGCACTCCTCTGAACTCATTCCATCTTGTCTGTATCTTTCTTAAATGTAGGTGCCCAGTACTGGACATAGTACTCCAGATGAGATCTAATCAGTGCTGAACTAGTAAAGGGAAACTAGTACTTCACAGTACTTCACATGATTTGGAAGTGATAAGTCTATTAACAGTCTAGAATAACATTTGCCCTTTTGCAGCCATATCACATTGTTGACTTCTCACTCGCACTATTGTTGAGCCAAGTATTATACATCTTGTAATGATGCATTTGGTTGCCTTTTCCTAGGTGCAGAACTTGGCATTTGTCCCTACTGAATTTCATTTTGTTGTTTTCAGCCCAAAGCTCCAGCCTATCACAATCACCTTGAATCTTCTTTCTGTCTTCCAGAGTAATAGCTATCCCATCCAGTCCTGTGTCATCCACAAATCTGATCATCATTCTCTGCACTTCCTCATTCAAATCATTAATAAAAAAAGTTGAAAAGCAGTGGGTCCAGAACTGAACCATGTGGTACCCCACTTGTTAACTCTCCCAGTGTGAGAAAGTGCCATTGATGAGCATTCTATGAGTCTGATTCTGTAACCAACTGTGGATCCACCTGATTGTTTTTCTGTGTGGCCCACTTTTAACTAGTTTGTTAATCAGGATATCATCGAGTACTTTGTCAAACGCGTTGCTGAAGTCAAGATAGATTATGTCCACAGCATTCCCACAGTCCATCAAGGATGTTACTCAGTCAAAATATGAAATCGTATTAGTCTGGCATGATTTGTTCTTGAAAAATACATGTTGGCTTCTAGTTATCACTGCACTATTTTTCAAGGTATTTGCAGAATGATTGCTTTATAATCTGCTCCAGAAATTTCCCAGAGATTGAAGTCAGAATGACTGGTCTGTAGTTCCCAAGATTTTTCCCCTTTGTTGAAGATAAGGACAACATTAGCCCTTCTCCATGCATCAGGCACTTCTCCTGTACTCCATGAGGTTTGCACATTACAACAATGAAGTAGCTAATTAAAAAGGGGAGTTAAGCTACAGTGTACAAACGTGGACAATGTCAACACAAGGCAGTCAAGCACTGATGATCATGTACTTTCAATGATTATTAAAAACATACTTGGTTTTCCTAGCAATGGATTTGTCTAAATATGGTTGTTGTATTTATTTATTTCTGTTGCCCAATAGCCAAAGCTCTCTGGGACTTTTATAACAACATGTTGCACTTTTATACCAATGTATTGCATTATAGTATATGGTAAAATACTATAATGGAGCTAACTTTATCTGGAACAGGAGGTCGGCCTATCCTTCAAAAACATTATCATTGATGGGACTGCATTTGGTATCATCCACTGTAATTTTGCAGCAATCTCTATTTTATACATTGCCTTGGGCCCCTAGCAGTCAGGCAGGAAATATAGGTTAGGTAATAAAAGTCTGAAGCAACACATCCTGTGAGTGCTCTTGAACTGTCAAAGAGTTTGTTCTTTTCCTCTTTGTAAGTAGAAAACATAACTTAGTTTATATATGCAAATACAGACTAGCTAGCAGTTCCTGTGGATCTATTTGAAAGAGTGAAGGAAGCTGGGTCATGATAATGCAGTTCAATTATTACAAAATAATAATAACAACAACAACAACAACAACAATAATAATAATACCTGCCACCGAATTGCAGTTTATATGGAAGTTCACATCTATTGCCTGTGGCCAGAATTGGGATATATTTTTTAAATCACTCTACACATATTAACTAATTTACCAATGCCATGTTGTTTGTGTTATCACAGTCTTAGGAATGGTCATCAATTGTACATTTTGTATTTCCCTGTACAGCAGTGCTGTACAGCAGTTTAACGTAAAATGAAATGAAACAGAATAAATGCATTATGCAAATTAGTGTCTTGCTCAGGGCATATTAGCGTTTCAAGATTTCTAATATTTCTCATGGGAAAAAAACAGTCTGCAATGAATTAACAGAAAATTTTACCAAGATAGTTGTCATCTTCCGGCTTCCCTGAATAGCTGTATTGATATATGTCCAGGTTTGTTGCTCCTACAGGAATTTTTACTACAGTGTTATAACCTGGAACACAAATCCATAGAACTTAGCCACATGGAAGATTATATATGCAAATAATACCTTTGATGAGAAATTAATCTAACCATTTTTGTTTGAGTCTCGCACAAATATCTCATACCCGATTACCACTTTCAAGGAGGAAGAAAAACGTTATTCAATATATATGGGGGGGGGGGGGGGGGGGGGAGGGGGAGAGAATGAGAGAGAGAACATGGATCCAGACATGCTTAACAGAGTTCAACTGGTGCTGGAGGAGAGGAACACAATGTGATTTCCTTCTCTTCCTCTGCAGCCTGCACCACCACCTATCACACTTCCAGAGCATTCCCCCAACCCTTTGGAAGACTGCTTAAGAGCACTGGCAGCTGTGGACTAAAGATAACAAGGGTGCTACAGAGAAAATCACTGCCCTGACCCCATCCTCCAGTAGGAAACTTCTGTAGAATCCCAAACCTATCCACAAATAGAAAGAGCAATCCATTGTCTAAGGGATAAAACAGGAAACAACTTCTTTGTTTAAAAAGTTAAGTAGGCAAGTTTGTTGTTGTTGTTAGTCACGAAGTCGTGTCCGACCCATCCTGACCCCATGGACAACATTCCTCCAGGCCTTCCTGTCCTCCACCATCCCCCGGAGTCCACTCAAGCTCACACCAACTGCTTCAGTGACTCCATCTAGCCACCTCATTCTCTGCTGTCCCCTTCTTCTTCTTCTATTGTTTACTGACAAGTTTACTGATTGTCTTAACCACAAACCAGAACCACCAAGTCAAAACAGTAAATTATGCATCTCAAAATATCAAAAATGATATAGTCCCTCTTTCTTACTAATTAGTCTATCAGACTCTATTAGCTTTCTTCAATTTTCACAAACATCAGCTGAACTTGGAAATCATTGGAATAAACAAAGCAGACTTTTGAGCAATAATCCTTTGTCCAAATTAAGCAAATGATTATATAACTCAATTAATCCTTGATTTAAACATAAAGCAGTTTTAAGATGGGTCTATCAAACATGACTGAATTGTATAGTTTGTACACAGAACCATATAGTTTCCCAGGAAAGTTAGAACTATTAATTAGCAAAAGTAATATAACACAACAGTCCAAAATATAACTACTCTTATGTACTTTGATAGACTCAGTTCAGTAGCAAGTAAATATGTTCAGACTCATTGCCTAGGGATATGACACTGGGTATCAGGGCATCAGTCTGAAAACAGCTGCGGTTTTCCACATGACTAACAAAAGTTGTATTACTAACACAGTCACTTGCTTGCAGAGTTCAGAAGAGAGTGGGGGACAGCCATAGGCTTACTTATCAAAAGGCATTTATTTATTTATTTATTTATTTATTTATTTATTTATTTATTTATTTATTTATTTATTTATTTCATTGTTCTATTGCCCACTATCCTAAGCTTTCTGGATAGTTCCAAAAGACTAAAACCTGGAAAATAAAATACCAGATATCATATGAAAAGCCCCTATATACCAGAACAATTTAAACAATTAATAACAAATGTTGGAACAATAACTGATTGAATGGGAGTCTTCTTGGCTTTTAAATGGGGGATTTATATCAAAAGAAACTGAACCTGCTTTTTCCAGCATGTTTCTTACATATCCAGCTTCCATGGAAACAGGCCCTAGCAATACCCAGTTAGTCCCAATACTGTTGCTTTAACCACCAGGGAAGTCATCCAGCCACTAACCAGTAGTCTTACTGCAAGCACTCATAATTACATAAAGTCATACCTCTAGTTAGGAGTGGGAATGAAATTCAGCTATTTTAGGAAACATAAGCTTATCTCACAGGTGCCAGAAGATTTCTAGCATTGTCTACAATTTGTGGGAATTCAACCAATTATTAAAAGAAATATTTAATACCCAACTTTTCATTTTGAAGTGCTTGCATATATTATTGGAAAAACACTGCTGGCTATACAAAAGAACAAAATCCAGCTGTAACCAGATATTCTGTTCTTTATGTGAAAGCCTGCATCACAAGGCTTACTGTGCTAAAGGTTACATATTCCTCAACTGTACAAGTTTTTTTCCCTCCTAGATGCATCCTTTTCAATCACTTTTATACCACCCAGAAAAATTTTGAGCAGCTGCACTAAGCTGCCTGCTATCTACCAAAACAAGTTCAAGGTTTTGTTGTTTCTGTATAAAACTGTAAACAATCTGGGACTGGACTACCTGGTTGAAGTACCTACTGCACTATACATTTATTTGATTACTAAGATCATGGGGAGGGAGGAAATCTATTGTTGCACTGCAACCTACAAACTGTCATCTGACAGCAACCTGGAAGTGGGTCTTCAGGATGGTGGTACCCTCTTTGTGAAATGCCCTCCCACTATATATGTGGCAGGTGCCAGCTATAGCACGTCTTAGGTATCAGTTAAAGATGTAATATTTATTTATTTATTTAAAACATTTCTATGCTGCCCCCATCGCAACAAAGCCTCGGGGCGGCTCACAAAGGATACATAAATACATAAATAATAACAATATAACAATTTTAAAAAATTGTTTAAAAACCCCCGCTGCATTCTCGGCTAAAAATTTAAAATCCTATTAATTCAAATAATTTAACAATTAAAATAAGTTTTAAATAAAAAGGTCTTAGCCTGGCACCAAAAAACAAATAACGATGGCGCCAGGTGGACCTCTCTGGGGAGCACATTCCATAGACAGGGCGCCGCTGCAGAGAAAGCCCTCCTCCAGGTACTCACCCTCCTAATATTATTATTTATTATTATTATAACATTTCTATGCCGCCCCTTGCCGAAACCTCGGGGCGGCTTACAACACGATAAAATACAATGAAATACAATAGCACATAATAAATTACCATTAATTACAAAATACAAAAAATACATTGATTTACAAATATAAGATTAAAATTATCAGTATAAATTAAGTAAATAAAAATATAGGAGGAGAAAGAGAAGGAAGAAGTTGTTGCCCTGGCCAGATCACCACACACACACAGAGGGTTCCCAGAGAAGGGCATCTGTTGCTGATTTAATCCAGGTCACCCCATTTACTACCTGCCAGCTTCCTTACTTTAAATGTTTTGACCGATAGCATTGTTTTAATTTGCATTTACTTTGTTTAAATGTTTTAACTGAGAAATTTTGTTTAAATATTTTAACTTCAGCCATTTTGAATTTTAACTTTTATGCTATAATCCAGTCCAAGTTTCTTTTAAAAATATGGTCAAACTATAGCTAAATACATAAACTGAAATACAGACAGTACATAGTTACAGATATACAGAAATAGATTGACATAGGTGTATTTTAATTGTATAATTTTATTAAACAAATAAATAATTATTTAATTGTATTATGTTAACTATTGGTAATTTTACTGTAATGGCTGCCCAAAGAGTGTGATGTTAATGGATGTCCTTAAACAAACAAGCAAACAAACAAAATTCATATCCATACCATAATGAGCGCTGTTGAAAGTACCAGCAAGAGTTCTACATGAAGAATTATCACCACCACAGGTACCACATTTATCTCTTCTTGCCTTAGAGTTTAAGACATGATCACAGCCAGCTTGCTAAAGAAACAAGTTAAATTGCTTTTACAACCACATAACAGCATTCAATTAAGTTCCAGCAATTCATTTCTAAAAAAAACCCCTTAACCTCATAAAACATATTCCATTTGTGTAACAGCTTTTACAGTGAATGTTTAGAGTGCAGTCCTATGCATGTTAAGACAGGAAAAGCCCTACAACTTTCAGCATGCTGACTGGAGAATTAAGTGTTGTAAGAAAGCCTTACCTTACTATTCCATCAAAATAGACTTCCAAACTAATCAGCATGCCAGAATTTATGCTCATGGCAGACTCTGTTGGTCTGACAATGACCTAAGAGATTTTTTTGCACCCTCCTAACAAACACACTATTAGCATGTTATGAAGTACAGGCCAGTAAATGAGATTGTACATGGAGACAGGAAAATTTTCATTTCAAAACCAAAATTTATCTACAAAAATCACTGGATAAAATGTGTAATATACAATAAATTTATAATTTTAGAAATGCGAAGATGAGGTTTACCAATTATGCTTTTTGCTATAACTTTCCCTCTTAATGTCCATATACTTGAATACCAGGACATGAATTATCTCAGCTACTGACCAGTATCGCAGCTCACACAACTCCTTTAATTTTCCATGTTCTCACATCAGCCAGTGCCCTTGCTCACATTTTCCTCCTCTCACACCCCACTCACCAATGGTGTGGCAAGCTGCAGAGAAAGAGTATCTGACAGCCTGTGTGGCAAAACAAGTAACACCTGAGAAGTTTAGTTTCCCCACAGTCTACTGACACTGTAGCACTGCTTGAGAAAATGTATTTTGCAGCACTTAGTGTGCACCATCACTCTGCCAGGCAACTAGCCTCAGACCTTTTCTCCTTCCTTTTGTCTTCCTACAACCTGCCATTGCTCCTGGATTTGCACTTTGTAAGAGAAGTGGAAGAGGTAAGGGGTCTGGACAGAGGCAGGAGGAGCTGGCAGGAGGAGAAATTCCAGACATGTTCCCTGACCTGGGCGAAGCACCTTAGATCTAAGATAACCTGACAGAAGCTGAAAGCTTATTTATCACTAGTAAACATACAAATTGCATTAGATTCAAGCACCTGTTAGGAATTGGTTCACCTGCGATTCACGAAGCACTGAGCAATCGCCAAGCCCTGATTATCAAGAGCAACAGTGAGTTTGGGTATTTCTCTCCCTTCTTCACACAGACATTCCATATGACCTTTCAATTTTTGGTAATAAATAGGATTGACACTAAGTCTGACACTTTTTATTAAACATGATTAATCCAAAGCAAAACTTGCAAATCCACTTTTGACAAGATTTATTTTGCTTTGACATTGAGTATTATTACTGAAAGTCATGATGTGAACATAATGCTAGGTGGGTCAAAATCAGGAGGAGAAGAGCTTGCACAACCAGCAATGGTGGAGATGAAAGATGCCATGGAACACTCACAGTCATCAAACCATGGTTGAGTATAGGTTGTCACATTGATAACACGCAGAGTCTGTTATCACTATGGCAAACTACTATTATTCCTACTGATGGCTATTCCTTGCTGATAAATAATGACATGACAATTTTATATGATCTTATTTATTATTTAAAATACTTCTAGGATGATCATCATATGAATGACATATCATTAAATACATTCCAACTGAATGAACTGAATTAGTGCATCTTATTGCTTCAACAATGTGGACATCCTTATTAGACAATTTTCAACAAGATTTGTTTTATTTTATATAAAATGAGTACAGTGAAATTAATTACCCTGCATAAACCTTGAACACATATATCGTTAGTGTCTGTTCCACACGGAGTACCATCCACAACTCTGTCTTTCAGCTGGTAGTAGTACGTTGCACCAGAAACACGGCAAAAAAGCTTACAGCGATCCTTCATAGCAACTGTTGGGACAAAGTGGCAGGCATGCTTTTGTCACTTATGGAATTTTACTAAAATTTACATTTAGTTAGCAAAGATAGTTCCTGCTTACTTACTGCCACTGTATTTTGGAAGCCAGCGCACAGTAGATGTTAGTCCATTGATGTTAAAATGTTTACCATCAAACTCTGAGCACTGCTGCTCTCGAAAATCTTTTTTGCCTTTCGGACATGTCTCTGTGTTGCATGATCGAAACTTCATCCGGCGGCCCACACAGTATCTCCCTCCATGTTTTGGCCTAATTAAGAATGCATTTCAAGCATGTTGACAACAGATACTCAGCATTCCTATTTAAACTAAACCTTCTGAAACAAGGTACTGCCAGAGGTAAAAGTCTTCCATTAATGGATACAGTAAATTTTCTTTCAGATCTAATTTATTCTGATATTATTTTCATTTATTTTAAATATTTTATACTGTCTTCCATTTACAAAAACAAGGCAGCTTACAGTAGGTCATAAACAGAGTGAAAATAACAGTACCTGACAAAATACCAGTGGGAAACTATTTAAACTACTACATGCCCCGCCTGGATCCTGACCCTAACCCTAACCCAAAACAACTTTAAGGACACAATCCTATGCATGTTTAAAGAGCAAAAAAGCCTGCATGGCTGGTTGGGGTATGCTAGGAATTGTAGGCCTTTCTGTTGTCTAAACATGCATAGTATTGCACCCTGAATTACTTTACATCCTTAAGTAGCAGTTACATTTTTTCTTAATTTCTCCCCCTTGCATACGTGAAGCAGCCCTGTGCCGATTTTAAAAGCCCTAAACCACCCACAGTATTGTTCTGATTTGCACATGGCACCTAAATCTACTCTTGAATAAATCTGACCAAAAAATGTAGCTATTAGACACAGGCTAAAAGTAATATCTATACTTTTGGGTCCGAAGCAGAATTGTAAAATAGATTCTCAATCAATAGGCCTTGCTGTGTGACTTAAGATGTGTAAGAAACTGAAAAGAAGCTTTGCAAGAAACCACTCACCGATTCACCTGAAGCAAATCCTTCTAAGAGACTAGATTGCAAACAAAATGCATATGTAAACAAAATGGAAAGTGACCCATAGTTACTTGTACTGTCGTAATAATCATTGTTAATTTGTTGTGCTTTCAAATACACTGCTAAGCAGAATAAATAATAAGCTAACTCCATATATATTCAAAAGAGAAAATGAAAACATACTCAGGTTGATCACACAATCTGACTGAGCTTTTGATACCGCCTCCACATGTTCTGGTACATGAACTGTAAGGTCCCCAGGATCCCCATTCTCCATCCACAGGGAGCTTTTCTGTTTCTTTTTTCACACAGATTCCATGTCGACAATGCTGCTCAATTAACAAACACAACAGAAGTAAAATTTAAAACGTAATTGTGCGTACGTAGAAACTGTTAACACAAAGTAAAACAGAAATTGCTAAAACTAAATCAATGTTATGGGAGCTCTGTGCCGGTGAAAGAGTATTTCCTGAATGTTACTTTCAAAATGTTATTAACAATTAAAGAAATTAGAAAACTTATCACCCACCAGGCTGAGAGTCTTATTAAGGACTCAAGCTTTTATTTATTCATTTAAGCAAGATGCTTGGCAATTAAAGAGCAATCTGTTCCCAACAGTTTTTATAAGGATATCTGAATTATAGAAGTCTTGCTGGTTAGGTGGGAGGTGCATTTAACTATTTAATGCAGTTAAACAATCTCAGCCCCAATTTATGTGCATCATGATAAATATGAAGTTTTCTTTCTATCATCAAAACTGAAATACATGCCAAAAGATATGTTGGAGGATTTACAATATGCAACAGGTATGTGTGTGAGAGAGAAACATACCTATGTGGAAAGGACAAAACATCAGCGGTTCCTGAAATGGCGTGGATGCAGCACTAGCATGGTAGCTTTCAGTCAGGCAGCACATGAGCTGCCTTCTTAATATTCACTTTCCCCTTTCAAAACTGCAATGATTCTTTTGATGAAGAACTCCATTCCTGACAAAGTACTATTTCTAGTGGGAAAGACTTATGCAATTGAAACCTGTCCATATGATTGGGTCATGCCAACATTAACAGACATAGGGTTATGGTAAGCTGTCCACACAGCTGAGGAATGTCAAAAAGGCATCTCTAAGGGACTTAGGCCTGATCAGATTCATTCATTTTGGCTCAGTCCTAATACAACCCACTGGATTAACCTCAATGATCATTTCAAAATTGATTCAAAAGTCAAGACAAGTCAACCTGGTCTTTAGTGTGCAATATATTAGAGGAACACAGGAAACACAAGGAAACATAAAAACATTATACTGAGTACTTCTCAGTTTATTAGATATGCTTCCAATTAGCTGACACCAAACTAACAAAGTCAACTGCATCCTGGGGGTGTGGGGAGGGGTACGGGGGGGGGGGAATCATTAGTGTTAGTATTCTGTATCAGCAGCACTTATTACCAATAGGATACAACCTAATAAACAAGGCTGTTCCAAAAAGGAGAAAATGTTGCCCTGGTTATATACAGAGTATATTTAGGACCCAATTTCTTTAACACATATGAATACAGGCATCAGCATAACTCTGCATGCAGCTGTATCTGAGAAAGTGCCTACCATTTTGTATGAGAGAACAGTCATGTAGCACAGATCACACTATGAGAACTGCTTCAGTGGAAATAATGGAATCAGTAGAAGAATTTCAGAAATATAGGACAGCAGTAGATATAAAGGTAATCTGACTCAATCTAAATGTTAGTTCTAAAGTATGATACCTCCTGCAATGTGTCTCTTACCCACACCTCTCTGGAACATCAGGAGTCTTAAGATCATATGAGGAGCCAGAAATAAGGCCTTTCCATGTTCATTATCACCCCTCCTTGGAAACAGTGAGAGGAGAATAAGCCACATGGATGACTCTTCCTATATGACCTGTGGATTCTCAAATGCCAGAATAAAGGAAGGAAGCATGCCCCAGCTTTCAGTAGGTCCCACACTCAGTGACATTAGAAATGGCTAAACTAGGCTGAATAATTATAATGCCTATACTATTAAATAATATCCTATTACTTAGTCCTTATTCCAGTGTGTGCAGAGAGTAAGCACTAACAAGATATTCAATAATTTAAGGAATAGTTTTGATTTCTATACCAATTCATACTAGCTATTTACAAACCAATCTGACCAGAGGAAAAAATGATTTCAACTCCAAACGCATAAATCAAAGCCTGAAGAAAAAAAAATCATGCTTGAACCTTGCCAAAAGAACATTTCCTTGGCTCCCAAAACAAATCTTCCTTTCCTACCCTTTCTGAAACACATAAACCATTATTTATACCCTATTCTTCTGCTTTGCCTAATTTGTCAATAAAAGTGTTCTTTAATTTAAAGGACTGTTATATATTAATCTTCTTACAGATATTATTTCTTCACAATAATTTTAACTTTCACATTATATGTATTTTTTCTTGATCAGCATATCCTATTCCTTTCCTCCTGCGTATGTACACAAAACTTCAAACTAACTTTGAATTTGGGGACTCCATAATATTACATATTTTGGCAATAGACACTTTCTTTGCCTAGTGGACTAGGCTGTCTCTAAACTATCCTGACTTTGGAACTGAAGCCTGAGTGGGCCTGATACAATCTTCTCAGCAAAACTCTCATTTCCCAAAAGAACTACTACATGCTAAGTATGACACTTAACTTCACCTTTCCAACTGTTAACACACCCATCACTATGTATTAGAAACACAGACACAGTAGGTTATTTTAATACAATGGCTCTGGAAAGTGTTTTTTAATATTAGTATAACCATCCCAAGATGCCAGTAGATGGATGGTCCCATAAACGCCTTAAATAAATAAATAATCAGGTTTTTATAGTCAACATTTTTAACAAGGCCATTCAATAAGTGGCTGATTTAACATTTTTAACAATTTATAATTTATCTCACCTACTAAAAGCTTTTATGGCACAATACCCAACAGTACACTTTGCACACAGTAGAACAAAAGGGGAGAGTAGTTAGTTTTAAATTTGCTTTAAAAGAATGTTCTGGAACGTCTGAAGTTATACACAGAAATATAGCACCTACAGGACAATTAGGTGCCATAGAACTGGAATAGGCCTGTGCTCACATCTGGGATTTAATAGCTTATTCACTAAAGATGTATCAGCTTTTTATTGTTGTTCAATGTTCCTGCAGAAGAAACCAGATGAAGTCACTGAAGAAAAATTATGTGCCAGACCTATCCCAGATGTTCATTCCATGCACTTCCTTCAACCACTAGCATTTATTGATTTTTCATTATTATTTTATGTTAAAAGATGTGTGGTTTTGGTCAATAATGTAGGTTGATAATATCTGGAAAACATGGATGGAACAAGAAAGAAATGCAAGTCCAAGCAAAAGAATTACAGGAAGAGGTCTTGCCTTTACTAAAAGCTGAGGCTGTGTTCTGCCTTTTGCTATAGGTTTTACTGAAGCAAGTATCCTTATTTGTATTCCATAGTAAAATACTTTATGAAGTGTTAACTACTCTGCAGTACTCTCTTCACAGTAAATACCAGTTGTAAAATCAGCTGCTGTCACTTGTTCTGGCTGCAAGGAGAGTGCAGTGGTTTGCCTTTCTTTGAAGGCTAGATCAGGTGGGAGCAGTGGCTCTACTCCTGGAAATGTTCCCTGCACCCTGCCATTTGTACTGACTTTTGTAGTAGGAATTCCTGCAGGGTACAAGAACACACAGGGTTGAGGAAAAACTATTTCCACAGCCAGCACAACTGACTTTGGGGGCTCTTGAGGAAACTACTAGGGATGAGGCCCTCTCAAATCTAAAAGAGCTTCATCTGGAGGCATGAATCCAGAAGCTGATGTTCGAGGACCCCCGGTCTACCTGTTGGACCATTGAAATGACTTGGGTTTCTATTTTGTCCCCAAGGTTTTTAACGTCTACATGAACCTGTTGGGCGAAAGTCATCTAGAGAT
This sequence comes from Varanus komodoensis, assembly GCF_004798865.1. NCBI lineage: Eukaryota > Metazoa > Chordata > Lepidosauria > Squamata > Varanidae > Varanus > Varanus komodoensis. The sequence goes on along the minus strand of NW_025335408.1, from coordinate 4,586,420 downwards.
CAGGGATTTGAGAAGATGAAAGTGGTAGAAGTGGGAATGAAAGCTTACCATTCCATGGCCACATTCTGTTCCATCAGCCAATGGCATATGCTGAGTACGACAACCGTTGTGAATACCTTCTGCACTTGTACACCATAAACGTTTGCACTGTTTCTATGAAACAAACAAGATTTTCTTTGTTACATGGGTGACACTAATTTATCATCAAAATACAGATGCAACATGTTATATGCATACATTTGTGGCAGAAGGATTTAGAACAATAGGTCTAGATGTCAGGTGTGAAGAATAACCAGGAAGGAAATGTTACTGTTGTTATTGTTAGAGTTGCTTTTGTGGCTTTAGAGATTTGTTGCACTATCATTCATTCATTCACTGCAATTCTATACTGCCCAATAGCCAAAGCTGTCTGGGTAGTTTACAAAGAATAAAACCTTAAAATACTTTATAAAAATTATATAAATGCAAATGTAAATATAGAGCACATGAAGAAACACACACATATATATATAAACAATTTTGAACAATCAACAGCAGCAAAAATTCAAGACCAAATTAAAACCTCATTGTATACCACCTGGGAAAAGGAGGTCTTAACCTGGCAACAAAAAGATAACAATCCTAGCCTCACTGGGGGATCATTCCGTAATTGTTCATTATTGCAAGTTGTCTCGAAACATCAAAGTGGTGAACAGGATAAACATTTTAAATAAATAAATAAATTGATTGATTGGAGTGCTTCCCCTGAGAAGGCTTTCTATTTGATTGCCTTCTTCCTAGCTTCCTTCAGAAGAGGCACCCAGCCTTGGATAATAAGCATTGTGTATGGGTAGGTTTATTTTGGGAGATGTGCTCCATCAGATATTGCAATTTTGAGTCATATTAGGTTTTACAGGTCAAAACTAGAACTTTGAATCAGCCTCAGAAGCATACCGGTAGCCACTGCAAGTGGCCGGAATCAGTGCTGTATGTTCAGATAGTCTTGCCCCTGTTATCATTCTGGCCAGTGCCTTTTGCAGAAGCTGCAGCTTCTGGTACAGTTTCAAAGGCATATCTGTGAAGTGAAATTTAAAGATTTTGTTTCAAGCAAAGATTTGAAACTATTTACAGAAGTATCAACCCCTCTAGCATACAGTTCATGTATAGTTCATTTTATTTCTTTTACCTTTCTCTGTTGAAATTTAACATCTATTAGTGATTGCTGAAATGAGTAGACTTGATTTGTTTTATTGTTCAGAGAGTTAATATATTTTAATGCCTGAGTTTTACTCAGTAAAATTTTGCTAATATCTACCTCTAGCTCTTACCTTTTGTGGGTCACTAATTAAAGAATCTAAATGGACAAGTAGTAAGAAAAGGTGAGAAAAACTTGGTGTACGACATAGAACATGAGCATTATGAAAGCTAGAAAATTCAGCAAGGGAAAAACAAAAGGAAAAAGCAAAACCTTGCCCATCTTCTGAAGATTTAACAATTGTTTCTGTACTATTTTCAACTGTGAGTCAATGGTATTTGTCACAGGCACTGCAAAATATTAAAAATGGTGTTCTGTATCATATTACTCACCAAGTAAGGACATACTTGTGACCCAGGACCAAACATAAGCTCACACTGCTTGTTCACATCATACAGGAAACCAGGGAGTTGTGACTGAAAGTCATAGATTCTTCCATTTGGTTTGTCCAGAAGGCATTCCCCATAACCAGTACTGTAACACATTAAAACAGAATTCTTCTTATGAAGTATCTTGTTTTTGAAATGAACTAACTTTGTGAACAAATTTGAGATGGAGATTGATTTAATGCTATTTCTTGAATGCAGACCAGCTTCCTGCAAGTCAATGCATGGTCAACACAAATGGATTCTCCATGCCCTTTGGACAGCTCAAAGAATGATATTATGACATTGGATGGATAAACATTCACTTCCTATAATGCAATAGACTGAGGATCTAACAACACTTTCAACATGTGTAAATGGATACTTTTAGGGATAGCTTGTCTGTTTTTGTTGAAGAACAACACTTAAATCGTCTTCACAGGGCAAGAAGACTATGAGAGAGACTTTCACCTTTGCATTCCTACAACCTTCCTGTATGCCTGTAACCACCAAGTTCTGATGGGTCTGGGCATTTCCCTGAACAATGAATAAAAAAAACTGCACAAATCCAAGATAAAACTAGCAACAATGAGTACAAGCACTTCTGTATATAACTCTGGTGTAAAACTAAAAGCCAAACCACAAACAAAAGTGCTATGTTAAACATTTTAAAATAGATCTTAAACTGTGTAGTTACTGCTGCCAGAAAATAGAATATAGCAATTTGCAATACATGATTAATGATTCATACCATATATAACACAACCCAAAACTTCAATTTTTTGAAGTTTAATCTTCAAATAGTCCCATCATATGCAAAATTTATCTTTTTCTGAGAAACACTATGGCAACACTATGGAAACACAATCAAATACTCATCAACCAGAGGCCATGCATTATACATATGCACAAAGTTGCTAAGCATGACTCATACTTACTCTAGAAATTCAGTAATGTATTTCTGACTGCATTTTGACCAAGTCCATGGGCTTGAATGGTAATTTAAACTTGGGGCCATTACATGGTATTTATGTTTCATTCCAACTTCCTTACATTTAAAACTGTCATCATGAGGAACATTAAACCTAATACAGCAATAATGCAAAAGAAATTCAGATTGGTTTATTTTACTGTTTAAGAATTAAACTAGTATGGTTAAACTTAATAATAACACCTTGTTAATTGCAAAGTTGTTTAAATAATATAGTTATTTTGGAGGTCTTTTGTCTTTTTGTAAAATCTTCTCTATAACATGTTACATATATACACATACATTTTATATATAAAATGGAATTTGTATGTAAGCAATTTTTTAGAGTACAAATGGACTATTTTAGAATAAGTACTCTACGCATTTTGTGGGAAAGATACTGAAAAGATGTCAACAAGGTCTAACTCTTGGATATTGCAGAAGATTCCCATTTAAATTAATTCTAAAATATGCCAACTCCCAACAATCTATTAGCCCTGGGTATTACGGTGATTAAAAGAATGAGTTACAATATGAATTAGAAAGCCCCAGATTTAAGCCCCTGAAAAGCCAGACTAAAAATTCTTTGAATCAAACATAGCTCAGCTATGTATAATTTAAGGAAAAATTAGTTTGTCTCTTATTTGTAAGGTGCTGCTGTAAGGATTCAATAAAATAACACACTGGAAGCCTCTATATAAATGCTAAGCATTATTACAGAAATAAAGCACTTGCTTGTAAGTGTACATTCTAATTCCTGCAGAAACTTGTGCTGCAAAAGTGACTGCAACATTTCCATGAAAAGAAAGTACAGGATTTGCTTTGTAAAAAGACATACTTACACATGTCCAAGTTCATGTGCTATTGTAAATGCAGCACTTAATCCATTTTCCTCACTGATAGAACAGCTGCGCAGCGGGTCACACATCGTACCCAATTCAGCTAAACCTGGAAAATTGAATTTGTTATCTAAATATGAAAGATGTTATACAGCAACAGTTTTGCCTTCACACACAAAAAATACAGGCCTACAGCTGTTATCCAGACATTTATCATAACACAACCATATGCTTATATCCAGAATCTCAGTACTACATTTTTACTAAACAAGATAAATTACATTAATGATCTGTTTACACTTTAAGGTTTCAGTGTACAATGGCAATACAATTTTAACTCTTATTTGTAGAAAATTGACATTATTGTCTTTTTGCTTGAACTTACCTAAGGTATCACATTTTTCTCTAGCTCTGCAGATATCTTCCCTTAAAGAAACAAAGGTTTTCTATGAAAATGTTACTATGTTAAAAGAGAAAAAAGTAACTCCAGATACCTATACATAATTTCCTGAAGTTGCTACAATTTGAATTCTTTCATTAATTTAAACTCACTCACAGCACATTCTGGCTTTTAAAAGGCAAGTGCGGCATAGCTGTAGAACTCTGCCCCATGCAACTGGTATGTACTGATTTTTACCTTCTGCAGCACAAAGTCACATCTGCAGCTAAAGCAGCTAAATCAGACCATCTATCTGTAATCCCAGTATACTTAGAATTAATATTTGTTAAGAAACCAGTGGCATCAGGTTTCAAGACAGACTGTGGCATGTGCTTCACACTAACATATGGATACAAGTATAATATTCTTTGTCTATCAACTAAAGTTAAAAAATCAGAAACAGGTCATAGAATCAGTCATTATGTATAATCCCCATTCATATAACCCAATTCACACATCACTGTTTAACCCAGGAATTGTATGGATGGGTGGAATACACAGCTCAGCATCTCTGCTTTCAGTTAACAACCCAGTTCACAAGTTGTTTCATAAAGGGCAAACAATGGAATTGTCCACTGTTTGTTATTGTGTTAACTCTGGGTTGTTTGAACCATAAATGGGGATTTCCAGTTTCACACATCACAATACAAGCCAGGAATGGCCAGCTGGGGGTTGTTAATTTAAAGCAGAATCAAAAAGTACTCAGCCTACAAACTCTATGCATCCCCACAATTACTGAGCCAAAGAACCCAGGGATCAAGAGCCCAGGAATTAGCTCTGTAATGAGCAAGCCCACTCTATGCTAACTGTGCTTAATACAAATGTCTGGGTAAAGTGTCTGATATTTTAACATCTTCATGTAAGGTGCTTCAGAGGGATGACCTGGCCAATAAGGTTATAGAGCAGTGAGTATTGTGCTTTTATTGTTGTATTTAATGTTTTCATAATTTCTGTTAACCACTTCAGTGATCTTCTGGAACTAGCATGTAAACCTATGTAATAAATAATAATATAATATGTAATGAGGTCTCCATTGTATTCATAAGTAATAATTATACAGGGTAGAGGTAGTAAAGGAAAATGAGGTTGAGTTATCCCAGATACTATACCTAGTGATAAGAACTGCAGTATCATGATGAGAAGGATGAGAATCATCCAGAATGTTTTGTGTTTGCTGCCATAAACAGAAATTACGAAGAGTGGTAGCTGCATTAAAACTGATAGCTGGTCCTTCCTGTACATAAGTTACCAAGACAAAGCAAACATGTCAATAGTAATTGTGTACTGATACTGTAGCATAAAATCCATTTAGAATTTTATCAGAATGGTACTATTTATGAATTTATGAATCCAGAAACATGAGCAAATGGGTAACCATCAAAACTGATTGACAATGTTGGTAGTAAACCAAACCGCTCATTATAATAACCATTTATGTAAAAATAGGTATTTATTCCTATGTAGTAGGAATAGCTACATAGCAATCCAAACACTTTCATCAATGTATCTGCCTGACATGTTTGTACAAAATACGTACCTCTAAGAAATAACAGTATTATCTTTCTAGTAGAATAGCAGTTACCAAATACCATTTCAATCACTTAAAAATAGCCCTTCCAGGAATAGCAGGTAGATAGAAGGAGTCTTCCTGATGTAGGAAGGAAACTGTTGGAGCCACTGTGACAGCAAAAGTTAAACTGCCTGTACAGCAAACCTTAGACGAAAGCAGTCCCTAACAGGGTCACTGCATTTCCGCAGCTGATGCAGCACTAAATAACCTTTGAAGGAATGCCAGTAGTACATGTGATGGTTTTTCGCTGGAAACATTTCTGCACCAGCTAGTGTCTACTAGGACACTAATGTTGCCCTAGACTTCAGTTAAACTAGCACAAAGTCCATTAAGTCCATAAACATAGCAACCTCAGATGTCACAAATACAACTTCTTTCTTTCTCTTACTCCCTCTTCGAAATCAAACAGAAACTACTTTCCTGTACTTTTAAATTATGAACATGTGAAAGTATTTTAAAATTTACTATAGCAAAAAGTATTCTTAATCATGAAGTGTGTACTTTTTCTTACCTGTTCATTGTGAACTACAATTAATTTTACAATAATAATATTTATTTGATTTCCTATACTTGGGTCTTTGTAGATTGTTGCAACCTAAAAAAAAATAAAAGCCAAACTGTTAATATACTACTATACACTGCTATAATTTTCTATGAAAAGACAAAACTATAGTGATGAATAATAAAAATTTATATTTACTCTACTAAACTGCAAATGCTGTAGGATGGTATTGAAAACCTTAAAATAAATTAGCAATATTTTTATTTATTTATTGTATTTGCATGTTCCCCTATAGCCAGAAGGCTCTCTTGGCAGCTCACAGCACAATCATAACAATGAAACAGATAAAATAGATAATAATAGCTAAAACCATAAAACATAATACAATAAAAATGATATATAAATGCAACAGGAAGATAAACACAGTATAGTCAATAAAATAATAAACCAATAAACCAGAAGCAAGACCAATAAATTATAATCTAAAAACAAGTACTAAATTCAAAAAAGTTTTAACTTGGTGCCAAAAACACCAAACATCATGTGGGCACCAGTTGCAACCCCTTTGGAATTCCCTTGAGCTGTGAGCTGTGACAACTCAGCTGTGAGAAGGCCCTTTTCCTCGCTAATTCCCCCACTCACCTCATTTGGGGGTGGGGGGCTTGTGAAGGAGGGCCTCCATTGATTACCTGAGTGGTCTAGCAGGGATAGATGGAAACAGGTGTTCTTTTAGATAACCCAGTCCCAAGCAGTTTAAGGCTTTATACATTAGCGTGAGTGCTTTGAATTGGGTTTGGGCAAGGACAGACAGCCAGTGCAGTTGGTGGAGGACCAGTGTGATATATTCCCTTTAGCCAGTCCTTGTTAGTAACTGTGCTGCTCTGTTTTGCATTAATTCAAGTTCCTGGACCTTCTTCAAAGGCATCCCCATGTAGAGCACATTACAGTAATCCAGGTGAGAGGTTACTAGTGCATGGATATCTGTGGCAAGGCTCTGCTTGTCCAAGTAGGAATGTAGCTGGACAATCAGCCTAAATGAGAACAAATGAGAACAGAGCAAGGGAGAAAGCTCCCACGCTGCTTGAACAAGCCTGAATACTAAGTCTGATAGAGCACGGAATATCTCTCACTACACTGCAACATTTTATTCCAAGTCCCACTTGCCATGAGATACGGAAGGCTGCTTTTTGAAAGTTGTAGTCTAAAGGCTCTTGAGATCAGGAGTTTTTTGATCTTGGTCTTAGTTCTGGAAGTGCAACCTACATGATAAAAAGATTGCTTTTGCAATCTTTGCAATGGCAGGAACCCAGGAACAACTTTTTGGGAGAGTGGTAGTGATCCTCAACAAATCCCTTGGAACCTGAGTATACATTGGAATGCATATACAGAATGGAGATTTACTTACTATTGACATTAATGTTAATACATAATGTTGCAAGTTCCGTCCATGGTGCTGAACCATTCTAGCATCAGCTGTCACCATTACCTCTACATATCTTGGATAGGAAAGAAAACGTTTTTTCCGGGAATGTGGACTGTTTCTCTCATTCTCTACAGACAGATTTTTAGAAGCATATTCTAAACTTGTGTTCTCTTGAAGAACGTTTATACCTTTCATTAAGCTGCTCTCATACGGAAATAGTAAAGTGCTTTTTTTGGGCTCTTCTGAAAAATAAAATGAAAAATTAGTATTGCATATACAGTTTACAAGAACATTGTATAATGGCTTTTGTAACACTGTGTTTACAATTTTCAATCCTTTTGAAGTCTTCCTCACAGTTTCAAGGATCATGCAGGACCACATGTATTGAGTCAGGGATGAAGTTGACACTAACATGAAGTTAGAAGCTGCCTTATACTTAGTTAGACCATTGGCCCATCTAGCCCAGTATAGTTGACACTGACTGGCAGCAGCTCCTCAGTTTCAAGCAGAAATCTTTCCAAATCCTACCTGGAAATATTAGGAATTAAACCTGGAATCTTCTACATGAAAAGCATCTGCTTTGCACTGTACTATAGCCCTTCTTACATTGTACATATTCTGAGCACAATATCGCTCCCACCCCACCCACCCACACACTTGCCTTTTTGACCATATGTGGAAGGAAGAAATACATTTTTTGTTTTACTGAAGCCTACTCCAAAATCTGGCAAGGTGAAGGCTTACATCTTTGTCTTTTCTTTGATCAACATTCCTTGGCAGCATCAGCAGAGCACATCTGTACAGTTCTTGGGTTTGAGGTGTATGTTTTGGGGGTTTTTAAACAGTATTTCCCTGCATACCTTGGAGAACATCCATAGGAACCTCTAAGACCCTGTATATTTCACCCGCTTTGCTCATCAACATGGAAGGTGTGATTATTTTTACTAACAGTGGACAAAGGAAAAAAGATTACAGCTTCATATCCTCAAAAGACTATCCAAGGGAACACTACCGACAAGACCAAATAAGAATAAAAACAATAAAATTGGGATAGATTACGTTTTTCCCAACCAATATTCACATACATCTAAGTGCACCGGTCAACAGATTCAGCACAGAAATTGTATCATGAACAATGTCAATATATTTATAGCCAATAATCTGGCTTGGAATATTTGAGAAAACTCTTTTTCTGCCACCCAGTAAGTCCCTCGAGATACCTTGTAACATTTACTGCTTCATGAGATCATGGCCAATAATGCTATACTTTGAAAGAAAAGACTCTAGCTTGAATCAGTCTAGCTTAAATCATTCTGGAAATCATTCCAAACAAGGAGAAGGATGTCCTAAACTTGCAATTCTGCCTGAAGGCTTTCCTGTTGCGCTCTACTTCTGTTGTTTTCCACACATAAAGCAGCTCTGAAACTTGGCATGTGCTATGTGCTACATGTACAATTAGAATAAATGTGTTATTCCAAACCCCACTGTTTAGAATCCAGACACCATATGGGAACACCTGTGCAGAGATAGCAACCTTAAACAGACTTCTCCCCTGCCGTCTGTTACCCAGTAACTTAAGAGCCTCTTTAAGTGTGTAATGCTTCTGATTATCTCCCCACACCCATCCAGTTTCAGATTTTCCAAAAAAGATCTTTAACAGAATATATCCTCTTGGCACTACTTTATCACTATCAACAGCAAATGTATTGTGGATATTTTCTTTTCATTAGCTGAAGGGCCAAGATGAAAGATTCTGTTATATGGGACAAAAAGTTGAAAAGGAATAAGTTATGTATGCATCATACAGAATTATCAATTTGCCCATGAACGGGCAATCTCCAAGGCCCATGGGAACATTTGGAAATTTGAGAAATTGTTCTAGGACCAACCATAAAATGGCTGCTAGTCACTAAGGGCAAATAACCTGTCCAGGAGCATTCAGATAGAAATTAAGATAGAATTAAGATAGAACAGCTAAAGACTCCCACTTTCCTTAGAAACACTCTCAGCTGCCAGAATGATAAAATGCAATCTTATTTAAATAAAAATTAGGAAGAGGTGTTTCAGTGGGCGCCACATTGCCTACCCTGTTTTAGAGAAACAAGAATTTTATTGAGAAGTAGCAAGATATAATGCCTTGCAGAAACACTCATTTCCTTGTGACTTTCAACATTTTGTTGTGTTACAAGCTAGAATTGGAATGGATTTGATTGGCCTTGTTACCACATGATGTACATGAGAGCCTCAACAATGTGAAGGTGCAAAATAGTTTCAATTCAGCACAAAAGTTAAATGAACAAAAGCAAACTGGCATTAGCTGCTTGTACAAGTATTCACTTAGTGAGCCAATGCTTGGCAAAAACTCCTTTGGCAACAAGGGCAGCTGAGAGACGTCTTGGGTAAGTTTTTCTGCATCTAGATCCTGTAATGTTTGCCCATTCTTTCTGGCAAGACTGTTCCAGCTCTGCAGGGCGCATGACAATTGCTGGTGAACGTCTTTCAAATCTCACTGTTCTCAATCAGATTGAGGCCCGGGCTTTGACTAGCCCATTCAAAGACATTCAGGTTCTTGTTCTGAATCCACTCCAGTGCTGCCCCTAGCTGGGTGCTATGAGTCACTGCTTTGCTAGGACCTCCATCCCAACAGCTGTGTGCCAACAGTTTTCAATCTCTTTGAGTTTTTTTTTTCTTAATTTTAAACAACCTGAGGAAGGACATATTATTGGCTTTCAGTTGTTACAAATATTCCAATAAAAATTCTATATAATAAGTGTTTTTTATTTTTTTTTCTTGAAATATTTCATTGGTGCAAAAAATTAACATGGGGTATTTTTTTAATCTTGGTTCACCAACTACAAGTAACATAAACCTATTACACTAGCTATCTCTCAGACAGGGTGGGCCATTTGTGCTTCCCCTGTAAATGTTTTGGCCTATGTTTCCAAATCAATCAACTCTAGCCAGCATAGCCAAAACTTAGGAATCATAGGAGCTGTAGGCTAATACTTCCAGGGGGTTACAAGGTGGTTCAGAGTAACAGAATATTTTCTGAGGCAAACTGAAAAATCTTCTGTACAAATGAACCTGATTTTCCAGAAAGTACATGTCACTGATGCAACTGTATAGCCCTTGCAAAAGCAGCAGTTTTCTTGTTAATGTCTGCATAAGCTAGAAGAAAAGTTCCAATACTTCAGTTAAAAACAGAGGATACAGCATCTAAATACAGCATGTTCTTATGGTTGCTGAATGAAGCAACCTCGCAAAACAAATACATCCCTGATACACATTGAAATATCAATTGAACATAGTGGGCAATATCCAATGCCCAAGCACTCACCTACCTGCCTGCTCATACACATCAAATCCAGTACACCAGTGAGACCCACTGCTTGCACTATTGAGATTTAACCCTTCCTATAGGAAACTCCAAAGCAAGCAGAAACTCTTGTTTCTAGATCAGGACAGCACAGCAGAACTATCTTACACAAGCTCTGCTGATCTCTCCTATCCTAGAAATATGCATTTCCATTGACATCCAGTTCCTCCCAGAAGTGCTGAATCTCTATTGTGCAAGCAGTATTTCTCATTTGTGGAACAGAATTAGTGAGGGCACAGTGGAATAAGAGGTGCAGCATTTCCTTGGACTGTGTGCTCAATCCATTTCCAAAATTCTATAAATGGAGATGATGATGATGATGATGATGATGATGATGATGAAGACAATGATGACAACTTTGACCACGTCTAGCAGCCTTCCCCACCTACTGCCTTCCAGATGCTTATACTTCAACTTACTTCAGCACCTGTCAGCAGGAGCAAACATCAGGAATGCTGGGAGCTATATTCCAACACACCTTGAAGGTAGCAAGTTGTAGAAGGCTACCCTATATGGTATGATTTTCTAATAGCTGTACTGAAAAGTAGACACCAGGGGGCACCAAAGGCTAGAGAAGATGTTCTTGGGTGAGCTGAGGAGCAACACCTCAGATGGGAAAAGGTTGTAAGATGGACTAGTATGAAATCCACCCTATACAACCTGAGCTGGAATCTTAGGTTGTATAAGGTTATGCCATTTTTAGAAGCTTCAATAGGACAACAAGTCTGGCTGGATTCACAATCTCTTGAAGACTACATCTTAAGAGTATCTAAAGTGCTAATGTCACAGGAAAAGAGGAAAGACACTTCATTCTTAGTCTAGATACATCTTTGTGAATAAAACTCCGTATGTTAAATCATTGCTAGCTAGTATTCAAGAAAATTCAGGCAAGATGTACTATTCACATTAAATTAAGTTTGTTTGTTTATTTGGAGCATTTTTATCCCATCCTTTACAAAAGTCTCAGCATGCACATTGCATATATTTTCAATCCATGACTTTCTATCAACATTCAATTCTTCAGAATTTCTGAAGGAAAAGAATATTCAAAAATAGTTTATTGTCCTTGGGTTAGATACTATTGAATATCTAAAACATTTTTGCACCAAGGCAGCATACGTTCTGGCTCAAGATAGAATATGCAATTGAATAAAATGCATTCCAGTTTCCTGAGTCCACATAAATGCTCTCAAGTGTGCATACTGCTGTTTTGAACACATCTGTGTTGCTACAGATTTTTTTTCTTTTTTGGCATAAGGAAATAGCTAGCAATGGGGAAATTTGATTCAAGGATCCTGTCTATGAGGGAGGCATAAAGAAGCAGGTTACCATTATTTTGGGCAAGGTAGCTTGATCATGCTTTTCTAATATGTAGGGCTCAAGGCCATCAGCAGCTCCCAACCACCTCAGGTGTGAATCTCTACCGTTTCCTCTCTTTCTTTCTAACAGCTGGTCACTTTCAGCAAAGACTCTCTAGTTTTACTTTGTTGGTTGGCTTAAACCAACCCCTGTGCTCTTGACTACCAGTGGAGTGACAGGAAACCAGCCGCACATCAGCTGGGATGTATGGGAAATGGGGGAAAGAGGGAAAGAGGTCAGCCTGTTAGAGTTCTGTAGGAGGAGACTAACAGGCAAAGAGCAAAGTAATTGGCTGGCTTCAGGTACTCCAAGAGCAGGCATCAGAGGTATAGGGGAAGCTGAATGTGTGGCTGAGAGATAGAACAACCTGGACAGCACTGAGAGATGTTGGCCTTCTCTACACATGGCATTTATTGTGTTCTTGCGATCCTTCATTCATGGCGGTTTGTGTACTGTTTTCATGATGTCACTGTCCTCCAGAGCCTCTCCAGTGTTTTCTAGCCATTTTAGGATTTTCTTTGTTGTTGGTTTGACTTGCTTTAGTTTGTTGTTTTTTAATGCAGTCTGGCATTAAATTTTAAACTGAAACATGCCAGGACCAATTTCTCAGAAGTCAGAAATCTGCTACAGTACAGCTATACCGCAGTACTACCCTATGGTTAGTTATTAAAATATATATGAAAACAAAAAAATACAAATGCTGGGGGGAGAAAAACCCATGTAAAAGGCACATTTTCTTCCCACAATGTGAACAGAAGAAGGAGCCAGCATAAAGCAGTGGTAAAACCCCTCATGTAGAGAAGCCATTTGAAGCAATGGACAGAGCAGAACCATTTCTGAGTTATGAGAAAAAGCTCCATTCGAATCCAAGAACCCAGTTTGCCTGTCAGAATTTACTGGCCTAGTGAGTTGCTGAGTGATGGATGACCACTTGTTTGACTGGACCTGAAGGAAAGAGAGCAGAAAAGGAGCCCAGCCCAGTCCAGTGTGCAGTATCACCACTTCACTGGAGAGGGAGGGAAGTGGAGAGGCCCCCAAGGCCCAGCAAGGGCTCCCAGGTAGCCTTCACCGTGTCTTGAGCCAAAGTTGTACCTGCTTTAAAAAAAAAAAAGAGGAAAAAAAGATTGATTCTCTACACTCAATACAGTGGTGCTTCCTTTACCAGCACAACAGCAATATAACAATGACATGCACCTTTAATAAAGTATTGAGTAGTAAGGTCTGCACAATTTATTTCAGGGTACCAAATTATGAGAAAATCCTGCACCTGAGGAATTGCAGAAAACTACAACCTTACTAGTCAATCATATGGCTAAAGCACGTCCCAAAGCTTTTCTCTACCACCCCCTCTTTAAGAGCAACTGCATTCTGCATCACTCACAGTGGTCTGAAAATTCTTAATCTGTATGCAGGCCTTATGCAGAACACTTGGCAATGGTGCCCCTCTTAAAAATGTATGTGATCTAGTTAAGAGAAATGCTGTGCAGGAAGAATATGTTAAGCAAATAAAACCATTTTCCATATTTTCTGCTGTTTCAACATTTAAAAACTTACATCCAAGATCCAAACATCTTACCCATTGTATACCCTGTCTCAGGTCATCTAATTAAAAATAATACTGCTCCCACTCAGGAATGACTGAAAATTGCTAGTCCAGCTCCTGGGAAAGGAATGGACACTGTTCACTAGCCAACCAAACATGGGAAAAAAGTAATTTGGCTTTATCTGTTGCTTGATCAGCCAAGAGTCACTACACACCTCCAGACTGCAAAACTGGCTAATGAAAAGAAACCATACACTGTGGAATGAATTGAAGGGGAAGAAAAATCACCCGTTCATATCTTCCAATTAAATTTCCAAAGCCAACCAACAACTTTCCAACCTGCTTCTGCAGTCAAGTTCTACTTGGCATTCCCCATACATGTTCCAGTCTTCTCTGGCACTAAGAAGCACAATGCAGAAAACAAAACAGCAACAACAAAAACCCTGCTCTGGTTCAGTCATAACAGCAGCATGCCAATGATACTGCACTATTTAAGATGGAGCTCCTAGGCAACCACCTGCTGCTTAGGAATGTCTGCCAGGTTTTTCAGTACCTATGACCCAAGCAACTGTGTTTTAGTAATCCACCTTTCTCAGGTGTCAGCAGCCACAGGGCAATTCACAACCATACAGATACTAAGAACATAACTGTCATTGGCCCTAACACAGGAAACTGTGAAAGTATAATTTTATGAGATAAGGTGGATCTCTCAAATAAGAATTCCCAGCATCTCACCAAACTGTAGTTCATAGGATTCTTTGTGAGAAGCAACAATGGTTTAAGGCATAGCATATTCTTCAACACTCAGTCTTCAACACTCACTTATAATATCATTAACCCGATAAATAACATGTATTACCTGGGCAGCAACTAACTGCATTCTAATGTAAGTTGTTGTAAATGGCTGACTGAGGGATGCTGGGAGTTCTGGTCCAACATATTGGAGGATATGGATTGAAGAAGGCTGAGTTATCAAAAGGGACTTCTAACATAAAACCAATAACAATAGCTGTCATGCTGGGATTTTTCAGAGAACCCACCACATCAGCAAATGCTATTGCCATTAATCAAACAGTCTCTTATTCTAGTACAATGGAATTTACATTGGTACGAGTGTTTGCTTGAATACTGCTCTTGTTCATAGTAAGCACAAACAACACTTGAGAAAGATACACACTAATATCACTACATAATATATAATAGTGTTAATTATGCTGTTCCTAATACAGAGCAGTGCTATGCATCATTGTTTACAGTTTAGCTGTACCTGAAGTTTCACAAGGTTTATAAGAATTCTCTTTTTTAACAGGCTCATATCTATATATAAGATGCGGCTTGTTATGGTCATCTTCATGTTCATCTCCATCTGGTGTCATCAAAGGTTCTAAGAAGTAATCACCATCATGGGATCTAAATGTGCCCATCTGAAAGTAAAAAAAGAGCAAGTCACTAGAATTGAGCAAGAGGGGATCTTACTTAATCAGCTTTGGAATTTTCCCCAAAATCGTTCCACACATGTGCAAAAAGCCCACATGTGTGATGCACAGAGACCACGAAGAATAATTGGAATGTCAGGTTTATGGGTGCTGGTGCCACATAGAAGCTTCAGTCCTGTATACAGTTGCCTGGAAGAAAGTAGTATTGACCTTAACAGGATTTATTTCTGAGTAGATATGTGCAGTGTAAGATTGTGCAGTTACATTTCTAGCTGGTTTCAATGTATAATTTACATTGCTAATTCCATGTAAATTGCAGCTTATAATTCAAATGAAGATACTTCTAGAATGGTAGAATTCTGGACAAACTCATTAATTAGCAAATAACAAAATGTGCGAGTTACAAACTTCTCTGTAATTCCATAATCTACAAGTGGCTGCATTTTCATTAAGTATTAACGAAGTTACATCAGTCATCTACACAGACACTATCTTAGTGCCATGTCTAATTTTTAAAAATTAATTCTTCAGCATTAAGAATGCATAATAGGTCAACTAAATTAAATGGAACAATACACTAGATAAAATAATCTAGATTATTGCTTAGAACTGAAAAACATCTGAAGTATTTGTAAACTATTGTGAATGGCACACTGAAAGAAGGCCTAAGAGATTCTATAAACAAATAGATCCTTCCTGTTGACTTGAAGGAAGTAACTCCCAATGATTTCAGTAAACTTTACTGCCAAGTAGTAACACGTATGTTTTGACCACTGAACTTTTCCAAATGCTTGAAAAGCCTAAGTATGTATAGCAATTGCTTGCTACTCTGAAATTCAAAGATAAGGACAAGGTTTTCAAGAGAAGAGAGCAGAGCCAGAGCGGTAGACTGGTTTTGGAATGGCATTGTTATGGATTACATCAAAAGAGAAGGTTCTCATCAAAACACAAACCACTAAACTAGTTGTAAAAAGATGTTTTCTCTTTATCCTCATGCACTTCCACACAACACATACTCACACACTTAGACAAGTACCTTCATCTTTCAAACATGAGGATCTCAGCTATTATACAATTTGTAGATGGACAGAGATGATGGTCCATAGATTGATATGTTAAAGACTGATTTAAGTATTGGTCATGATGACAAGAAGAACAGAATGGGACTGACTAAATGGCTCTTTTCCTTCCTAGAAGTAGGCAAAACTGGGATGCAAAGCAAGGACACTGCCTCCCTCCTCCCCACACACATCTGATTCTCTTCCCACCCTCATCAGGAGCTCTTTAGATTAATTCTTGAGAAGTTACGAAGCAGCACAAGTAGGCTCTGGGTTTTGATGAATTCTGACTAAGTAGTTCAGTGGCCCACACAACTGCTTATACAACCAGGTTCTCTTCTTAAAAAACCTGAATGAACCAAGCTTTGTCTATGTCTCTTAGAAACTCCCATGCCTGATTGACGCAGCCCACAAGGACAGGCATGGGAATCAGTGGAGAAGAAAAAGGCAGGATCAGATTAATAAAGGCTATAGTGACCCTGCAAGAGGCCACATGGCAAGCAAGCAAAGGTCTACAATTGGCCCATTGGCTTAGGACCAAGAGGTTCTTGCTGTTTATAAAGAATTAGTATACACTATTTTAAAAGTTATGTTTTCAAATATGTTAGTTCCAAATAGAATTTTAGCATTACTATTGGTTAATTTAAAGTGTCATTACTGCAATTAGTGATACTTTGGGTACATTCAGCTAAACAGTAAACAAGAGCACATAACAAACTTTGCACTCCAGCATAAATCACTAGTTGGATCACTCAAATACCCTTTGTAGATCAACAGCCCAGGACTCTATCAAAGACCATTTTAAAGCCCACTACATAGCCATGAGGTCAAATTCTGCCTTAACGTCTACAAGTTTAACTCTCATTTACTTCAATAGGAGTTGTACAAGCATGAAAGGAACAAAAGCCCTTTGATTTGTGTATACAATATACTAAATGGAAGCATGCATGCTGGAAGGATCTTCTAAATCTCTGAACAGAAAAAAATAGTGCACTGAAATATTTTACATTTTAGCAAAGTGGTGTTTTAATTCTGAACTACATGGGTGTGCACTGTACATAAAATCCTACCCTTATGTTGAACAAAAGCAAAACAGAAAGGAAAGCAACCAAGTGACTATTAACTAAAATGTGTCAGGCTGAAAAAGGACAACTAAGGGCCAATTCTATACATGTTTACACAGAAAAAAATTCTACCACTCCCAGCATTACCCAGCAACCACTTCTAACATCATTCTTACTCATGTTCTGCAACTTGGCCAGCAAGCTAAAATTCAGGTTGTGAAATATTTAGCATTCGTTAGTGGTGCCAGAAAGTTTTACTTAGTGTGCTACAGAAATATACTTAAATCCTATGTAAGTCTTCCAACATAGGGCATGCCACCCGTCTTCTCTCTCACAACAGTTCCAACTTCACAAATAGCCACACAAGAAGTTGCACAATAATAAATATGAATTTAGTGGTGTTAGAAGTTATAAGATTAAAAGCTGCATGCTGGAATTATATTTGCTGCATAATGGTAAAGTTGCAGTTTCTATACCCCATTGAGAATTACAGCCTCTTAAAGGTGGCCTTAAAATAATGTTTAATAAATGTCACAAGGCTGATTCAGTTGTTATTTATCCTAGGGATTGTGAGACATGCACTCAAGTCTCAGGAATGTGTATCTGTCACTATACAATTATTTAACATGAAAGCTCTGTTTGCGTATGTGTGCACATGCATGCAAGCATAAGTGTACATAATTCACTTCATTATTGTCTTTGATACTCTTTTTTGAGCCTAAAATCTCATAAATTACACCTTGGAGAAATAATTTAGTCATACACATTGACTTCTCACAGTTGTCTGTATGATCTTTAAATAATGTTTTTCTGACCACTTTCCCAGGTTCTTTTAACATAGTAAAATAGGGTATTAATTCTGAAAGTGAAAGAAAAGGTCTTTTCTTACAGGTGCAATTGCAATATTCTGGTATAAAACAGTGCCATCTAGAGGTTATTGAACAAAAAAGCAGGAAAGGGTTTCTGAGTTAAAGGGTAATCTGAGTTACATGACAAAATCAAAAGTAGATACAGTGATCAGCAGCCTCATGTAAAAAGCTCCAGCTATGGCCAAATACTTGACTCATGAGAGGTCAAAAATAAGCCCAATGACAGATTTTGAGAAAGTAGTTCCAAAGTTAGGAAATACCCCACTCAGAGCTAATCCTTGTGGGCTGGTGGGTCTAATATCTCCTTGTTCTGTTCCAGATTGCAACCAGCCTAAAGGTTTTTGTTTTTAAGTTTGTGTTGACATTGAATCAGTAGGACCAAATACCCTTTAAAGAAGAAAGTACAAAACTATCACTGCCCGGCCTCTGCCTGGTCAGTAGAATTGCTGCTACATGTGCCAAGAACTAGATCATCTCACCTTCCACCACCAGTGGGACAAATATGTCTGCTGCTCTGCTACTAATGCTAGTATACTTCTGGTTGTAAGGAAATGTTAAATAAGAGAAGTACAGATCCATGAATAGTCTTCAGGAAATTATCTAAGATCCTTTAAACCAGCTAAGTGTTATTTTAAACATTACTATGCTGACAAGCAGAATACAAGAGCAGTATAGAAACTGGGAATTTATTTAAATACAGTATTAATTTCACTTATATAGTAAAAACCAATAGACTTTATTATGTTAAAGTATGTCATATCAAATACTGCTATGGCAAATAGATTCAGCAACAACAATGCAATTTACTTTCAAAAAACTCTCCAAACAAAATTTCAACTGACATATTCCTAAGAGAAACTTACTACTTACACCATAAAGTAAAAGAAAACAATTTATGATGGCATAGTCTCCTGATCCAAAGCAGGAACAAAATAACAAAAAGTAAAATGATTGGAAAATTCTTAACTCTAAAGAGATGGGCTTGTTCTAGCAAAAAAACAACATTGTCTTGTAGCAGCTAAAGGACCATTAAAATATCTTTTCCAAATACTTAAGGTCGAATGAAGGAATTAGCTCTATTGTGGATGACACCCTACTAGTGGAATACCTTGCCAATTGGGCAGTGTGACAGGCAATCATATTGCCGTTTTTTTCTGCATCATCTCAGAAAATCTTTATTACCTAGGCATTGACTGATTAGTGTTTTGATCATGATGGTGTGGTTTTTCTGTTTTTATTCCACCAAACAGTACTTAAATAGTATCGATACATAGATACACCTAAGAATAAAAAATCTTGCTAAATAAATAACATAAGGGGAACAAACCAAGGTACATCTAGTCAGTGTTCCATTTACACAATGGCCAACAAGCTGCCTGAGGGAAACTCACAAAGACGAAAAGAACACCTACCATATCTTATTCCACAGCAACTGTTGTGCATAGTAACTCTGAGAGTGGAGATGCCATATTGTCCTCAGAACCACTAGCCACTGATTCATTTGTCCATTCTTCTGCCTAATCCCCTGTTAAAACCATCCATATTGGTGGCCTCTGTACATGTGGCAGTACTTATAGTTTAACGGTACAATGTATGAAAAAGTACTCCCTTACGTCTATCTTCAGTCTCTCACCGATCAACTCTATGGGGTGACCCCAGGTTATGAGAGAGGTATTATGAGACAGGGAGAAAAATCCATTTTTTCAACACCATTCATAATTTTCTATGCCTCTGTCATGTTTCCCCCTCACTTGCATTTTCTCTAAGCTAAACAATCAAAGACATTGTGACCTTTTGTTACAGTTGAGTTGCTCGAAGCCTTGATTATTTTATTCCCTTTCACTGCAACTTCCTCCAAGTTTACATCATCTTTTTATGTGTAGAGATCAGAAACTGACATGATTCTTGCTATTTTTATTACACTGAATTTATATCCCACCTTTCTTTCTCTTGCAAGGAGCTTACAAGTTTCTCCTCCCTTCTATTTTATCCTCACAACAACAACCAGCATACAGTCTGTGACTGGCCCAAAGTCACACAGTGAAGCAGGGCTGAGTGAATAGAAGAACCTGGGGTCTCCCAAGTCACCGCCCAGCATTCTAACCACCATACCACACTGGCTCTCAGAGTACATCATATTCCAGAGAGCACACCATAGGGCAGTATGATATCAATAGCTGTAGTTTGGATTCTTTTCCTTTTATGCCTTATATGAAGTTTGCCTTTTCCAAAACAGCTGCATGCTATGTTAATGCTTTCATCAAGCAGACATAGATAAACAAATTCCCCCATCCCAACTAAATATGGATGGCAGAATCATCTGCCTTCAGCAGAACAATTGATAAAATCAATGCCAATTCTACCTACTTTTCTCAAATCAGATTAGCACTCTAGCTCAGATGTCAATCTGAACAGAGCCCAACGATCTTGATCCCAGTTTCCCTAACACAAACTCCTCTACTAAGGAAAATCCAGGGATCACATTTAGACCTACCATTGAGATTCACTTCTGCAATGGAGAGCTACAAATATGTAAATATACAAGGACAAGGAATGCTTTCCAGAACTCTCCACAAACAATTCTATATTGTAGCATCTCCTAAACTTTAAATCAAGATGACACATCACTGGATATTTTGCTTTTTCTGGATCCTCATCAGCATGTCTCCTCATAAATAGGGTGTTTTCATATACTTATATATTATAGTACATCAACAATAAGCACAAAGACAATTCCCACACAAAAAATCCAACTTACCACCTTGACATGGTAATACAGTAGTATCTCAGTTCACGACCAAATTGGGTTGTGAACAGAAATTTCTGAAAATTTTTTCCTTGGATCATGAACTCCGCATCGGGTGACAATCGCACCCGCCCCCCAATCGCGCTTGCCTCCCCCCAGCACACCCACAATCGCATCCGTCTCCCCTCCCCCTGCACGCTCACTTCAAATTTTTGTGATTAAAAAAAAAGTTACAGAACAGATTAACCTTATTTACATCGAACCTTATGGGGAAATTTGACTTGGCTCACGACCAATTTGGGTCATGACCAGAGTCCTGGAACTGATTAAGTTCATGAGCCAAGGTATCACTGTACTTTGTGAACAGGTAAATAATATGGCTGCCCACTTGTCATTTATGATAATATATTTTACACAGGACTGTGTCACTTCTACATCCTGTGATTTGGCAGCCCAGAGGCAAAAAAAATTGAAGTTTAATAACAGCAGCAGCAGCGGCGGAGGCAGTGGAATTGGTAGCCCTACAAACACTTTAGCTCTTTTTACCCTGTAACAATGTCTTAAACCTTCCCTAAGCTTTGCAAGGTATATAATAAGACAAGGAAGGTTTTACTTGACCTGTAAAGAAGAGACATGGGATGCATATATCTTAACTATATAGTAGAATTAGATCTACAACATCTGGAGCTATGGGGAAATGAGGTAATATTTTGGTCACAAAGCTGTTCTAATTACAGACAGATGAACCATCAAAATTCTTGAATCTATCAAGAGCAACACTAGGTTTTCCAAAGAGCCTGGCTTTTTGCTTCCATGGCATTAATGTTAACAAAGGGCTCTTTTTCTTTAAATACAGCTTGCCTTGAACTGAAATCTTACTTCTGATGAGCAGAGAGTGATGCCTTCAGTATACTGAAGAATGATACACTCTTTTCAATTGTATTTTCCAACCTGTATTTCTTAACAGACTTGGGTAAATTCTGAGTTAAGTAACAATTAATATATATTACCTCTTGGTTTTCTGTCTGGACTATGTTTGAGAAGCCACTTTGATCCACCTGCAGCCAGTGAATTCCTCAGGAGATCGGGTTGCTCATGTCTTATGTTCTTATGTCTGTAGGAAGCTAAAAACTGACCAATGAAGTAAAAGTAAAAGAAGAATATAGAACTTAGAAAAGAGTAATTAGCTCCTGTCTCTAGAGTGATTTCTCAAGCTACTCTGCCTGTAAATATTATCTTCAGATCTCAAGCTGCTCCAGTACACAATCCATCCTCTGGCTATAGGGCTGATATCTATAGGTAGAAAATCCCCTACTGCTATCTATCATCATATTAAGTACTACTGTATGCTGAAACATATATGCTTTGCACAACTGCATCACAGTTTTAAACATTATTTCTAAGTATGCCATATACTTTATTTAATCACGAAGTACTTATTGCATCACAGGGTCAGTTCAGAATTTAACCATATTATATAAGTCTCCCTGAAAGGTTTGGCAATAAATTGACTAATAAATCAAAATGAATCAAATGAGTAACCAGTAAACCAAATAAAAATATGAAAACCATTTCTAAATAAGCAAGAGTTGTGCAACCTGAAGCATACACATGGCAATACAGAGACTTTTCAGTGGTACTGCTTTCCTTATAGGAATTTTGTCTCATCTGATGCATCCCATAGCCAGTAGACATAGAACTAGCTTCTTAAGGTGAAATCCTCTGCGTTTCTAGGAAGCCAACCACTTTTTCCTATTAAATATGCATAGGCTTGTGCATTTGCTATCCACGGGACTGGATAGAGTAGGGAAGTTATGAATACATGTAGTCCCTTTTCCCAAAGCAAATCTAACAGCTTTGTGGAAGAATGTAGCCATGAAGCCCTAGAAATCGTGCCACTGAAATAATATATTTATTTCAGTAAGCTTGAACTGATACAGAATGATACATTTAGAATATGTTTTAAATTTTAATTTGCAATCTTTCTCTAGGCTTTTTTTTCTAAGTTCTATTTTTCCCTTCCTCAGACATTTGCAACACTGATCCATTGCAGTTTCCCACAAATATGTGAAACTGAATGACATAATTGTCATCATATGGATCAAAGCAGCTTCTCATACTTCATTTGCTTTTGATTTATAGGGAGCAATAATAGAAGAAATTGTTCAGTCATTGAAAGAGGAGAGGTTACCTTTTGGATCCATTTTAAAACAATGTATATAGAACTGATATAGATATAACTAACCTTATGTCAGATAACTAAGATTGTTTTTCTCACTTAGATCCACTTTAAAAAATGGTAAATTGTAGCTGATATTTCGAGAGAATTTAAAAAGTCAGGAGTTGGTTGAGATGCAGTATCAAACCATGGCTTGGTACTCTGCACAAATCATATTGTGACTGGTTTGAATTCACAACAAACAATAACTCCATCACCCAATCACAATCAAGAAGCCAAATCCAGATACATTGGGTGCAATGGGAGGTAAGGAGGCATACAAGCATAGATTATTTTCAGCCTGATTTTGTATTATGATTACATCAAACCAAAGATAATCTTGCATTCAGACAGAACTGAAGAAGAATGCTGCAAACTTTCTCCCATGGTGCACTACAGAAACATAATGCAGAAAATTATGTGAAAAAGGAGTGATATATGAATGCGTAGTCATAAAGAGGAGAAATACAGAAGAAAAATGAGAATATTTGCATTCCTTCTCCCTTCTTCCTTAAACTTCCTTACCTAAATGCAAGGCTGAGGCTATGTCCCTAAAGCATTAGGGGAACTGTGCCAACTCAGAGTCCCTTTGTCCAGAGGCTCCAAGGAACCCAACAGGTTCAGTACATGTAGTCGCTGACACAAGATTTCAGAATTTGTCATGATGTAGTGATGGGCACATCTGAAAGCAACATTTGTTTGTCTGGCTGGTTGTTTACTTTATTTATATACTCTTTCACATCCAAACAGATTCTGCAGTGGTAAAGTATGATGTTAAAACAAATCAAAGAATAAAAACAATTAAAACATTTAAAATGAAAATAACATTAAGACCATGGCTGGCCAGACAGAAATGACTTCCTGAAATAACAGCATCATTAGCAGGTGCCAAAAACAAGTGTCACACTGTGTCTATTGGACCTCATTATGCACTTAATTCCAGAGAAATGGAAATGCCAGACCGAAGGCTTGCCTCCTAGTAAAATCCAGCTGGTCCATGGCTCTGTGAGGAACCACTAGAAGAATGTCCTCTGATGAGCTCAAAGACCAAGTAGGTTAGTATGGAAGAAGGAACTGTCTCGGGTACCCTAGATCCAAGCCATTCAGGTTTTGCATATGGGCACTAAAACATTAAACCTGGCCCAGTAGCAAATTGGTAGCCAGTGCAACTCCTTCAGCAAGGGAACTGCATGCTGAAAAGATGCTGCTCGCAACAGCAGTTGACCCACTGCATCCTACACTAACTCCAGCCTTGAGGGCATTCCCACATAAAGCACACTGCAGTAATCTAGTCTTGAGGTTACCAGTACCTGTATCACTGTGGTCAAGCCTTTCTTGTCCAGGTGAGGCCATATCTGGCAAATCAACTGGAGAACTTGGGACCTGAGTGACAGTAATGGATCTAGGCTGGTCCCCAGATTATAAACCTGATCTTTCAGAAGTGCCACCCCATGCAAAACAGGTAATAAACTGACTTCCTGGACTTAGGAACCATTCACTCACAGGACTTTCATCTCTCCTGATTCAGTTGTCACAAGGAGACAGAGCTGTGGGTCCTCAGTGTACTGACAGCACTTGGCTCCAAATCTCCTAACGACTATTTTCAGTGGCTTCCTATAGATATTAAATAACACTGCAAACCTGGGTGGTGCCCTGGGAAACAGCAGAGCTCAATTTCCAGGGCTTTGAGGAATACTTGCCCAATGTTACTCTCTGGAATCAAGTCAATGGATAAGAGCAGAGCCTCTGCAAGACAGTGTCTCTAATGCCTAATCCACAGAGTCAATTCAGGAGGATTCCATGGTCAATGGTATTACAAAATGAGAGACTGAGTAGAATGAGCAGGGTCACACTTCCTGCCTCCTCCCAATGAAGGTTATCCATCAAGCTTCATGGGTATTGATGAAACCCTGGCTAAGCTGGAACAGCACCCCGAGACTCCACTGAGTTTCCACATCTGGAGAAATTAGGTTTTGGTTAACTTGCTCATTAATTCTCTTTGGCCTTTGTGCTTGTCTCTGACTCAAGGGGTGAATGTGGCAATCTGCATTCATTCTCTAACTCCAATGTGCTTGGACTCCACAATGGGTTCAGGACTTGAAGTGCAGGGCAGGGAGAGAAGAGTCACAACCTTGGCCTGTGCCCTCAATTTTTCTGTCAGCATGAAAGCAGTGTTTTCTCACCCTGAAAAGGCTTTTTCTGTCTTGTTAAGTCAGCTACAAGGGTATCTACCATGGATAGAGACCCTAACAAATCCTTTAGCACCTACCCCTCCAATAGTCAACTTGCATGTCTAACATTGTATTGTATGTGATTAACAGTTTTTATGAAGAACTTAACTTAAAACAGCATGCAATAACAAATCATAAAACTTGTATCAGGTTAGCAGATCACCTCCACAGACAATGCTAACAATGTCAGTGATTATGTGACTATGCTTTACAGCTTTAGCCATCTTTAATGTCTAGCTGCATGGCAGGGACAGTACAAATAAGCTGATGAGAAATTATATATCCTACTCTTAGCAGACCCAGGTTTATTTATGCATTAATGCACTGCTAAATTGAAAGAAACAAGAGTGAAACTCTTATTAAATTATAAAGAATGTAAAACCCTGAAGCCTGATGTCTTAAATAATTATTGAGAAAAAGGGCAACAGCAATGCTGAAGAACCCAAAGTGATAAAGCATAAAAGTTTCACAAGTCTAGTTACAGATTATGAATCCTGACACATTTTGAGCCAGTAATGCACTTCACCTGCAACGATACTACTGGAATATGTCTACTGATTATGCACTATCAATGTACACTGCAGTAGTTAATTCAATAAAGTAACTGAAATTAAATCTGATTATATGACTAATACTAATAAATAATTAAAGCAGTTTTTAAAAAATAGAATCTAACAAACATTTCAAATGGTTTTCAAAAAATAGTTAGCAAACACTTTCAAGCCTACCGTTTTTAACAAATGTTAACAAATACATGGTACAACTCAGTCCCCCTTCGTATATTTTCCATGCCTTTTCTATGCACACGTAGAAATTTCCTATTAGTGATCCACCACTCTCAGAAGTCCTCCCATGGCCAAAATCTCCACATGTAAACATGCCCACTGGTACAATTTAGGGAAAGGCTAGATCTGTCCATTTATTAAACTTTCAGTAGAATTTAATGCAGTAAATACCATCATAGTAAAACATACTTGGGAGTCAGAGTTGTAATAAGTCTAATTGCAACAAGAACAAGAACTATTCAGCAAGATAGTATGATAGAGTGATAAGGCAAGACAATTTGTGTCCCATTCTAATCAATAAAACTTTGTTGGATTAAAACTAAATATGCTACCATAAGTGGGTTGCAAAGGATAGCCTAAGTATCTACCTGCACAATCCTGCACAAACCAAACAATTTAATAGTTGTATACTACCTTCTTTTCAAGCTTCAAAAATCAAAGATGCATAGGAACTTCAGCTTTCCATAGCACAAACTTGCTTCTATAGAACCCAAAAATACTTATTGTACTGATGTTACTAAAAATGTATCTGGACAAAAATTAAGTCAATATAGGAAGAAAAACACTGACTGGAATTCAAAAGGCAGGAATTCCTCACATCCCATAGCACTTATGATATCCACTTTGCTGATATTGCTTCTTCATTTGTAAATTCACAAATATGTGCCACTACAAGTGTTCAAATCATAAATGCACAGTAAATGTCCTCCAGAGACACATAGTGATTGGACGAGTTAGAAATATCCCAGATAAATAAATAAATAGTTGGCATAGCACATAGCAGCTGGAGCTGGGAGGTATGGTTTACATGGCACTGGATGGGTCATGCAGTTCCCTATCTCTAAACATGTGAATATATCCTTGTAGTAGTTTTTCTCTAGAGACCAAGACTGACTAAACTTGAAATATAATGACCAATCATGTGTGCTGCTTGTACAGTTCTATTTGTCTCCCTTTTGTGTTTTGGTGCTAATAGCCAAACTGTGCTTCAAAGGAATGGTCAAAGACAAAAGGAAGTACTCCTTCATGAAGTACACGCTTCAACTATGCAATTCAGTACGGCAAGGTACAGCAACAGCCACCGACCTAGATGGCTTTAAAAGAGGATGAGATACACTTATAAAGCTATCAATAGTTATTAGTTGTAATAACAATCAATTACTTCCACTATGTGGATAGTATGTCTCCAAACCGCAGCTGCCAAAGAGGAGCAAGATGCTCTTACACTCACATTATTATTATTCATTACATTTCTATGCTATCCATAGCAGAAGCTCTCTGAGTTTCACAACATTGTCACCCATCCAGATTTGGCTACCAAGATAAAGTAGGATCAGGCACTTCAGGCTACACACACACACACAGGGAGAGGGAGAAAAAGCACGTGCGCTGCTTTCTCATGTTCATAATGGGGTCAGACTAGATGCCCCGGGAGACCCCTTGACTTGCTCTGTTTCTATGTTTCTAATGCTTGACAACTGTAGTAAGACAATCATAGGAGATTAGGAAATTCTCCCCAGTGCTCAGATCTGCAGAGGAGGCTACAAGCCCCCCCCATGCCTACACAACGGAGGAAAGGGTCAATAAAAATACCAGTGAGTAGGCAACCTCTATTTATACTGCCAGAGTAATAATGACTGGATGATTCAATGGGTGGTTTTAAAGATGCAGAAAAATAAGGAACATTTCTTTTGCTAAATAGATTTATATATATACACTCTTGGGTAATGGTATCTAAATAAATTATTTGGTTGACAGTATCCCTATTATCTGCTCCAAAATGTTTGGGAGAAATGTATACACTGATGAATTCCAGCACTGTATTTTTAAATTCCAAAACCTGATACAGTTTTCTGATTTCTTTCTTGCATAAAACCCTCCTTTTACAGAACTCAGGATGATAGGGGGGAATGCCACTGAAATAGATAATGCATTATATGAATCTCACATGTTCATCTCAGAGAGAAGAATCTCAACTTGAAGGTAAAACAGCTACTACCAACACCAGAATCTATCTCCTGTACAGCAGGCAACACAGAAAAGTTCTGCCTCAAACTCTTAGTGATTCCGCAAGTCAGGTCTTCCAGTGTGGTTTTCAATCAAAACAGATCTGAATTAAGAATGACAACAAACTCTAAGCATAGTGCTTACCAGGCCACCGCAGAGACTGAAGATTGCTGTGTGTCTTTCCTGTGCATTAACATGCCCACGGTAAAAGCAGTGGTGCAAATTTGAGGGAGGATGCTTTTGGATGTCCCCCACATGCACCTCAATGAAGTGAGGGGCAATGAAGCTGGCATCAGCGCTCAGATTCAGCTGGAAAACCTGTCCATAAGCACTGAGGTGGTAATGGGTCCTGAAAGGAACAGGTTCTAGAAGTGCCTCCATACTCCTTTTCCTCCTTTTGAAGTGGTGAGTGTCAGGAAAAGCTTCTCCAAATTCATTCACTCGTGTAGGTGTCACTATTTCATAAGATGACAGGTGCTTTACCAAAGTCTCTGCAATGAACCATAAAGGACAGACTTTCAAAACAGTACAAGCATCCAATTCAATCTAGTCTTAAGTATCAAATTGAGAGCAGGCTAAAGTACCTCCTTCTGGAAGGATCAATACAATCCAGACTGAAATCACATATGCTACTCTCCCCATACACTTGAATTTGCAGAAAATTATTGTGCATCCTTAGCCTCCCAAAAATGCAAACTATGTCAATTCCATGACTAGAACCAAACATCCTCCACATTCAAAATAAAGTTTCAATATAAGTTTCAATAAAATAATTGGAAAGGTTCACATCCAACACTGTACTTTTTTGGTCATGTTTTGAAGCTATGCGCAGGGAAGCAAACAGGAACAAACTCAACATGTAAGATCAAAAGGTTCAGACACAATCCTTGATCACACCAACAGTACAAAAAGAAGTGGTTCTTTCCAGATGCTTTCTAATGCAAAACTGCATTAAACTGCAAAACTGTTAGTCAACAAGTGTGTGTGAACTTATAAATGTAATATTTATTTATTTTTTTAGTTTCTATTTTTATTTATTTATTTATTTATTAAAACATTTTTATGCCGCCCCATTCGCCGAAGCCTCGGGGCAGCTTACAATATAGATCAAGGGTAGGCAACTGATGACCCTCCTCTAGATGTTTTGGCCTCAACTCCCATTAGTCTTAGTCAGCATAGTGGATAGGAATTCTGGGAGTTGTAGTTGAAAATATTTGAAGGATAACAACTTGCCAGCCCTAACACAAATCATTACAGATTTTCCATTTCTTGGAATGCTATACAGCCATGCCATGCAAGTATTACAGTTAAAAATAATAGCACAATACTATTCTACATGAAATTTACTCCCATTTCCCTTAGAACAACTTCACTGATACTGAACTATTGTCTACAAAATGTGGATTAAAGACAACAGAGACAAACAAAATTTAATTTGTAGACACTGTCCACTTCATCAGATGAATTAAGCATTAAACTCAAATTGGCAAATTAATACATACACGCCTCTCTGAGGGGTGGAAGATGTCAAAAGGAAATGAAATGCAACTGGCCATTCATTTCAATTCTCTCTCACAACACTGCTTACATCTCTCCCCCACCTGCCACCAACACACACATATAAATCTGTCAAACATCTAGAAGTTTACACTAGAATTTGTGGGTCCTGAAGATGCCCCAAAATTATTTGCTGGTTTTACTGCAACAGACTTAACCGGACTACCGCTTTGGCAGCAGAGGAATGAGACCACTGTTTTTCCTCTCTCTCTCTTTCCCACACACATGCACGGACTCCTTTCCTGGGACTTTAACCCTAGGCTGAATCCTGTATTTTGGCCATTCCTGAAACGTACTCACTTTCTAGTCCCCACTTGGCCATGAAGCTTCCTGATTGACACTGGACCAATCACTGACTCTCAGCCTACCTTACTTCACAGGACTGTTGAAGGGATGAATTGGAGAGGAGAGAAACTACACAGGCCACCTCAGGCTCCTTGCAAGAGTTAGAAAGCCAGGATATAAATATAATAACCAGTAAGATGGCACTTGTAAGCATATGAAGTGCTTCTCTATCCCCACCAAATATTTATTTAATTAACTGAAAAATTTTATATGCCTTCCCTTATGCATGGCATCTTGGGACAGCTCACAACCAATAAAATCAAATACCTTAAAAACCATCTAACAATAAATAACATATAACCAATAAAATACGACTGTTGCATTAAAATACTATTTTTTAAAATAACGGTTAAATAAAAAGGTTTTGACCTGGTGCCGAAAAGAGTGTAAGCTCAGTACCAAGCGAAGAAGCTGATACAACCTTTTCAAATTAAGACGAATTTGATCAGGTTGTATGTTAGGGCTTTAGCTTTTGTGAACTTAGCTTTCACTACTGGAAAACGCAAAAATGTAAGTCATACATACATATAAGCTTGCCACAATTTGTGTCTAATTGTACCGTACATGGGGAGCATGTGATGTTGGACAGTAACTTTAATTTGCCCTAGCCTGCATAGCCCATCACAGGGGATGATGGGAATCACAATCCAACATCTGAAGGCCCACATTTTCCTCATACCCGAACTATAACCACATCTGTGAATGGGATTAGGCGAAAGGGTATTTAGAGACTGTGGAAGTCGTGGCCTGCAATCTCCACAATCTCTTTTTGGGTGCGATCCTAGTCTTATTTTAAAAGCCCTACAACTCCCAGGATTGCCTAGCCAGCATGTTCAGATAGGAAAAAGTCCAATGATTCCCAGCATTCCGCAGTCAGCCAAGCCTGTAGGATTGTTCCTGCTGTTTTCCCGTCCAACAACGTAACGGAGGGCGTCCCCCGGATTAAAAGCATTGCCAGTCCGGCGCGAGGTGCGAGCACCAATCCACGCGCTCGCCTCAAGCGCACGAGCGCCCTCTTCGCGCACGTGCAAGGCTCGCTCCCACAGCGCAGGCGCGATCGCCTCACGCCGCGGCCGTGCCCCGGGTCCTTAGGAAGGTGCTGTCGGCAGCCGCGGGTGGTTTGCTGCCAAGCAGCCCTTAGGAAAGTTTAAGCGCTGTGACCAACTGCACGCGCCAACACGCACACGTATCCCCGCGTCCCCGGCTCTTATTATCACCATTATTACCTTGCTTGGGGTGCAGGCGGACTTCCCATGTCCTGCTGACAAGAAGGGAGAGGAGCTTCAGCAGCCCCGCTAGCCATTCGGGAACCCGCATGGTCCCTCTACCTCCCTCTTAAGGGAATCCCGTGCCCTTTCCGCCGCCGCCGCCGCCGCCGCGCTTTTCACTTTCAGCGACGACGACGCCGCTGCTTCAGCGGCTACAGCAGCCCGCCGGCTGGGCCGACTTCGGAGTGCGCGGCTTGCTCATGCTCCCGTGGCGCCCACCCTGTCCCCTTCTGCGCTCGCAGCGTCTCCGTCTCCTCCTCCTCCTCCTGCTCTGCTGCGCTTCCCCTGCTTGCCTTCCCGCTTCGCCTCGACTGCTCCGCGAGGGCTGCCCTCCTTGCGCGGCTTTCTGCGGCTTGCCCCTCGCGTTCGCGCGCTTTGCCTCCTGGCGCATGAGAAGGAAAGGGTGCCAGCTTCGTGACTCCGCGGCCACGCCGGGACCCCCGACATCAAAGCCTCTGCCCGCCCCCTTGGGGCAGGGACCTCACTGGCGATTGGAGGGCTCTTAACGCTACCTACTGGCTCGCTCTCCTCGCCACACAGCGCGCTGAGATGTGCCGCGGCTTCTTGCAAGGGGCCGCCGCAGAAAGTAATCGCCGGTCTAGTCCTTGTGGCTGCCGCCTTGGCTTAAGGACTCGGGCCAGATAAATGATACACCGTACTGCTCTTAAATTGGCCCGTTATAAAGCCGAGTTAAAGAGTTGCTTTTGTTTTGAGAAAAAACGAAACTCTCACGCCCGACCGCGGGGTTTGTATGCCTTTCCCATTCGTACAATGCGCAGAAAAAATTCAACAAAGTAAGGCTGCAGCCTTCCGTACGCTTACTGACAGGTAGTAAGTCCTTTTGGACTCACGAGGACGCTTTTGAGTAAGCGGGTTTAATATGACATTGCATTTATAGCCCGCCATTTTCGCCTTGTGGGGAACCCATGGCCACTTGCATAGTTCCATTTTATCCTAGCTCCATAGCTCCAACAACAACCCTGTGAGGAAGACTGAGCTGAAAGTCTGTAACTGTCACAAAGTCACGCAGTGAGCTTCACGGCAGAGTGTGGACTAGAACTTGGGCTTTCCAGGTTCCCAGTCCAACACTGGCACTCTTAAACAGGATACATAGAAACAAAAATACTGTTTTGTGTTTCACATTGATGTTTGTGTAGGTTTTAGACCTCCAAGATGCAGGAGCCCTGATGAAGTGCACCTTTATTGCTGTACCTTACATGGTATACCTCATAGACCATGAGGTGTGCCATCCTCCAAAACTTTGCAAGCAGTGGTGTAAACAACAGTTGTATGGCCTGTCCAAAGGATGCAGAGCAGCTGTGTTAGACTACAACTTCCATCGTTCCAGGCCAATGTGGTTGTGGAATGCTGTATTAGCAAAATAGTGGACAGGTTCCTGTATATGAAATCCTTGATACTGACCTGTCATTGTGCCCTTTTAACAATAGATTGTGTGCTGTTGATCTGAGAATATTTGAAAGGAGGGATGGAATATACGTTTTCAAATAAAAATAGTTTTGGATGGAATAGGATACCTGAATTAAGTCCAAAACCCCTCTCTTCCTCATTAAATTATCAACACACTATGATGATCCTACCCCAGTCTTCTGAGCTCAGTTTTCCCTTGATGATCAGCACTGCCTATAGATTACCATGCTAGATGATACTAATCACCATAATTACTGTAATAAGAACTAGCCTTTCTATAGCAATTTTAGGGTTCACTGTTTTACCTGGGTTTTCGTTTTTTCCAGTCATCCGCTTACCTGATTCTAACCTGCTAGGAAATAGACCTAGGTCCTTCTCTGTTGTGCCACTGGATCTCCCCTTACACCCATTTTGTCATTGTATGTACATTATGATGCTCTACAGGTTTGGTTTATGATGAGACCGGCAAATAATGCATTGACCTTTTTTTAAGAATGACCAATTATTTTGAAGGGGAAGATACTCTAAAATCTGTAGAAATACAATAGTTATGCACATAATGACCTCTTACAAGTGTCATGTATGCACAATTGCGATAATGTCTTCCTTTCAAAATAGAAAGTATTAGTTACTTAGTATTAGTATTAGTTCTGTGCACAATGTCTCCAATAAATATCCTGGATAAAATAATGAATGCCTGTTCAGTGACGTTTTCTGGAAGACTGTGGTCTGAAGGAAGAGCTGTCTGCTATAGTGTATTGAGCTCTGCTGTCAGGAAAAGGACTAGACTTAATTAAATGATACCTTACATAAAATATACTAGATAATTCTGTTGCTTATAGTAGGATTGGCCATGATTGAGTCTCTTCATTTCCCCTTTTACCAATTTAGTCTCAAGACAAAAACACTGATTAACATTCACAAAAACTCATATCAAAACGTTTTTATCCACTGATCCATGAAACTCCTGAAATACAAGTTTTCCTTCCATTGCTGAAACTGTTGGGTAGGTCATCATTTCAAGGAAGAATGTGAAGAATCTGCTGCTACCGATGCTGCTGCTACTACTCTTCAGGAAGTCCTTCTTTACATTGACACCTGCCTTCAATGATAGGTTGATTTGAATGCTCCAAGATTCATACAGTGATAATGTGAATATGCAACATAGCTAAAGGAGGTTAAATTCAGACTTGTTATGCTCTTTCTCATTAGATCAAGAATGAGGAAGCAGCAGCTGGGCCGGAGGCAACTTACAGTGTCGCATCCATGAAGTGCCTGATCCTGCCTAATCCTGGAACATAAGTAGGGTCAGATCTGATTGAAATCTGGATGGGGGACTTAAGGTTGCACACCACCCAGAGAGCTTTGACTATGGGCAGTATAGAAATGTAAATAATAACAATGTGGCCTTTCCAACCTGCTCACAGCCTGCCTTCCTGTCCTCCTGTGGCCACTCTCACTGGCACCATAGATAAATATATAAATACATTTCCACTCCCTATTATCTTATTTAGTGTAGAGCGAGGAATCCATTGCTTGGTCATTACAGTTATGCTGTGAAGTAATAGAAAAGCTTTAAATGTGTCTGCAGAACTGGATTGGCATTATAATCTGAACTAGTTTGAAGTCAACCAAAATAGGCCATGTTACACATCCTGAAAATATGGTGATGAAACATTTTCTGTTTGCTGAATTCTGTATGAGTATTATCATAGTTAACAAAGAATTGCCTTGTGAGATAATTCCAACAGCAGTAAAATGAATCTATCCACTTACATTGTGCAATAGAAATGTATGGAATGATGTGTGTGCGCCAGTTCCTTCAAAAGCCCGTAAAACAAAAGGGGAAATCTGTGCTTATTCATACTTCTCTTTCCTTTCAGTTAAAATTGCAGTGATTTTTAGACCTTTTCAATAGTGATGTATTCTGAAATGAATGTCCTGGAAAAGTTGAATTGCCACTTAAAATTCCCCTGCATCTTACAAAGACACCATTGTATCCTACTACTCAGTCCTTTAGCCATAGTAGCTTTGCGGAAAAGTTCTCTGAAACACATCTTAATTTCAATCTCCCATATTATAGGTATATAATCATGCCGTTTTACCAGAAGAAAGTCTACTGCCTGATAAAAATAGCAAAAACTGTTTTGCTTTGGCTTTTCGGGGACTTTGCAGCCTACAAGTATATTTGCTTCTTGTTTTACTCATAATATCCCTTTCCAAAAACAAGGTTAAGGTTTATTCCATAATCTCATGCTGTGATGGGAAACAAAAGTAGGAAAGCACTCTATGCAAACAGAGTAGAGGAGTAATCTAATTTATTGCTAGAGTTTATACTACAAGTTAAATTACTGCCAAAGTATCCAGTGCTTGGTATTTGGACATCCAAGCTCAACTGAGGGGGAAAATGCAGCATAGGAACAACTCAGGAGCAAGACACACTACCGCAGGGTTTACACAAGGCATCAGGAGGAGTCAGATGCATTTTTGTACAAAAGACTAAAAAAAGTATTTACTTAGCGACATGAAGCTTCTTTGTCTATTGGAGATTAACTACATATCTGCATCTGTACCTTAACACAATTTGTTAAAGTTGATTCAGAAGATGGGACTTACAGTGGAGAAGTGATAGGAAGGAAGGGAATGGTTCCCTTTACCCACCCTCTGTTTTCCTGTTTTTCTGCTGCTTTTTCCCCGTTCAAAATTTCCAGTACATGTCATGTTTGTCCTTGCCTGTGTTATGCATATTCACTGTCCTATGGTTGATTATAGTATTATTTCTTACTAGTATGAATCTAGAGTTTCAAATTACACTAGTAATGCCTTATTTCTATTGTTTGCTTTACACTGCATTACTTATTGACCTGGTCTTCACATCACAGCAAACAGAAAATATCTATGGTTTGCTGTTGGGTTATGATTCTGTTTCATTGGGGGAGAGACAAGATAGTATGGCTATCATGCTAAAGTAGAAGTATCAAAATTCAAGTCCATAGGCCAAATTCAGCCCACCATGCCCAGATAGCCTCTTCCCCTGTGCCTGCCCCTTTTCTCCAATTATCAATCATTTGGGGGTCTTCCAGCTTTTGCATTCCTCCTCCACAATTGTAATTATTTTAAATGTATCTTCTAAGGTTAAAACATGCTGGTAATTTCATGCTTATTTGGCTACCTGTCCTTTTGCATTTTCCACACCCCCACCTAGAATGTGGCCCATACACACACACATGCATTTTGAGAACCATTCTGAAATCAAATTTAGCTGCCAGGCTGAAAGAGGTTCAGCACCCCTAGATTAAAGCAACAAGCTGTGGCTGATTATTCTGTTTTCCACTAATTGTCCTGTAACTTTAATCCCTTTTCCACCCCAATAGGAGGGAAATAGGTAATTTCACCCCTAAGCTCCTGAGCAGAAGAATTCACATATATAGGTAAATGCAGAACACCAGTAGCTTGTATTCCTCTGTTTGTTCATTATGGAGATAGCAAATAATGCCCAGTATTTTGCCTAATAGATGTGCATCCCTAATAGCATTGAGTGTTCAGAGCCACTGGTCTGAATGAAAAGTTCTGAAATAAGAATTGAGCATTGTTATCATTATTGTGTAAACTAACACAGAGATTTGAGTTGTGTGTATAGTTCTTGATTAAAAAGTGGAAAAGTGGGACCTTTAACAGACATTGCAGTATATCCTCCCAGGCAGCCAACCATGGCCTCCTCCAAATATTCCATTATGTTCCCCTTTCACACAGTTGTCTATATTTCTTTTCTAACAGACACTCAACATGAGCTGGCCAGTCAGCACACTTAGTCCTCCTTAGGGATGGAAAGGCTTTGGCCTCCATAGACTTGTGTTTTATTTTTAAACCAGGTTTCCCCATGTCCATTTCTGCCTCTTCAAGGCTGTTCCTCTTAGCAGTTCTGTTTTACCTCTGTTAATAGCTGCACTTATCCGATGAATTCACTGTGAGAGGGAGGAAGGTTGTTTGAAAACTAAAGAATAATTTTGAAAATAAACAGTCTCAAAATAGTAGAAAATTAGGATCACTTTATACTCTGTTTATACTCAGGATATCCTGCGTTCAGTGTAAGATGTGCAACATCATGGAAGCAAATACTAAACTAAGTTCCAGAGGATCAGAAAATAGCAAATGGTTACACTCTCCTAAGCCAGGAACAGCTACCAGAGGATGTCACTTCACCCTTTTTGGGAGTTCTTGAGCACTGTATAGCTGCTATATCAGCCAGCCACTCAGGAAAGGAAATTGAAATGTAGGTCACTGTAAACACTAGAGAGAAGGATATATGTAGGAACCAAAGGACTTCCATAAGAGCTTACTGTATGCAAAGTGTTGTTGTTATGGGGAAAATTAAAGTTATACCATCATGAAATAGCCAGAAAGCTTGGGCTATCATTCTCATGAAGCAAAGAGTCTTTTTTAATTTCTTCTCTCTTTCTCTCTCTCCCCCCTTTTACTGTCATCATGAGCATACTGCAGCTGTTACGTTGATGAATGAGAAATAGCATTCACAAGGAAAGGAATAGAGGACCTAATCATCCTATTATAACTCCGCTCACATCAGCAGTATTCCTTCAGAGATCAGTCTTACTTATAAAGTTTTTTTCCTCATTGCTCCTATTTTGTTTATGACATCCTAGTTGGGAATTGTCGGAATGGTTATCCAATGTTATTTTATGCAGTTTTATTTTGCACTCAGTCCATCTACACCAATATTTCATGGCATGGTAAAATAGAAGAACTACAATAAGGATGACAAAGCTATGTTACAAACTGTAAAATGCAGTTAATATAGATTCAACTTCAAGAAGGCATGTTCGCCATTGTTTGTCTACTGACCATCTTTGGAAAAACTTGAGCCTTGTAAGTGTACCAAATGGACTGCTTTGATCAGAGCTGGATGACTGACTTGTTTTTCTGAGTCCATGGCCATTCCAGCCACTCCATTTTAAGGTATAAATGCAGTGCAGATGCTTCTTGAGAATACTCTTTCATAGTACACTGTGTTTTCCCAACACCTTTATGCCCTACATTTTGTACCTGGCAAAATGAAAGTGGAAAACAAATCTTAGCTCATGCCATACTGTTGAGTTGGGAATTAGAGCAACATTCCGACTTGAGATTAGGTGGAGTATACATCTTACTTCCCCTGCTCTTGCACTGTCTCTTTAGAAAATTAGCCTCGCAATTTTCCTTACATGTGATACAGACCATGTAGGTTCTCAGACTATGGAGTAAGTCTATAAGCAGGGAACAGACACTTGTGGGGATGCGAGTACCAGCACCTCCAAATGAGTTACCGGGGCCCACCTGTTATTCATGCCACACCATCCAGCCTCATTCCACTGATACCTCCCATGCTGAACTGGGTGCAGGACAGAGTCAGGCAATAACTAAGATTGCCTCTGTGGTTTGTTGTCCACCCACCCTAGCCAGGTTTACATGTAACGACAAGATACACTCAACAAGGGTACTTAGGGGAATTGGGCAGCACATGCCCACCATACATCGAGTTTAATAAGTCACTATTGCTTGTGCAAACAAGCCCAATGAGAACAAGGCAAAGATGAGATGGCTCCTGCTTGAAAAGTATTACATTTTTGCTCAAATCTATACATGCATTTTTTAAATTGAACTATCCCACACTTCAGCAAAAGTTCGTCTTAAAGTTCGTGTGTGTGTGTAAATTTGGCTTAAAATGTTGTATCATCAACTTTTAATGCTGTGTTAATGTATTTTTAATATGCTGTATCTTTTACTGTTATATTTAAAGTGCTTTGTAAACTGCCCAGAGAGCATCAGGAGTATAGAAGTTAAATAAAGTGATCTAACAAAGAGCATTCAAAATCCAGTAATGAATAGTAAATGAAAATGTTATGGTATTAAAAATCATCAAAACTATAAAAACAGCAGTGAATATGCTGTAACAGAAACCACAGCAATGAAACTAATCCACCAAAAGTATGGGAGAAAATAAATTATACCCAGCTGGTGATGAAAAAGTTAAGAAAGTAGACACTAGCGGGATGTCTCTGGTATTACCATACTTGCTGAAGACATGTATCTTTCTACATAATCTGAAACCTACTTTTTGTAGGGTAAAGCCTTCTGGAACGCAGCTGGCTTAGAGACATTTCATTCTATCTGAAGCCCTTAATTGTATATTGGATTTGTGTAATGTACGGAACTTTGATCTGTATAGTAAAATGTCTTCATAAAGTACCCAAGAAGCACAAATACTAATTCAAAACTCAAGAATTAGTATTTGTAGATTAAACAGCAAATTGCAGATTGAAGACTATTGCTTGTGGAAGAGAAAGGATTAGAAGAAGAAAAGGATGTGGGGAGAGAAAAACAGGTACCAGGAAGCTGACAGCAGATGCATGGTGGTGCTTCATCTGAGGGAGAATTCAGCTTAAGAAGTAAGGGAAGCTGGAAGGACTGGCCAGAGAAATCTCACTGACAGAAAAGAAAGCGTTCCCATCCTAATCTGTTGATTAGCCCTTTGGAGGGAGGAGACAGGTAGGCATATCAGTGAAATCACCAATGGACTTTGAATTTCTATGAATCTAGCCTGTGGATTCCATAGATTAAGTGTATTTAACAAAAACTGTGTATCCCTGAGATGCAAGGCAATGTTTTACTGGGCAGGAATGGAGAGTGTGACATTGCAGAAGCAGCAACCCAAAGTAGGCTTCCAAGAGTGTATTGGGCAGAGGTAGCTGCTTCCTGCTGGACTGCTATAAATGACCAGTATCTTTGCATAGAAACAGAAAGAATTATTAATGGCCAGTAGGTCTTGCCAGTTAGCCATTACAGACGAATTAGAGACTATGATACAAAAATGAGAGTGTGGGGGCAAAATGAAGGCAATCTACTGCTTCCTGATACCTGTGGAGGAGTAATTCCAAGGAAAGGGTCCTTCACCTATCTTTGTTCACTACCTAATTTTTCTCTGAAGGTTGTGTGTCCCAGAGCAGGGTCTCATATACCGATCTTATGAAGTGGGCAGGTTCATATGACTATTCACAAGGGTTTTCACATGCTCTTTGCAAACCACCTGTTAGGCTTATTTGGGAGATCTAGAAGAAAGGAATGGTAAGTTAGCACATCCAATTTTAAATGAATATGACAAACACTGCTTTGGAGAAACATAAAGAGTTTGTAGAATAGGAACACATGACATGGGGGTTGTATAGACTTTCTGTGCACGTCCAACTATTTTCAAATCCTCTTTGTGGATTCGATCTAAGTAACAGTCAGTGAATTAACTTTCTTTTCAGCCTGATACACTGCCAAGATAGATTCTGTGAAATCTGTTTATATGTCACATGGGTGAAACTTATTTCCATTGTTATTTCTTATTTCTCAATGGAAACTTATTTCCATTGAGAGTGCATTGCACTCTCATTTTGCACATGTAATGCATTTTATGCAATATTTACAAAGATGTAGTGTCTGGCTCCCAAATTCCAAACCAAATGCTGTGATCTAAAGGATGGAAGTTTCTACTGCGCAACTTGCTATACTTTGGAATATTCAGCTGAAACACATAGGGTGCATTGTTGCCTGTATAGAACAATCCGCCTTTGTATTGTTCAGTGGTAGGCTGTAGGGGTATTCCAACCACAGTAAAAGGAAAAAGAAGAAAAAAAGATGCTATCAGAAATATCGTAATGCATGTCCTGGCTTGTATCTCAAAACAGAATCTCATACAAAGCAAAATGACAGTATAGTTGATTTAATGTTTATTCTAAAAATGTAACTTTCAGAGCACACAGGAGCTACACCTTTCTAAATCTATTTTAATCATGGGTATCTTGAATGAAACCTGGGTAAACCAAAGTTGTGGATGCATCCATATGAAAGGATGGAAAACACAGAAGAAATGATAATACTAATTGTACTTCAGAGACAAGGTTACATAAGTCAAATGGCTTCTATGTGCAACTGTCCAATGCCTCTGATAAGGAGAGTATTGTTTTAACCAGATCATTTGTTTGTTTGTTTGTTTGTTGTATATTATTTGTGTATTGTGCCATATTTGGGCAGATTAGCAAAATCACAGAAAGAAACTTCTACCTATTGAACAATAACCAATCAATGCAGTTTGGAGAAAGCAATCTTATGGTCCCTGGAAACTGTTCCAAGATTGTTCAGACTGCCTATCCTGACTTAGCCCTGCACCTCAGGAGAGGGACTCTGGGTTCCGATGCCCTGCCCCATCACACTCTTCCCATGAAGTCACAAATGCCACTTTGAAGGGAAAGAAAAGGGAGCATTCCAATGGGCAGGGAATGGAGGGGAGATGCATGAAATGAGAAACCTTATAGCCTCTTTAGCCTCAGCACTAGACAGGCTTGAAGGCACTACAAACAATAAATGGAGAATAGAAAGATCAAAATTACATCTATGGTTCCTCTCACCCTGTCACAGTATCTCGGCTGGGCACTAGATACATGGAAGCAACTGATGAATTGGGCTGTCAGGGTCTAATAATATCAACTACCCTGTTTTGTGTGAAAACAAATCTGTGTCCAAACATTTCAGTTGTACAGGTAGAAATGGTGCTCTCTACTACCACAGACCAAATAATCCTATCACTTCTTTGTTTACCTGTCTAAAAAAAATTATCAGCCAGCTCTTAGGGGGAACAATATAGTGTACAAAAATTAAAACCACTAAACACAATAATAATAAAAACCACGAGGGCTCATCCCCCATGGAGATTAGCATAAGCTCATCCAGTGTACACCAGAAGAAGCGGCAAAGACAAACTTTGCCTTTCTACTTCTTTGGTTCTGCATTTTTGCTAGATGACAGTTCAGAGACAGAGGAAAGGAGACTGGAGTGGCCATACCATGTGTTTCCTCCCCTCCAATCCTTCTCCATTTCCTGACCTTGGAGAGAAGATGGTGCAGTTCTGCTTGCACCAGCTGGAGGTGGGGATAGAACTCCAATACCCAGCTCTGAGGTCAGCACCCTGTCTTGGACCTTGGAGACCTGGGAGCTGGGAATCCATGCTATTCTATAGCCCCTTCTACATCCTGATACAAGTAAAAGATCAAAATTGACCACTGAAACCAGATAGCATTAAAAACACAATAAAATACTTCATTGGCACCCCATAAAGTTAATTGTAGCCCAAATGGCAGAGCCTTTAGGTTCACTTGAAAGCCTGTAATGAACTTAATGGGATTTAATTGCATTGCACTTAGCATTAATAGTGCCCAGTAGCCTGGCAGGGATCATCCTTTCATGAATCCCACCTGTTCAAAAATACTCACAGTTAATTTATGGGTTCCAGCTTGTTGAGTCTACTGACTGATGCAAAGGAGAATGCTGGGGAGGTAAACATGCCTTTAGCAAGTGCTGCAC
Source organism: Varanus komodoensis (assembly GCF_004798865.1). Classification (NCBI taxonomy): domain Eukaryota; kingdom Metazoa; phylum Chordata; class Lepidosauria; order Squamata; family Varanidae; genus Varanus; species Varanus komodoensis. The sequence continues at coordinate 4,544,389 of NW_025335408.1, read as the reverse complement.
AAGTAACATCTGGGCAAGGAGGGCAAAAATAGCTTTGCATTTGCATCTATTTGCATCTGTACTGCGGACACCAAGTTCCCTAAGTTTAGCTCCCTGATGTGGAATGCCCTGGGATGCCAACCAGAAATCTTCACAAGACACCAGCAAGAGAGTCAAAGGGATTTTTCTTCTTGCCTTTGTTTTTACTAGTTCCAGTAGCGTGGTGCATTATTTTATGCTGGGAGTTGAGAAGTGAACGGATGGGTCAAAGTTCCAGAACGCCAGCTCATAGAATCCATACATTAACTGATAAACCATACTAGCCTTTCCCAGACTGATGCCCTTCTGCTGTGTTGTACTACCGTTTCTAGAACCTTCCAACCAGTTGCCTGGGAGAATTCTGGGAACTGTAGCCCAACATACCTGGAAGGTACTAAACTAGGGGAGGGTGGTCCAGACCATCATATAAGTTCATTTTCCATATAAATAGAAAGAGTTTTCAGTGACAGTGTAAGAGTGTACTTCTGTCAGCTTACACTCTGTGTTCAAGTTTGCCAGATCACATGTTAGCAGTATAACTGTCTTATACAGAGAGGATTACATTTAAACGGTACTACACGGCTCTTTCCCAGAAAATATCATGCCAGGAAGTTCATCCATACAGAGAGAGAGAGTCAGAGTTCCACCAAGTCTATTATAGTTTACTCCATTGACCTGATACTGTGCTAAATAAGGTGAAAGGATTGCAGGGGTGAAGAAGAGGTGAGGAACATTTGGTAGTTTGTGCTGATGGCAGCAGTCCAAGCATGTGTGGAGAATACTGCCTGCTCTGTTTGTGTGGGCTGCAAGAATACTGTAAAGATATTTTTGCAAAGATTTCTGAAGGATCTTTCACTGACTGAGAAACCAGATGTGGGCCAACCCCGTCACCTTTCCTAGTGGTCTCCTTAGATAAAATTCTTATGTGACAAGGAGGACACAGTCTGGTTAAAAGTAGGAGAAGAGGCACCCACACTTTGCCTATTTATCTGCAATGCAAGAACAGTTTTCCTCTGCTTGCAGAACACATTTGTCCTTCCAGACTGCCCTGGCTTGCCCAGTTGGACCCCTTTTCATTCTCACCTCCACCCCCAAAAGCCCTGTGAAGGGTGATCATTTCTAAATACACTGCTTGCAAGCAGTGATAATCTGGCAGTTGTTGAGTCCTTAAGGTGCCAAGAGTGATTTGAAGTTGCAGCTCCTGAAGGACCAGCTCCCTCTTCCCTGCTGTCCCAGCCATGATGGCAGGCATGAAGTAGAGCCAAATGTCAATACAGCTCCTATTCCAAAGTGTTGCACCAGCAGTAACAGCCATTCCCTTCCTTGCCCTGATAAAGAGACTCCCCAGTGGGCAGCAACATTTTTCAGTGGCACAAAGCTTGCAGTTTGCTCCACCATCTGCTGTCGGCCATCTTCAGTTACCCCAGATGCAATGCCTGACACATCAATGTGCTGCCTCCTCTCCCACTCTAATGCCCAATAGCCACCCCTACGGAGAAACTTTAGCGGGAGAGGAACATGGTGAGAGGAAGAGGCATCAGTGGCAAGCGGAAGAATGAAGTTTACAACCTTTAAAGCTTGTTGAATAGGATTCTGATTCAGAAGGGCCAGATCCTGCAGCTAAACTGCCAAGACTAGCAGACCCAGGCATAAGCCAAGCAATAGCTGAGAATCACTTCCAAGTTCTGTGACAAGGCTGATATGGAGGGGCAGGCCCAGCATCATATGGCATCAGGTTAAGGTGGCAGAACAGATGAGAGTATCACATGCTCCAAGAGACGGACCATGAAACTGTTGGAGGAGTGAGCTCTTTTCAGTCTGGAAGGGGAAATCAGTATTCAGCTTGGAATCAAGTCTGTATCATTAAGCTGCATCTCTCTAATAGCCAGTATCCTACATTTGCATGTTGTTTTTTGTAATGGTTTCTGTATGTATACAGGCAGCCTAACTGGTCAGCTTTAAGAGAAAGACTACTTTTATTTAGAAAGACTTTGTTCTGATCAGAAGGAGGGCTTGTAATGCAAACTCAAGCAGTAGGTTTCTTATTAATTATGAACTGAGTCACTATGTTCAGTGGGGCTTACTGCATTGCAACCTAAGACATTTTAAATGATTTCCTAGCATGGCCAATGTAGATAAATTTGATGTTCATATTTGTTAAATCTATTTTTCAGAATAAATTGAATTTGAAGGAGACCCTGAAATTTCCCTTATTATTTAGCACTTGTCCTTTTAATAGCACTTCAAAGTCTTTCTTTTGAAAGGAATGATACTCTTATTTCTATTCCACTGAAGAGGAGCTGAGTCAGAGGTTGTGTGACTATTGTAAAGGATGAGTAGAAGGCTGAAACTATTGTGAAGGCTTTAACCAAGGTCCATGTCCAGCTGACTGTGTGATTGCAATGAATGTGCACATTAAAACAGGGGAGGGGAAAATAGCACTCACAGAGAACATCAGAGAAAATAGCTCCCTTCCTTCTCTGCTGTGGTCCCATTAATAATGACCTCTTCCCCAAAGCTGCTAATTGTATGAGGAGGAATGCCTCCAAGGACACCAGCGAACCTGTTAATTGCTTAATGAAGCTAATAATGGCTGCCTGGCATTTCTCCCAGCACAAATAGCAAGTTCAGGTGGATTATTGCCACTGGGATCACAGAAGTGGGGAAAAGTATAATCTTCCGCTTTGCATCCCTTCTGGTCCCTCTAGTGCTTAGGACCACCTCCAGCTCACACTCAAATAATATTCTGCTACTTCGGTATTCTTTCCCATCATCATTCCTCATCTTCTTTCCCAGCACTTTCTTACATAACAGGCATACAGCCAATGAGCAAATAGGTGGAGTTATCCCCTGTTCCTCTCTCTCATTATCACCCCTGTCTGGACCAGAGTGGGCAGCAGTGTAACAAGCAGGTTACAGTGAATAGGAATAGCAACTCAAGAAACTCTTCCCCATGGGGTCCTTCCAGGATGTGGGCCTTGGCAAGGGCCTGCCTATGCCTACCTTTGGCTCCCTAGGCTGTCTAGGAGAACACTACAGGAGATAACTTGCAGCCTAAAATGAAGATAAACTGTTACTGTGCAATATTAACCAATGAGAACACAGAAAAGATTAACAGGAAGCCTGAGGGAGAAAGTTTCCCCACTCAAACACAAAATACTTCACAGCTTTGACCAAAGCCATAAGTCAATCTTTGGCCAACTTTATTCACTGTCTAGTCCCTCAAGTTCCTCAGTCACACCTTCAGAGAGCTGCACAGCACTTTGCAAGAGCCAGCTCAATCACAGAACACTTGGCATTGTTTTTATAACTGTTGAAGTTAATGGAAGAGCTTAACCCACTTTTCACATCCAATTAAGCTATTTTGGGAGAGCCTGCAAGTTTCCATTCTATCTGTTGACTAAAATTACATGCAGATGGTACAGAGTGCTTGTATAAACTTGTGCCTAGGAACAATTTGTAAGCTTTTAAGATCAAGAGAGGTTTTTTGAAGTGAAAAAAGTACAGAACCACCATTACAGACACAATAACCTGTCACTTCTTTTACACTTCATGAAATAAATGATTTGCAAGAAAGGAAATAAACATGTCCTGGAAAATCGTCAGTAAGCCCCTGCCCTCTTCTTTCTCACCAAAGGAGTTATTAGGCATATCACTAAGTTAAATTTTATTACTGAAAAATGTTCCTTTCTTAACAAGAGTTTTTGTAGCAGATTCCCTTGGCTAAAGGTGGCTTGTAAAGTGCAATGTAATTAATACAATTTTTATTAGCGGTTCATTTTAATAAAAGTAATGTCACTGAAAGCGTTATTTAAGGATTATTTTAAAAGTAATTGCTCCAAAGTGAGGCAGGCTCTTCAAGGTTTTTGTTAAAGAAATAGCTGGCACAGGCCTTTGCCACACCTGTGAATTCACCATGGCCCCCATACATTCCCTGCCCTGTCCGGTACACCTCCCACCTCCTCACTGCTGCCCCTGCTGCTGTTCTTAACAGAGTTGTGTTACCTGGAACAACCAGCTGGCACACCTCTGTGGACAGCTGGCCAGACCAAAATGCCCGATTCCAAGGCATTGTGGGAGGGGTGAACTTTTAAAATGAGCAGGAGGGAGATAGCATCCGACCACTGAAGCAACTGGATTTTGACATGGTATTTGTCATGAGGATTAGCCTGCTCCTGCAACGTAAGATGGGTATATTCTTGAGTTTCAGTTCACCGTCAGCCCATTTGCAACATTTCATTGCCATAATGCTTATGGCAGCAAAACCCGAGTGACACGGCTCTCTGAGTGGTATGAGCCAAGTGTGAAGGATCAGGACACCGTGCATTCTTAAGAAGCTGATACTAGTTTCATGCTCCTGGTTTGATAGTAAATGTTTTTACACGTCTTCAGAAGTATCGACAGTTATGCCAAGCATGCAACATGGACAAGAATACGCATTAACAATATGAGAGACTTTAATCTGGATGGCTCTAATTCTATATTTGGAACACTTCCGCTAACTAGTTATTTCTTCCACTTCCCCATCTGTGTTTCTAGTCAGGCATCATTGGTCTAGGATTTCTTTCAAGGACGCTTGAAAATTTGGTGCTGAACCAAACTGTCTTTCCTGCTGCCACTCAACATTTCAATCCTGAATGGACTTACTTGACAAATCACCTTGATTTCAGCAGCACTTACTTCCAAATCAATAGGTTGCATCTGATATTAGTCTAACTTAAGTGACCTTCATTTCAGTGGGATTACTCCAAGCAGGGCTAACACAGGATACAGCCCAGTGTGCTGAAGCTCATACATATGGCAAAAGGTAAACTCAATTCAATTGAACGGAAGAAAGGAGCTGAGCATGGGGGTGATTCCTAATAAAGCTTTTATCATGCAGCTTCAGTGCCTCATTCATGGATTTTAACATAGGGTTCCAAATGTCTTTCTCTCACAACCTACCTGGATTGTTCCTGCTACTTCTGACTTTTCTTTTATTTTTTTATTGTGGGAAATCTGTTAGAAAAGACAGAACAACTGTACAATGTCATTTTAAGTTCTGTCCTCAGTCTGAATTAATATTGAGCTAAAACAGAGCTGATCATATTCATTCAATAACTGAAGGCATGTCTGTCTGTCTGTCTGTCTCTTTGTGACATCAATAGCAATCACAGGTGCCCCTGATTTGGACCTGGATGGACTTTTCACCTTTTTCCCTTGCTGTAATCCCCATCTGGACTAGGTTTCCTGCATGTATTTTTCACACTGGGAGGAACATTCCCATTGTCACCAATGGAAACTTCCCTCCTGATGTAAATATATGCCATACCATGGGAGTAGAAGTGGAATCTGAACTGGGTTGAAATCCACAATATGCTTTTGGTTCAGTTTTACTACAAGTTTGGAGGCTAATTACCAATTTCATGAATGACAGCAGTTCTCTTTTCTCCCTTTGTTTGCTCTTAGTTATGTCATACCCAGATTCAACTGTTGGTGTGCTGACAGTCCTAACACAAAGAAGATTGGGCATTTCTTTGTTTTAATGTTAGCTAACTGGGACTTGAAGGGATGTAAATGGTATGGGAAAGTTCAGCTTTGGACAAATGTGGGTGGGATGGATTGGAGACTTCGTGTACCATCTGATGGGAGTAAGAAAGATGGCTGTTTTGCGCACCTGTTCTCAGGGACTGCTGGCTGGACTTCAGAGAATTCAGAACCAGAATGTGAAGCAGGACTAGGAGGATCCTGGGAATGTGGCCTGAGCCAAGACACTGAGATGAGAGAAGCAGACACACTTATCCGGCAGATCCCCAGGCGGCCAGGCAGTTTCTGGGAACAACCAAGATGTACAGTTGGTGGGAAGGACTTGAACAGAGGAGTTTCTCAGAGTCAGGTGAGGTGAGCACAGCTCTCGTCCCCATGATGTGTCACCAGCAGAGGAGGGCAGCCCTTCCAAAGGGGTGGGACCCAAACATGCTCATAAGGAGACTTCCTGTGGGACTAGATTCAACAAACGGCTCTGTGCATGCTCAGATATTCATTCTGGCTGTTTTGTGCCTTTTGGTCAATAAAGAATATTGCAAGGGAAAAGGTCTGTGGCTTTTGAATACATGAATGAGGAACCCCAGCTCACAACCCCATCTCAGCTTATCCACTCTATTTAACAAATAAAAGAGAGAGATTTGCAATTAATATAAAGAAAATCATTAAGTCCTGAAGACTATTTCTGACTCACTTCTATAATTCCAGAATGAGCTGCAGAGAAAGAATTGTTGGGTTATTTTTGTAGAGGGAAATTCACAGTCCCAAAGATAAATGAAATGACAGCTGCATAACCAATTTAGACAGCAAGGGAGCAAAGCCAAAGTACATTAAAATGCTGTATTTGTCTGAACAGAGGATGTTGCCACCAAATTGCAGCCTAGATATAGAAATAAGAAACTTGTTTGTGCAAACCTGATCTTTGAGACACAGCGGTGACCAGATGGATCTGTAGTGGCATTTCCAATCCAGCATTCAGAATGCTCTCAAGTCATTGGTTTCTGTTTCAACGTCCTTTTGTATCACAAACCAGTCCTATCTAGTTTTCATTAGCTGCAGTGTTTGCTTTATTGCAACTTACCAGTTATTTGTAGAGCTAATTTGGTAGGATGATTCTGTTTCTAATGCTATAAGTTAAAATGGTATATTTATCTCAGAACAGGCATGTACACAGTGAAAGGGGAAACCAGAAAAAAAATCCTGAAAGAAAGAGGATAATGGTTACTGTATTGATAAAAGTTATCATTTACTATCACACGATTTTATTTTATTATCATAATGAATAAAACACTTTACAGATGGATCCATAGTTACTCCATTTGTAAACAGTGCTTCCCAAACTATAGGCCTAAGTTCACAACATTTTTCAACAAGCTCTGTACAGAATCACAATCTTTCCAGCTCATGGTCCTTTCATTCCTCCTTGATGTAATGGAATTATATAGCCCTTGCTATTTCAGATGAAGTTCGTGCAGCAGACTAGCACACTTCCATATTATTTGGGACCTAATATAACCATGATTATGCAAAGGGACACTTTGTAATATTGTAATGAGCTAGCTATTGGCAGCAAAATCTATTAGTCGTCTTTTCCGCAGTTGTATGCAAGCCTTTGTTTATTCATTTCTTGTGGTAATCAAAAAGCAGAATTTATTTCCATTTTGATGAATGTTTTTCTTTATGTTTTTTAACTTTTGTGCTGAAATCTTTAACTTTCTAGGATAAGAAATAGGTAGATTCTTATTCCTTTCATGAACACTTATATATGGAGGGAGGGAGGGAGATGGATGCTCAGGAACTGCATGTGAAATTTCAATAACAGCACAGATCTGTTTGGCCCAAAACAGCACAACTGCCAGAATGCCAAAAAGGCCATGATTTGTTAAGGAAAACATGGTACTCATAAATGTTTGTGGAGGACTGGAATGTTACAGTTGATGACTGATATTCACTGCTACTCTGTCATCTAAGAATTCTAACATTTGGAAATTCAAAAGTGTATGATGCACATTGTATGTGCTACAAAGCCACACACAAATCCCTTTTTGTATAGTCCTACCATTTTGTCCCTTCATGGACATCCAATCAGTAGCAATAGAAAAACCAGTAGAAAATTCAATGCAAAAATTATCATATTTTTTTCATGATGCATTCGAGAAGCATCCTTCAATACTTTTTTTGACAATATAAAATCAAATTATTGGAGACAGTAAGCAAAACAGTAACAACAGAGAGCATTGTCCACTCTCATTTCCATTCTAGTCAGCTTTTGGTTATACAGCTCTCTTACAGTTATGGTTCTTCTCATTGTCCAAAATTGTTTATACCGCCAAAACTTCAGTTTTCTGATATGTCAAATGATTGTCATAAAGGATAACCTTAGTTACAAGGAAACTACGGGCAGGAAGAAACTAACCATTCGCAGTGCTCCCTAAATACTTGTACAGGAGCTTGCAGGAGAATTCACACGATGTAGACTTCATAACTTCTCCTGCACTTCTCCTGCTTCCACTTCTATGAAAAGCTGAAAGTGCTCTTGTACAAGCGAAAGAGCATCTTTGGATTTTATTTCACTTTTCTTTTGCAATGCTCTAGCAGGGATGGGCAACATGTCCTCTGCAAGTCCCATCAGTGCTTGAGAACATGGCTCATGGTTAGGGACAGGAGGAGTTGGAAGGCCACAGGTTGTAGAACCATATTCTAGAACCTACCATGTTCTAGAACAGGATGTAAAAATGTACTTCATCTGTGAGAGGATATTGTCTTCCAAGTTCTATCTGGTTTTGTTACTTTTGTTGGTTCCATAAAGGTGGTACAGATATAAAATTAATAAGTGAACAGGCAAGGATGTATCCTTGGATCTAACCCACAACTTATTCTCTATCTCATTTTCTGAGTGAGAAATATGTTTAGTTATTTGCAAAATTGCCGTGCTACCTTTAAAAATTATCTATAATAGGGCAAGTTCAAAATGACAGCAACCATTGTTGCTACATGCTGTCAAGTCATTTCCACCTTGTGCTTGAATGATCTCCAGATATTCCCTCCCTGACAGCCCTGTTCAGCTCTTGTAAACTCAAGGCTGTGACTTCCTTTATTGAATCAAGTCACCTCATATTTGGTCCTCCCTCCTTCTATGGGTTTCAACTTTCCCTAGCATGATTGTTTTCTCCAGTGAGTCTTGCTTTCTCAGGATGCACCTAAAATAAAAACAAGAAACAACCAAACAAATCAATAACTCAAGGGGTACTTTCAAGGTCTCCAATAGCTCTAAAAGAGCACATTGAGTCTCTGCCTGTCTTCTTCAGAACTTGCATGCATTTGCACATACATGTTGATCCCTCAGACTTTAAATATTTTACTTGGACTTTTTTTTACTTTATTTCTTAACACTTTATAATTCTTAGCTGAGTGTATGAACAAGCTTCATTTTAAAATATTGTGTTTGTTTAAACTCTTAGCAATATCAATCTTTTTATTATGACAATTAACCTCTAGCTTGGTGGCTGACATGCTAGCCATTGCTTGGGTGATATAGTTAACAAGAGATCTAATAAGTGATGCATAAGCTCTTATGCAAACTGGGATGCAAGGGTTTGTGGGTGGTGATGAGTCATGACCTACATCTGGATGTGTGAATTAGTTCTTATACTTTCATTGGTTGGAAATACAGTTGGCTCTATCCAGTAAGGGAGATGCATACAAGTGAAGTCTGTTCATTATCCAAACGATGTTTTGCATTAAATTAGCATCTTACTATTTAATCCTAGAATGGTATAGTCCAGTCAAACATAACAGCATTTCAGCTGTAAAGTGGATCAAAGTTTTGGTGTATATATGTTGCAGATACCAGATGATATCCAGCAGGAGATAAAATTCCATTGTACTATCATAATTTACTCTAGGACAACCTCACTAGCATTAGCTACTATACCACACTGGATACTGCCCACAGTTTCTTATCAGGCTGGCACTCAGCAACTAGCTAAAATTTAGATAGGTACCTAAACAGACAGATACACAGATAGATTGACGAATAGAATCAGTAACCACTTGGATTGCAATCTGGCCTGTTCCCTTTTATTGTCATTTTTACTTTGTCATTAATTGGAGGTGGGGTTGGCTCAGTTTCCACAACAGTCAACAAGAAAGCACAAACAAGTTAGAATGTGTTATGCTTAGACGTAGTTTAAACTAAAGCAGGAATGAGGAAGGGAGAATATTCCATATCCAATGCTACTTTGACACAACAAGATATCATGTAGTTTCAGCCCTCTTTGATATCTGCTGTGAGGCTTAACTTAATAAGAAGCTTCAGATGATCTGAAAGTAGCTTTGAATTGCTTAATTGCATATACCTTCTGCCAGGCTAATTAATGGAAGCGACCAACATTTCTCCAATAGGACATTGTCAAATGGTCACTTGATGAAAAGATTGGCCAGCGTGCTCTTGACAAATGTGAACTGACATTTTGCCAATGTCTTTTGTAAACATATATAAAAGAAGCAGTCCATCTAAAAAACTCCCCCATCAATGTGAAAGGAAAAAAGACAATGCTCATTCGTAAAGCAGAGTTGAGCTAAATAAGGGGTTCACACATCTTGCTCAGAAGAGATGAAAGAGGATGATTCTCTGCTCATTGTATATTTGATCACAGACAAGGAATCCTCCAGATCAAAGGGGGACTTCATAATGGAGTCTAACGAAGGGAACTTGATCCAAACACAACTTTAAAGGGTTAGACATCTAATGTTGAAAACTTCTACATTAAAGTATATTTGCAAGTGCAAAAACAAAAAAAAAGGAAAAAGATCTTGGTGCATATTATATTCTGTAACACATAGTTTGCTGGGAGGTAGGGATGGGTGGATAAATCAGCCAATATAAAATGTTGGTATTCATCAAAACTGGGGTTTGCAATGAATGGACTGAAATATGAGAAGGCTTTGCTGCCCTGTTATACAAGGAGGCAATATTTTGGAAAAGGACAAGACTCTAAATGTGGTAGTGACCTGGATAAAAGCTTCAGTAATTCCACATAGCAGCAGGATAGGAAATGAGTCTGATGGTCTTAATCCAATTCTCAGGGGACTGGAGTCGACAGCATCAAACTTTTCCGCTACAATTAGCACTAATTGGCAACATTTTTGGCAGCCTCTTGAGAAAGGCCAAGTCCTGAATGAGCAGAAGACTGAACCCTTCCTTCGTCCGTGCTAGATGTGATCTCTTCAAATAGGAGTGAGACAGACTGAGGAGCAAGAAGGGGACTTGTCCACCGCTACGATCTACATTCATGCCTTGGGTGAGCGGGACTTTTAAGGGCGCCATGGTGACACCTTGTTGTACTGAAGAGAGCTTTGAATGATAGAGGTGACTGAAGGAGGCCCAGTCGTGCTGAATATGAACTGGGGATGAAGGAGAGAATCCAAAATAGACTCAGTCCTGCTTTTTTGTGGTTCATTGTATTACTGAGCTTTAAATAATATAACCCATTGTATTATTATGCACTACCCTGTTTCACTGTTGTTCTTGCTGCTAAGTTGTTTATTATTACTTATTCCATGGCAAAATGTGGCAACCAGATTAATGACAGGGACCAGACTATCCAAACATAGAACACCAGATGCTACCTATATGCTTCTGAGCCCAATGCAAGGTGCTGGTTTTAACCTATAAAGCCCTACATGGCTCAGGACTATGGTACCTGAAGAAACACCTCTGCCAGCTGCAGGCACTAGGCTCAAGATCTGGGGACTCCCTCTGAGGATCACCTTGAGGGAGGCTCAACTGAAAAAGAACCTTTTCAGAAGTGCCCCCATCCCTAGTTATGGAACAAGCTCTTCACTGACACCTGCCTGATGTCAGCTTTAATATCTTTTCAGCACCAGGTTAAGATTATCCTCTACTGGAGGGCATTTACTAGTTTGCTGTTCTATTGGGGTGTGTGCTGCTTAAGTAGGTCTTAGGATTCAATTTGTATAAGCTGCTGTAGCTTTTTACATTTGTTTTAAATTTGCCTTTTAAAATGTTATGTTGTTTTTATTGTTGCCTGTATTTTATATTGTATTTTATGTGTTGCTGTAAATGACACAGGCAGCTTCAGGTATTGGGTGCTTAGAAATAAAATTAATAGTAATAAATATAATATAAATCAATATTATTTTTATACTGTATTCTTGAACTGCTTAAGGATTTTTTCAAATACTAAGTGGCACAGAGGTTATATAAATAAATAGCTATGCAGATACATTTAAAATAGCAGATCCTTTAACAACAGCAAAAATATTCTGTGCCTGCTCAAGGAACAGTATAATTGGGCAGGCTGACCTCCTAAGAATCTTTCCTGAAAGAAAGTTTCCTTTTAAGAATAAATATATTAAATGAACATTAAATTGTATTCTGACTAAAACAGTAGTCTTATTTCTATTTTAATGTAATTTCCGAATCTTTCTGCACTTGTAATCAAAGAGTCAAACAAGGTACTTTTTCAGTTTAGTTTACTAAATTAATGGAAAACCTCACACAACATTTTGGTGGCGGAAGAATCTAGTACTGGGATTATATGAGTATATGTTTTAGAAAAACCTTTCTCACAGTAGGTTATTACATGCAGCAATGAAGCAGATTGACAGAAACACATTCTGAATGCTTCAAATCAATAAAATTGTGTTTTCAAAACCCTTGTGATAGATATGCATTAAGTAGCCCAATCCATTATGGCTGCCTCTAACCTCTGCACTCAGAGGCTTATATGGAGGGCAGACCTCTGTACTTCTTAGATGACCAATTTTTTTTGCCCCAGCCCATGAGGAATAGGAGCTGGAGGCACCACCAGGATACAGCTGACAGTACCCAACTCCTTCCCTCCCCAGCTCCCAAGATGCCACAGGACACCTGCTCCGAAGTCAATCTTTAGGGTCTTTTTGCACCAGCTTTAAGGGCAGAGGGAAGGAACTCCAAAATTGGAATTCCACCACCAATTTCCAGATGAAATTCAAAGCTTGGAGCTGAGTTTCTGACTTCTTCATTGGCTCTGTAGACTCTGTCCAGTTAATTAATTTGCACAGAAAAGATGACTCACCTAAACCATATTCAAAGCATCACCATTACAGTTTATCATTAGGTGAGCTACACATTAATTTGGTCACACAGAAGGCTAACAGATGGAACATGGAACTGGGACGTGTCTTCTGGCCCTCTGATGTATGCTGGGAAGACACTGCAACTAACATGTTGAATGTGGGTGTCTGCAAAAGCGTTTGTTTACACATGAGTAGTTCACTGGGAACAGAGCACATATGGAATGAAACCTTGGGAGCAGGGGCAGGAGACATGGCCCTTGCTCTACGCTCCATAATTTAGCTGTCCACATGGAGAGTATGCATATTGTTTTGATTGCTTGTGATGTCAGGTTTTTGTTGCGTGTTTTTTTCTCACCTGCACATCTCATACTTTTCCAGCCTTGTCTCTGGAAGTTATAACTGCTTCCATTGCTATGGCTGCCTTTGCAAATACCATGCACAGTCATACTGGGGGTGCAGGAGGGGGATACTCTGGCCTTATTTACTTGGTTATCCCCAAATAAGACTGACTGGGTAGGCAGCTTGCAGTGTGCATTGCATTATGCACAATCCCACTCATACTGAAAGAGAAAGAAGTCCTATGTCTCCCAGCAGGCCATAGCCAGCTCCACTTCCAGGGGTTGCTGGAAGTTGTAGGCATTCCTGCTTTCTACACATGCATAGAATTGTATCCTTAATGATGAGATGCACAAGCCCACAAGATGATGAGCAATCTTTGCTCACCAGATGTTCCTTCTCCCTCTGGGCTTCATTCTCCGAAAGACTACTCCCTCTTTTTAACCATTTTTTTAAATTAAACCCTGTGCAGAACATGAATTTACAAACAACTTAATGGGCCTTTTTGGCACTCTGTCTTTCTCTGGATGCTAGTTCTCTTCCTTTTTAAAAATGTTTACATGGTTAGGAGAGGTAGAGGCCATACTGGAGGGGATATGTGTTGTCTACCCTTGTAGTGCCACACGTGTGGATGGCAAACTTTGAAGTAGATTTTTGCTAGGAGGATTTTGCTTTCTATATATATAAACCGTTCTTCTCATGGCTCATCCACATTGCCAAGACCACTTATGGGACCTGCAGTAATGGCCAAAGAACCATTCAAGAATGGACAGCATCTATGGATGCTTCTTTCAGTTGAGCAATGTGTACCCATGACTGTCATTATCATGTCCCCCCTTAAACACTGCCTCCAAACTGAATGGACCTTGATCTGACCTAGAATGCCTCTTCTTATGCTTTCCTCTTTCTTCAACAACAGAATTTGCAAGCATGACTTTCTTCTGTTTTCTAGTCCAAAGTCTTTGCCACAATTTTATTTCCTAAACAAGAAATGTCGACCTCTCCCCCTTGTTTCTTCAAAGCTATACCAGTCTGTTGAGTTTATAATCAAAAAATATATTTGAACTTACAAAATACATGTCTTTTGCTGCCTTGCCCAACTACAACTACTGGAATTCCTTACCATCATTCATGCTGTTTGGGGCTTGTGGAAGTGTGGTCCCATCTGAAGGCACCAGGTTGCCAGTATATTGTGCCAGTGTCAATGGACTTGCATTATTTACATTTTCTTTTTAAGAAAAACAAGTGTTTACTTTCTTCTTTATTACAGAGAGGAGAAAACCTGTAATGATCTCAGGTAGTTTTATCATTTGAAGTGGGAATAAAACTGCTAGGGGTGTATCCAATTCCATTCTCATTTCTACTTAGAAAAGACCCATTGAAATGAATAGGACTTCAATCTATGTAAGTGAACACTGCTATGATTTGTTCCCGTACATGAAGAAGCTTTCTACCCTTCTGAAAATAAAAACAGCTACTTTGAAATATATTTGTTTATCTGTGAAAGCAAAAGAAGTTATATTTTCCAAATTCAAAGTCAGAAAGTTTTGGAAATGTCTGGAGGTCAGGAGGATGTTTCAGAGTCTTGTCAATGATGCTGGAAAACTGCTCCAACCCTGGATCTGGAACTCTGTGCTCAGAATGCGTTGCCCCCCTTGCAGCTGGCACAGAAAGAACATCAGCCGCTACTTATCCAAGGTTGCAAAAGTGGAGGGGTTTAGGGACATTGGAGAGCGGGCAGCAATGAAGGGCAACACCTGTGCTGCCACGACACACCATATGCTCACAGTACCTCCACCTTCTTCCTTTCCTGTCTGAAGCACTGCTGTTAGACAGCCAAACTCCGCTGTCCAGCCACTTGGCAAGGTTGGTGCTCCTCCCATCCCACATGGGATATCCATAATTTTTTTTGAGTTCAGAGAGCTATGGAAATCCCACAGGTTTCTTTGCCTAAAGGAATTCATTTTCCAGATGTTAAACTTCTTTGAAAACCTGCATCTTATCTACGCAAGAACATTTTTCTGTGGAAAAGAAAGAAAAATATGCAAGGGGCATTTCCTTTATCATCCCCTCCTCTGTATTGATGATAATTCAGGGAAAGGGGAGGTTTGACAAAATGCTAGCAAAGTGGAATCGAAATCCTACTATGTAGATCTTGTTAACAGTTATACTTGGAAGGCAGCTCAGTGAAATGAAAATAAATCTAGCTAGAATCTCTGCTAGCTAATAATAGCAGTGGAGATAGAGATGTTTGCAGCATTGCCCGTGCCTTTTCTTCACTCAGGTTACAAGTCTAGCAACAACTTATTATGCTCCATATTTTAAATAGGCAGATTAATTATGTTAGTATATTATCACAAGGAAGACCTTTTCCTTTGAAAAAGAAGGTTTTATTCTCCGTTTCTTATGTCTCCTTTTTTATAAGGGCTGATTCACAATTCCCCTTCTCCTGACTGTTCTCTGGAGATGTGTTCTCTTAGGACAGTGCCGTGTAAGAACTAAGAAACAGTGAATACTTTCAACAACATACTCCCTGCCTCCTCCTCTGCTTGCCTCCAGGCTGAGATCATCATCAGAACCCTTTTGCCAGGTTCACCTGATGCTGTCTAAGGAACTAGAAGGCTTTTTCAGTGGAGGTGCCCAAGGATCAAACTTGGGAATTGCTGCATGTAGAGCAGATGTTCCACCCTATCACTTATCTCCATTTTCATTTATTTTCTCAGGTTTTAAAACTTAAGATTATGTTTAATCAACTGTACTTTCACACATTTGGTTTATTCTTCAAAATGTGTTTGTTATTCTGTTGTAGGGAATGGGAGAATTGAACCACTCTGATAACTTGATCAAAATTTGAAGTATGGACCACAAAATAAAGAAATGATAGATCCATAAATAGATTAATCCAAATAAATCCATTAATGTGGCATCTTAGAAGAGCTCTCCAAAAATATACAGAATACAGAAAAAGAATTGTCTGAATTCATCCTTGTGAATATAGAAAAAGGAATGTGGAAATTCACCTTAGAAGTCAATAAATGAAGGAGAAAAACATCATCCTCAAACTTAACAGGAGCTTTATGCACCTTTTAAACAAGGAAATCATATATAAAAGAAACTGCCTACCATCTGCATATATAACCAAATTCAATGTGCAGGAAATAGGACCACATACTGCAGAGCTAGGAAACCTGTGGCCATCCAGATATTGTTGAACTCCAGTTCCCATCAGCCTTGACTAGTCTGGTGAGGCAGAACAGTAATAGGAATGAAACGCCCTCTGGAGGGTCACAGGTTCTGCAGCCCTGGCATACAGTCATTCAATATAAGCTGAATCACCACAAGTGAATGCAGAGGGTAACACTTGACTGTGAGGACGGAATCCTGGAACCTAATCAGGAAAGCACAGGGAAGGAGCAGGCCGAGGGTGTCCGAAGGCTGTGAGGAGAGAAGCCAGGAGTGGAAAGTTCACCGATAGAACAGTCACATACAAATGAATAAGTTAGGGTGGCAGTGATGGAAGCTTTACCATTTGTGGGGAAATCTAAGAGAAATAGAGAAAGAAATAGGATGCCCTGCTCCCTAAGGGGTAATGATGCTCATAGAGCTCATAGCACAATGCAACAGACGACATCGTTGCTCTGTCCTTTCATTTTAATAGGTGGTTAACAGCTAATTGTGGCTTGTTTAGTCTTGGCCACATGGTTGCAGACAAGACAGATGCCTTCTCCCACACTGGGAAAGCCAGTGTGGCGTAGTGGTTAAGAGCATGGGACTGGGACTCAGGCGATCTGGGTTCTAGTCCCCGCTCAGCCATGGAGCAAACCGGGTGATTTTGGGCCAGTCAGACTCTCAGCCCAACCTACCTCACAGGGTTGTTGTTGTGGGGATAAGATGGAGGAGGAGACGTAAGCTGTCTTGAGCCCTTTGTAGGAAAAAGGCAGGATATCAATCAATCAATCAATAATATGACAATTATATTTTACTAAGCAGCTCCAGAATATCCTGTTTATGGGTTGTTGTTATTATTATGTCTGAACATGGAAATTCTGGGTTGTTCAGAAACTGAAGTCAATCCAACAAAAAACTATGGGTTCCAAGTTCAGACACACTGATAACCCAGGAATGGAGCATTCTTGGGTTGTTTAGGAATGTGGAGTTAGATGAGGGAGCAGGAAACAGCATGCTCACTCACTCCTGCACACCTACACACTAACAGTGTAAATATCTGTACATACGAGGGCCTGTAGTCACACAGAGAATCTAGTATAAGGACAAATTAACAAACCAGACAGAGTACAAGCATTTCAGTCTTGTGGTTCTGTGATGGAACTGGAGCAGGCCAGTGCATGTATTACAAAGCCATATTATTATTATTATTATTATTATTATTATTATTATTATTATTATAACATTTCTATGCTGCCCCTTGCCGAAGCCTCGGGGTGGCTTACAACGCAATAAGATACATTGAAATACAATAGAACATAATAAATTACCAATAAATACAAAAATACAAAAAATACACTGAGATACAATAATATAAAATTAAAATTAACAGTATAAAATAAGTAAATAAAGAATATAGGAGGAGGAAAGAGAAGGAAGAGGAAGTTGCCCTGGCCAGATCATATATTTTAACAATTAAAATGATGTTTAAATAAAAAGGTCTTTACCTGGCGCCGAAAAACCAGTAACGACGGTGCCAGGCGGACCTCTTTGGGGAGTGAATTCCATAGGTTGGGTGCCACCGCAGAGAAAGCCCTCCTCCGAGTACTTACTCTCCTAATTTCTTTCATGGAGGGTTCCCGGAGAAGGGACTCTCCCACAGATCTCAAGGGGCAGTCGGGCATATACGGACGTAAGCGCTCGTTCAGGTAGCCAGGACCCAAGCCTTCTCATGGAGGTGATGGTGGGAGGTGATGCCTGAATAGAAGGAGTTTTGGAGGCACTTCATTGAGGAAAACATACTTGGATCATAAAAGTGCCTTATACTAAGCCAGCCTATTGAGCAATCTGGTCCAGTATTGTCAACATCGACTGGCAGCTAGTTTCAGGCATGATTCTTTCCTAGCCCTGCTTGGAGAAGACAGGGGATGAACCTGGGCTGTTTTGTATATGGTGAATATCCTTTCCCACAGAGCTCCAGTTCCTTCCTCCAGCTGACAAGTGCAATCACTGGCTACTTGATTGAATTTGGAACTAGAAAAAAGCATCTTAGGTTTGTAAAAAAGCATGTGCAGGTGCTATCTAGCTGGTGGTTTAATATTCTACATGGGCTGATTTCTGCTGACAGGAACTTCCACCCATTGTTCTTAGGCTTACAGAGTTCCCACATTAACCCTTTCCTACCCTTCCTTGCCAGTTTAGTCACAAGCTTCTACTCAAACCAAGGGCAAAATGGCAACAATGCATATTGCTTCCCTGACTATTTTCATTTGCATAGTCCCACTGATATAGGCTAAACATCCATGTTTGCACATTTTATTCATTCATTATACTTATATCTTTCCTTTTTTTTCCTTCCAAGGAAGTCAAGGCAGCTTATATAATTCTCCTCCTCTTCTCAGTCTCCTCCTACTCAGCCTGTTCTTCCTCACAACCCTGTGAGGTAGGTTGGGCTGAAAGCCTGTGACTTGCTGAAAGTCCCCCAGTGAGCTTCATGGCTGACTGGGGGCTAGAACCCAGATCTCCTGAGACACAGTCCTGAATCCTTTACTTGACACTTGATGACCTGCATTTGAATATGTGGACTGACGTAACTGGATTGTGCTGCATTTGGGAGTCTTTTCTTTGGCACTTCAAACCTGGGGTGGCTTGTTCTCTCTCACAGGACCGATAATCCCTGCCTCTTGAGGCTACAATTTTCAGCACATCAATTTTCATGCATGAATCAACTCTACACTGGGCAACTGTTTGAGTAAATAGATAGGGAAAGAAGCTATGTACTGTACCAGCTCTAGTCATTTGTATATGCTGGACAAGGAATCCAGGCCTGCTTCCTCTCCTAGTCCTCTAACAGGCCATGCCTCTGCTGTGCCACCATTTTACAAAGTGCCCTGAAGTAACTGGGAAACAAGTTTTTGTTAGTCATTAGACAAGGTTATTCTCCATCTTATCTCACATTGCCAAGGAGAAGCACGTATGAACTAGAGGGACCATCTTTCCTGCTTCACAGAGGGCAGGCATCTACTTGGAGGCCTCCTCAGTTCGAAAAAGATAGCCCAGTGCAAGTCTGCTTTAAGGATAAAGAACCAGTTTAAGAATGGAGGTCTGAAGTCATGAAATTGCCATTAACCGTTAACCCCAGGACAGTAGACTAGACCAACACACTGGTCACATAGTCACAGTTTGTACACCCCTGCAGTGAGATGTATTGATATATTGAGTTCTTATTGAAACCAGGGGTTGGCAACGTGCTGTCCTTGCACTAAAGCCTCCTGACATTTTCACACCACCCACCTCACTGCCACTAAAATTCATCGGTGTGATGTAACGTTGCACTGTGAACAGCCACCTGAGAGGGATGGCTTGACTTGGAGTCATGCACTGAACTGGGGTTGGACCTGATGGCCCTCTGGCCCCTTCCAACTCTACTGTTCCATGACTCTATTTTACCTTTTAAAAAACCAAATATGACAAATATTTATTCTACTGTAGTCGTTTTCACTTTTACTGCAAATGGTCCCATTCTTCTTATCTTTCCTAGTTATGTATTACATCTTTCTCTTCAGCATACTTGGGACCATACAGTGTTTTCCCCCAGTTGGCTTTTACAATGCTCTGTGAAGTAGGTTAGACTGAGAGATCATCATGAGTTGTCCAAAGTCTCACAGTCAAGCCAGGATTTAAATCCAGGTCTTCGTTGTCCAGATCTTATACCATACCAGCTTGCTTTATCTACTGTGGCCTTCACATTCCTATGAAGCTGTGGAATATATAAGATAGACGAATTTGACTGGATGATTCTCCAAATTTGCTTTACAAACCTGGTATTGTGTTTGTCTTCAGAATAAGGGTGACCTCTCTTGGGAGAATTGTAGAATGGGATGATAAATATTGAGAGGAACTGAAGCTGAAACTATTTCCATGCATAAAGTGCCCATCTTGTAGCTTGATTTTCTGTTCTTCTTACTCTTTCAACCTATATTGCAGCAATGAATATTCGATTGCTGTTCTTTCTTTCATCCCCTCACCTTGGAAACCCATCTATATTCTAAACAAAAGCAATCCTGAAACTTAATGTTCATTGAGCAGTCAGTGAGGAAAAGAAATGTGCACCACCCTTGGTGTTTTCAAACAGCATTGAGATATCTAGCAAAAAGTGAGCAAGCAGTCTTTTCACACTACAACCGATCATCCATATAATTTCAGTGTGTTACTCTTCTAACAGTGACTTGGGTGGTTGACTGTCCATCAGTTTGGAAGTGAAGTGGGGCTACCCTAAACAAAATAAGGGTTTCTGCACAGCTGGGGGAGCTGGAATTGGATTCCCTAAGTACATATTTATGTGAAAAGGGGGGTTGATTGTTTTGTTTTTAATGACCTGAGAATGACCTGTGAACTTCTAGAGGAGAGATGGAATGTTGAAGTGTCACTTCCCTGGGATGTAAATTGGAAACAAGAGGAAAAAAGAAAGAAAATTAGCTTGCTTATGTCCCTAGCTAATTAAGTGTTCTGGGGAGGGAGGGTCAGAATGGCTGCACCATCTCTCTGTACCATTCCCCTTTTCTCTTTCCCATGTTTCTGAACCCTTTCAGATACTGTGTGAAATGCTCAGGTTGGCAGGCTCCAGACCACAAATCCTTGTAGGACCATAAGAAGCTGCCCATATCAAATCAAATATTATTTGTCTTTCTAGCCCAGGGATGGACAACTTGTATCCTTCCAGATGTTTTGGTCTAAAACCCCCATCAGCTCCAGTCAACTTGGCCAGTTGTGAGCGATGGGGGAGTTGTAGACCAAAACATTGTCCACCCCGATCTAGCGATAGTTCTGCACCTGTCTCAGCCTACACCATCCATCATTTCTCACCACTGGCTTTCCTGGTTGGGGCTGGTGGGAGCCAAAGGCAAAACAGCTGAAGGGACACAGTTGTCCTCCTCCCTGATAAAGCTCTCCACAGTCTGAGGTAATGTTCTTTCACATCATGTGCTTCACTTGAGCCAGTCAGTACAGCAGGGGAAGGTAGGGATGGCCCTCCTGTGGGAAGTAATAAAGGACATTCTGGCAAAGCAAGGGGCTGTAAAATTGCTGCTCCTCCCACCCATCTGCCCCTTCACCCTGCCAGAATGTCCTTCATTACTTCCCACCATTTTAGCTGCACTTTTCTGGGTGCAGTGCTGAGAACTGGAAAATACATTCTACGTGAGGTCACGCTATGCAGTTGTATAGGGAACAGCATGATATTGGCAGTTTTAGTTTCAGTTCATCTGCTAATCATGCCTAACATGCGTTTGGCTTTTTTCACCACAGTCACTTATCCAGGGTCATCCTCAACCCAAAGGCCTGACTCTGAGTAAGAGCTGCATTGGTCAGGTCTCTTTCCAGCTGACATGGCTCTTCAGACACTGACCCTCTGTTGGGTGGAGATCTGTGGCAAAGAAGTGAGTGGCTTGACTCAAGCAGGCAGGCTCAGGAGAGCAGGAAAGTGCTCTCCTACCTGTCCTACCTTTCCTCTGAGGCCTGAAGAACAGGGTACACTAGGCTCTAAAACAGGAAAATTCCCCACAGGGGCTGTAGATACAGAACAGCACTTGGTACAGGTCCCATTTGTCTTTTCTATAAAAAAAATGGGTGGAAGAATTGGATCTATAGTATTAGGCTTTTCCTGGCATCTAAAGATTTCCCTCTTTATTTCACTTCTTTTTAAGCAAGTTTTTTCTGTTCTAGCCCTGTTCATGAATGCTAGCAATTTCAGAGAAGCTGGCAGCTTCTGCTCATCATGTGAATCTCCCCCTCCCTCTGCCACACGGTTCAGTATTTTGTGGCTTCAGTGGGTTTTACACAATCCCCTTTTTGGCATACCTCAAGCATTTGCTGCAGAACAGCAGATGACTGGGATACAACAACGAGGCAAAAAGTGCTCTGGCTGTTAGACTAGGAACCTGAGGAGGGCTTTGTTGAATAACGAAGTAAACTGAAAAGAAAGGGGTCAGTGAATACTATCAGTGTTCCATGAAGAGATTTCTGAAATAACAGATATACCCACTCCCTCCAAAAAAATAATTCCTTGTAGAATTATCCCCACATTTATAGTGGTATGTAGAATTCTGTGACACAAAGCTATTCTTGACCCATGGAATTATACATAGCTCTTTCAGACAACACAGAAAATAACATGGTTGTAGCCATATGAATTATTTTAGAATAACATGAATTCCATTTTCCATGTTTGGAATCCACTGGCACCATCATCATACAATGGGAGATAGCTTCAGCTTGTCATATGTTTTAGACATTCTGTTTCTGGGTACAGCAGGGATGTCAAACCTTCAGTGTCCTGGAGACTGGATTACAACTCACATCATCCTTACTGTTGCCCATTCTGGCTAGGGATGTTGGAATATGGAGGAGCACATCTTCTTCACACCTGGAGAAGGTGGTGGAGGAGGTGTGTTTCAACCTCTGGAGGAGCACAGCTTCTCACACCTGCCTTAAGAAGTCAACTGAGTCAGAATGTAGGAATTCAGGCATTCCTGCTCATGGTGATCACAGCTGATGAGTGCAGCTAGGTTTGCAACCAAAATGGGCAACAGGAAAACAAGAATGATACATAAGCATTGCCTAAAGAAGTACCAAAAAAAAAATAATCTAACAAGTCTGACCCCTCCAAAAACAATGCTAAAGTTGAACATGCTGGTTGGCCAGTTGAAAAACAAAAACTGAATTAGGCAGAGGATGTGTGCTTAGAGGAAATATCTGGCTGAATTCCTAAACAGAAGCACTCCTTTAAGAAAGAGCATAAACTGCCACATTTTGTCACAGGTTCCAGATGCCCAAACTTGGTAAAAATGAGATTGAACATCAGTGATTAAAGTGAATATTTTGCTTGTGTTCTTACTGTTATCTGTCATCTTATTAATTCAAAACAGCAATATTGTTTTGATGTACATATTTCTTACTATCTTTTAAGCAAATGAAAAAAGCATGTCGAAACAGCTGCATCTTGGAGGATCATTATATTCATTCAAGTGATAGTTAATAACTCCCCCCAAAGGTGGGGGTGGAAAACAGATCCAGACACAATAGGGAAAAGGATTTGAGTTGCAATATAAATTCAACTTTCTCTATGTATGAATTTATTTATCTATGAATTTACGTAGAGAAAGGGTAAGGGGAAAAAGCTTGCAGAATTTAAGGAATTAAACCCAAAGCATTAATAAGAATTAAATATTAAATTAGGCGATACTGCAAAAAAAAAATGTTTATATAGCTCTGTACTGCAAAGGCCACAGTTATGGACAAGGATGCACGGCTCATAAATCTGCCTTGGTGTATTTGTCACTGTGCATTTCCTGACTGTGTATTTCCCTCTGAAGAATAATACAATTAGCTCTAATATAAAATGCAAAGATTAGTCCAGTACAATATAAATATACTGTCATTACAAGTTGGCCCTCAAAATCTGCCTAAACCATTTTCAGCCACTCAAGCTAGTGCGGTGAAAGCAGGGGTAAGGAAGTCATGAATTTTCAGATGCTTTTAGCTGATACCTGCCATAATTCTTTACCATTGTTTGTGGCTGATGGAGTCAAACAACTTCTAGAGGCCCTATCTTAAGGGAATAAACAGCCTCGAGTATTATAAAACATCAGGAACTTGCTGCATTGTGACATTTACTGGTGACATTGTTTATGACCAAGAATACCAGAAATGTTTGTGTGATGAACCTGGTGTTATATGGTTGCACTGGTGATACTGGAAAAGCCCTTCACCTGGAAGCAAGGGTGCCATTTGGAAACATATTGCCATGAGCTTGCATGATTTTCTAAAAACTGGACAGTAAATGTCAGTCTTTTCTAATGTGTATGAACTTGCAAGGAGTGGATGAAATGGAAAGATGGATGAGTACCATGAAAATTTTATAAACATGGGAAAATAGAGAAGGAAATGCTTCTAATTTCTCTCTCACACTTCTCCAGTTGAAAAAAAATAGAGATATTAGAAGGTTTTCTGCTGTTCAGTGAGCAGAAAGGTGCCAATGTTGGGCAATTAAATTAGACCTTGAGGATATAGAGCTGACAGATCAAATCCCAGAATAAGTACACTAAAGTGTTCTGGTATCCAAAATGATCTATTCAGTCTTTGTACAACTGTTCCATCTGACATTCTTTTGGAACTGTTCTGTATTGAGGGCCAACTCTTTCCAGCAAGAGGCAGCTTGCAAACTCTGAGTACCTTAGCTGTGAGATCAGTGTTCTTTCTGTGTATCAAAATATATTAATTAGTTTTAAATGAACACATGCATTCCAGGGTAAAGTGTGTGTCTACAAATATTTTTAGTGGCAGCATCAATGAGTTCAGTGATGACAACAATAATGTAAGGATTTTTTTCCTGTTTGTATCCAACTTTTATTTGAGCAAACCTTTGTATTCTGTCTAGTCAGCATGTGCTTAGTTACTATTTTGCCAAGGAAGACTCTCTAGAGAGTTTACAAAATAGATGAAAAGGTCAGTGAAGTATAGTTTTCTTGCACCTAAATCTTCAAAGGCGAGGAGCAACTAATCACCAAGCATGTAGTCTCACACTGCACAAAGAGCCCAGAACAGCTTATTCCAAGAACGGTTTATTACTCAGAGTGTTTGGGAGGAAGTAGGAGGAGGAATGGTTATAAGCATGCAATGGCAAAGAAATACTTTGTCTAAGAAATACTCTTGGAGATTGTAGTATTCCCATATATAATGCATAACCATCACACCACTGGATAAAACTAAAGACAGAATTACCAACCAAACATCTATATATTGTACACAGAAGTCTTCGTTATGAATGATTTCCAGTTCAGGAAGAAAGTAGATTCCCCCAAATGATATGAGGACAGAGCACTCTCTATCTACCATAATCCAGATCAATATAATATGCTACAAGCAAAAAACAAAAAACAAAAAACAAAAAAACACAAGACCTAGACATATGTAGGGGAATCTGGTGATAACTATGTCAGTGGGGCTTCTTATCCATTGCTGCTTTTCTTAGCATTATAGGAGCTGTCCACGGTGCTGAACATCATTAACATAGCTTCACCACCATAAATAGTTCTTTATTTGAGGAACTCAAAATACAAACCAGAATTTCTATTGCTTCTGTTATTCCAGCACAAATAAAGTTTAAATATGAGTCCATAAGGACACAACTCAATGCATGTTTAGACAGAAAAAAGTCCTGTGATTCCAAGCATTCCCCAGTTACCCATGCTGACTGGGGAATGCTGGGAGTTGTAGGGCTCTTCTTCTCTCCCTGCTTGAACATGTGAAGGTTTCCACCCAAGATAATACCCATCTAAGGGTATTATCTAAGATGGATTTACTCTTTAGCCAGTTAAGTCAGTCCCACCCACTCCATTCATTTCAATTGTTAAAATGTTCAGTTTTGTGCTTTTTTTGACAACATAAAAACGCAATCCAGCACTTTTTTGTAAAAACCATTATGCATGGTGTTTCATTTTCAGAAGGTTGCCATGTTTAATATGACCATCTGAGAGAGGCACAACAGTTTTATTTCAAAGAAGACACAACACTGACTCGCGCTAGTGTAAGATCTGCCTATCACACGCCCAAGTGGGAGGCAAATTGGGATGGACTGGAAGAACAAGAAGTAACATTGTATCAGCAATGAACAGCAAGGTATTTAAGAAGGTTTCTGTAGCAGCAGATGGTGGCTGTGGGTGATTCTTCAGAATACAGATTATTTTTATGATTGGCTTGACCATGTTTACTCACTCGTTCTTATGATTGCTTAAGGGTGTGTGTGTTGCATTGTAGCTGGTATCTTCTCATTTGTTTCTTTGTTATCACAGATGCACACTGAAGAAAGTAGAAGAGATATTTGGAAACCAACCAGTATTATTATGGGCCACATCCAAAGTACTCCAGTTATGTCCTGGCACATAGTGGTTTTCTGTTGGATTTTTTAGAAGAACACATGCACAATCATCCTGGGAGGTCATAGGGGTTAATTGGCTGAAATTCTCTTCTGTTGTACATCAATTTTAAGTAAAAAAAAGTGAGGACAATTTTCTTATTTGGGAGTTGAAGAGACCACACACCCCTTCCCCAGGTTGCCTTCAGTATTTGTTCACAAACTGTCATCTGACAGTGATGCATTCATAATCCTTCCAAGACTTCCGCACTTGCTCTGTTTTCATGGTGAGATAAGTTCATTCCATAGCACTTCTGTAACTATAATTAACTCCAAGATTAGTGGAAGAAAGGGCCGTTGGAGAAGACTGGAGACTGTTGGCATTCTAATGCAAGCAAGCTTCTGTTTCGAGTTCCTGGTTGGATTACTGTCAATTGTCAAATGTCAAATGGAGATAGAGCATTTTCACTGTTCAGCACTCATTGCTGCTCATCAGCCACCGAAAAATACTCAGCCATCCAAACATTATCATAGTTCACTTGAATTATTATGTGCACATAATGGCTAAGGTCCTAAAAGTGCTACTCAAAAGTAAATCACATTGTGTTTAATGCAGCTTGTACCCAAGTAAGTGAGTTTAGCATAAGTGGTGCCTTTCAGATGCTTTGGACTAAAACTCCCATAATTTTTAACCATCAGCCACAGTGGTTAGGATTATGGAACCTGCAGTCCCAAAATGTTCAGGGAAAATAGGACTGCAGCCTTGATTGCTTCCCTGCTTGTTTAAAACGAGGGGTAGGGGAGTTTTCTGGCTACTTCACACCCAGTCTGCAGCCTATTCTCAAGGGTCCCCCAACCCACAGGATCTTTTTTCCCAGCAGTCAAAGGGAGATTTCAAACAAAGGGAGACATAGGAAAGTCCTCTCTGTTAACATGAGCTCTGTTGAATTCATGCAAGGAAAGTTAGTATCTATGACACTGTTCCAATAGGGTTGTAGCCAATCTTAAGCCTAATTAGAGTAGAACCACTGAAATGCATTGACTTCAGGCTAGACAAACTATATAGAAAACATATGTATGGAGTGTAAGCACCCATACCATTGCTCTAATGTTTGAAAACATAATCTCAGTTGTTCATGAGGTAGAATTTAAAGAACATGAATTAATGTGGTTGAACATTGAAGTAAAAGAATCTTTAGTGAACACAATTAGTGTCCAGCTAAGAATTATTTATTTTTCCCTTTAAAAATAATCTACAACAGATTTAATTTCAATGTATGCAAATGTAAATTTACATTATATAAATAATAAAGCCCTCTGCTAGTTTTACTAAAGATGGTACCTTTCACTTTTCCTCCCAGAATCAAAGTAATTAATAGGGAATTAATAGCAAAGAAGAAAAGATTAAGGCACCCAGCATGTTCCAAACAGATTGTAATAATGATCCATCTGCTTAAAAAAATGAAATAAATGTGCTTATGTTAGCAATATATGACATTCCTATTAACCTCACTGGTGGTGTAAATGTGTGGTCTTTGTGTTTTTTAGAAATTCCATAACAAAATATGGTGCTGTCAAGTGACTAATCTACCTCATTTATTATTTTCTTTTCTCTCTTGGCTCTTTTCATTCCTGTGGCTTTATAATCATCTAATACCTTGATTAGAAGATTTAAAAAAGAAAAGAAAGGCCTAGCACACAAAAAGAACTAACACTGTTTTCATAAGAAGGGATTTTCCTCTGTCTTCTGCTCCATGAAGTATCTCATAGTTCAACAGGTCAGATGGCAGGTGATCTTGTTTCACCACATAGGGTTTTGGACTGGTTCTGATTCAAAATCAAGCCAGCACTTAACAGAAGCCTGCCTTGGACTGGCCAAGATGAAGGAAGCTGAAGTCCAACACTTCTAAAAGGCATGAGTTTGGGGAATGCTGACCTACAAACATTATACTCTTCAAAAGAAAATTTATTCTGCCAGACGCTAATTCCTTTATCAATTGCCTGAAATCAGTGAATCATCAGCTTAAGAAAAAATAAGACATATTCCAGCTTATAACTAGTTGGTGTCTTTAAAGACTTGCATTCATGTGCCATTAATGGTGAATACTTATTACTATCCACCATATGAAAGCCATTGTGATGTAGCGGTTAAGAGTGCTGGAGGTTCCAACTTAATAGCAACTCAACTGAATCAGATCTCTGCAGGAGCATATGAATAAGTCAGGTCTGTTACTAGGATCCCTTCTGTTTTATGGGAACACCTGAAATTGCGTCCAATCTTTCTGTTGACTGAGTAGCAGTGGGGACTTTACTGTGCGTCCGTGCCAACAATGGTAAAATTAGGTTCCTAGGTCCAGACAACCAGGGAAGCCATAACAAAACATGGAAACCTCAGAACAGACTGTTCTGCGGTTTCCATTCTGTGGTTTCAGAAAACTAATTCTACCATGCAGAAACCCTGCAACTGGATATGGACAACACAACAGACCCACAATGGTAAGATTTCACCATGACTTCTCATGTTGTGGGAACCCATCCATAGATTCTACCATCAAATGGGTACATATATGGATATTTGGTCTGTTCTTGTTGAAGCCTATATTTAATTGATATATACAAATCTGTGTGTACACATACACACATACACTTTTGTATGCTTTTTTGTTGGAACTTTAAATAAACTTTAAAAATGTTGCCACAAATCCTTACCAGGAATGTTTGACAACATACATGAAGTATCTAGTGGCACCTTTTAGACTAACAGATTTAAATTGTAGTATGAACTTTTGTGAGCTACAGTCCACTTTGTATAATGCATGAAATATTTACTTAATCAACTTTATATACATCTATTCTGCTTTTTGTCCCGTATGGACCATCAGAGCAACTAATAAGTAAAAACACAGTTAAAACAACCATCCGTATTAAAAGTACAAGGGCATGAAGAGCTGCTTAAACACCTGATAAAGCACGTATCTTCTTCAGTGCAGTGCCTTTTAGCTGCTTACCTAAGAATTAGCATATAGTTTCCTAACCAGCCTTTGAATGGTCTAGCCACAATCAGTTCTTTTCACACTGTCATTTTTTCAGCATGTTATTATTTAATCCATTCTTTTAGGAGATGATGAAAACTAAAATGTATGTAACATAACTGTGAAAGAGTGCTGCTAGAAAGATGGCAGCTGTCTCCTGTAATTTTAAGAGCTGTATGGCAAGGGAAACTTTGCTATAAATAAAACTGCCGTGACATTTTAAATTTAAGTTCAGCAACAGGGTATGTGAAATATTTAAGGCTCCAATCCAGTGCACACTATATTGGCAATAAGCCCCATTGAGCATAGCAGGGCTTAGTTCTGAGTGAACACCCATTATGAATATACTGTAAGTCTTCCTTTGAACTTGTCATAAAGAGCAATCCACACTATGTGGTCTGGTTCCATGTTGCTAAAAATTGTAGCATTGGCCAGATAGGAGGCTTCTTATAGAAAGGCAGGACAAGGGGTCCTGCCAACACTGACCTGCAGCAGCTCCACAAGGTCTCAGGAAGAAGAAACATCTTTTTCAGCCTGTCACTGGAGAGCTTTTAATTTTGACCATGGGTTGAATCTGAGACCTTCTACATGCAAAGCATGCACTGTGTATAAAGTTCAAGTATCATTTTGGGGCCTCATGCAAGCACGCAAGACAAGACATCCCACACACTTACCACAACCCCAAGTCATACATAAAATAAAATTTTCTATTTTCATTTTGAAAATTTCTGACCATTGATTCCTTGCCTACCATGCTGCAAAACTGCGTTCAGTAACTATAGTTCCAGTCTCAAATGTACCATTGGAATCTCACATAGCCAGGCATATCTAAATGGTACTGATCTAGAACAATTCAACTGGACTTTGGCCATGATATGGGATTGAATCTGCTTTGATCATCTTTGTTGTTGGTCTACTTTGATGAAAGGAGGAGATGCCATACTATCAACCATGGACTTCCTAGTAGGCCTGGACACTGGGGGCACTGCATTTTAAACATTTCTATCAGATCAAGTCCAATGCCATAGTCTTAAGCCTACATTTTTCAAAGGGTTCTACCTTGTCCCCTGTGTTATTTAAGATCATGGATCGTGGTCTATAGCTCTTATGTTTTTTAATACAAAACAGTTTTCCCCTCCCCAGGTTAATCTCATTACAGGGCAAACAGGAATGACTGCTCAGGACACCTTCTCAAGGAATAAGCAAAGGCCCATGAGACTGCTGAAGCCTCTTCCCAGGCACTGAGGATGGTGGTGCTGCAGATGAACAAAAAGTGCCCCAGTGCCAGTATAAGACACTATCAATCAATCATTCATTCATTTATTTATTTTTGGATTGATATCCTGCCTTTTTCCTACAAAGGGTTCAGGAAGGCAGCTTACATCTCCTCCTCCATCTTATCCCCACAACAACAACCCTGTGAGGTAGGTTAGGCTGAGAGTCTGTGACTGGCCCAAAGTCACCCGGTTGGCTCCATGGCTGAGTGGGGACTAGAACCCAGATCGTCTGAGTCCCAGTCCCATGCTCTTAACCACTGCACCACACTGGCTCTCATCATGGCCTCAATACCTGTAGTAGGCAGTATATATAGAAATGAATAAGGAAGTAGGGCTGTGCTTCACACAATAAGCTTTGGGCGACCACAAATGATACACCCATAGTCTTGAGGGGTTGATGTCTGCAACATGCTGTAGCCTTACTTCTGGCCCAATGCTTCATTGTGGTGTGATACACTGACATGTGTAATAGTTAATAGTAGATGCCATACGTATGGATCTATGGGGTGTAGTCATGCTAAAAAAAGCACTGGATTACCTCAAACCAAACACTGACACATCCAGGACAGTGTCCTCTATTAGATGGCATCAAATCAGATCTGGTCCGACTGTTAAGAACATAACGGCCATACTGAATCAGTTCCAAATCCACCTACTCTACCATTCTGTCCACATAGCGGCTAATTGGATGCCTGCTGGAAACCACAAACAGCACATGAGTGCAACAGCAACCTCCTGCTCATGTTCCCCAGTAACAGGGGTACATAGGCATGATGTCCCTGATACTGGGGGTAGCATATTGCCATCATGAATAGCAGCTATTGACAGTCTTTTCCTCCATGTATTTGTCCAATTCACTTTCAAAGCCATCCAAATTGGTGGCCTTTACTACAGCTTGTAGTAGTGAACACCACAGTTTTGTGCAAGTAGTAGCAAGAAGTGTTTCCTGTATCAGTCTTGAACTTCTCATAATTCAATTTAATGGTATGACCCTGGTTACTAATAATATTCACTTCTCCATATCAAGCATAATTTTCCATATCTCTATTCTGTCTCTACTTACGTTTTTCTAAAATAAATAGTTCAAAATGCTGTAACTTTTCTCCACCCTGGTCCTAAGGGACCAAAGAAACTCACTTCAAAGGGCTGATTTCCCATGCCTGCAGCTTGGCTCCCTTCTTCTTGCTTAGCTCCTTCTGTCTCAGCAGCTGAGTCATGTGAGAGGTAGCTGCTTCCAACCACCGTCCTAACATCTCTGCTACATATAGGCAAAAGGTTGGAGCAGGGTTATATAAGAAACCTTTTCTAGGCTGGTGCAGGAAATTTAAGTGGTTCCCCAGTGTCTGCCTTCGGAGGGACCATGTGCATTCTGAATGTGCTTGACTGGCTGACATCATTGTGGTAGAGGACAAGAGGAGGAGGAGATTAGGATGCCATGGTTGCTGCCACTTTGCTGGAGGTGCACATTATTGACAAATGACTGGTTACTCTCATCCATCGAAACTGTGTGCATATATATTCCACACATATTCTGTGTGGAATAAGAAATTAGGCCTATCATCCATTGTTAGGAATTAGTCATGCGGAAACCCATATCAGTTTTTAAAGAATGGTTCAGCCTATCCTTGTAGAAATTTGCTTTCCATATTAAGTACCTCTCCCACAGCACTACTTTTGAGTAGTAAAGCCCAGTTCAAGCAAAATCCTCAGAAGTTGCACATTCTAAGTGGGCTGATGTCATAACAGCAGGGGACACAAGACCGACCATTTGGTATTCCTGTTGGCAGTAGGGGTCTGGATTCCTCACACATGTGGATTTGAACTCCTCCCAGGTGGGGTAAGGAGTTCTACAAACATAATTTTTTCTTTAGCATGGACTTCCAAGTGTGTGTGGATTTATGGATGTTTATGCAAGTGTGTCAGGAAGAGGCCACAGCTCGTCCATCTTCTGAAAGTCACCTTTTGCAGACAAGCTTAGCCATTGGCAGATTCTGCACCAGGCAGCCTCTTCCTGGCATGGTAAACCACTTCGCCATGTAGCTCCTCATTCTCAGAGAGCAGGGCTTGCACTTCAGCCATGGGCTCTGGCACCATACAAGGTCTGGGGATGGCTAACAGGATGACTACCACAGCTGGGCCAGACTCCCCATGCCAATCCTAGCCAAAATATTTAGCAGAATAAGAAATAGAGAATGAACCCCAAACTACCTCTCACACACTTCCAGGTCAGTGTCTTCTGTGCCATATCATAGAGTCACATCTGCTCCATAGTTTATCCTGAGCATATGACAGTGCTGAACTTGTGACTTGGCCTGAAGCTTACAGCGTGATGCTCACACTGAAATTGCTTATTTATTTCTACTCATGTGTGCTATTATAGGCACGGGGGCATGCTGAGAGGTGTTTCTTTGACCCAAACATTGGGCAGGATGTTTCTCTAAAGCAGGGAGAATGACACTGACAGGTAACATCAGCAAGTGTTAATGCCAGTAAAACAATGTACAAGTTTAGTTTTAGAACTATACGAATTTTTCATGATTGTCATGCTGACCTTTAATCTTT
Source organism: Varanus komodoensis (assembly GCF_004798865.1). NCBI lineage: Eukaryota > Metazoa > Chordata > Lepidosauria > Squamata > Varanidae > Varanus > Varanus komodoensis. The sequence goes on along the minus strand of NW_025335408.1, from coordinate 4,511,480 downwards.
CAATATTTAAAAAGCATTTAAAAATCAATCAAGTGACCCTTCTACTCCAAAACAAGAGGTTTTGCAATCCTAGGAATGAAAAAATAATAATTGCAACTTTTAGGAGGTTGCTTCTTATGCTAGTCTGCCCAGTCTTTGTCTCTCAAAAAAGTTTATTTGTTATTTTAAAGATGAACCTTATTTTTGCTGGTGCATTCAGGCGTGTTGGCAGGTGCAGCCCTGTTCAAGGCCACATTTGCTAAACCACAACAATGCAGATACTGCAGTGCAACTCATCAAAGCCTGTCGAGGCATCTTCAGGAGAAGCATAACAGTCCTTTACAACAAAGTCCCATCATCACCATGGCCTTTCAGAGAGCTCTGGTTTTATTTTCTTCTACCAAGCATCTTTGATTTGCTTATCTTATATTAATATCTGCAGACAGATAGCAGCTCAAGTTAGCAAAAACCACATTCCCATTGTTTGCTAAACTAAACCTTTAACGTGTCTGAGACAACCCTCGCCTTTGAAGATGACAAATCACTTCTCACACATTCCTTAGTGCTAGAAAAAAGAAAGCACTCTGAAGCAAACAAAACACAAAGCAAAGGAGGGGCAAAGAGGCTTTTGTGTCAGCTGTGGGCCACTTGACTCATCCAAGAAAGTATTCAGCAGGTTTTTGGTGATGCTGTTAATTCCTACTCATTATCAAGATCTGAACCATACACTTTACAGCGCTCCTAATTCTGTGGTGTGGCAAAAACCTCCAGTTGTCTTTCCATGGGCTGAACTGACCTTAGGAGGCTTTTTATTTCAAAGTGAAACTACCTCAGTCTATGGTTGCCTGGGTCCTTTGCAGCTTATGCACATGCACTTCCCCTTTCCCTTGTTTTAAGCAGCTATTTTCCTGGTAGATGCCAACATGAATTATACAAGGTTAAAAGATGCAGTCATTGCACCACTGCAGTTCATTCTGAAGCTGCAGACAGCACTAGTACAGCAGGAGTGTGACGGAGAGTGCTAAGCGAGATGGTCAACATTAAAGGTCACATTTTTGCTTAGCAACCATAGCGCTATTTACAGCCTCCTGAGGTGAGGGCACGGAAGGGTGTATAAGGAGACGACTATGAGTGAATCAAGCAAGCTGGAGTTAAATAAAACTGAAGAAAAACAAAAGAGAAGAAAAATGATGTGGAACATACTTTTCCCTGCCTTGCAATCCAACATGAAGTAATCGTAAATTAATCCCCACACGCAGAACCATTTAAGGAAGTTTGCAGTTTCTCACAATTAGAAATGAAAGAAAATGAAAGTTTTATAGTAAATTAAAAATGGCAAATGCCATGAGCATACTTGCTTGTGTACATGCAACCGCTAGGGGTAAATGATTCATGCTGCAAAACTGTAAAAGCTTATTCAGTAGCATACAAACAAACAAACAAACAAACAAACAAAACCATGTAAGTTGATAAGGAAAAGAAAGGATCAGTTTCTGCTTTAGATTGTGAAATGAAAATCCCGGAAAATAAATACCTAACATAGGACACAACATTGCAAGACAGCCTTGCAATAAAAAGTTGTGTGGGTGTGGGTGAGGGAGTCCCTTAGTTACTTCTGTTAATTTCCCTAGATCTTGGCTTGTATTTCTATGCTGGCTACATTTAAGAGGAGTGCACAGATGCATTTTGAATGGAAAGCAGATTCAGCTCTCCTCACACACCAGAGGTGAAGAACAAGGAACTCTCTTTGGCAGCTTCTCAGTGGGTTCATGCTCAGGAGGCTAGCAGGGATGTTGGGATAGTGGCCAGAAAGGATATGGTATAGCACACAGATGAGCTGATTTTCCCCACCTGTATCTCTCCTGCCTTCCCAGTGTCCAAGAAATAAACCAGGCAACTGTACCTTCATACTGTCATTGGCAAATACATGCTCCGATGTTACATTTCAAGGGATACCCCTCATACGGTTAATAATCCCAAAGTCCTTGAAGGTAATGCCTGAAGTCATAGAATCAAAATGTGCAGTGATTTCAGGGGGGATTTTTCATGTACACAAAGTTTTACTAAGGAACTTTGTGTGTCAGTAAGACTTATATCTCACTTTTACTCCAGGAAGCCTGAAGTAGCATGCATGACCTGTTCCCTCCTCTTCATTTTATTCTCAGAACAGCCCTGTGAAGTAGGTTGGGCTGAGAGATCGTGTCTGGCCCAAAGTCACTCAAGGAGGCTAGAAGCGCAGTCTTTCCAGTCCTAGTCCAGCACGGTAATCACTACACCACACTGGTTCTTGTGGGGTGCTCAGGTCATAGGCAAAGTAAACTTGGAGCATATATGATGAGATCTGCGGGAGAGGCCCTTCTCCGGGAACCTCCATGAAAGAAATTAGGAGGGTAGGTACTCAGAGGAGGGCTTTCTCTGCGGTGGCGCCCAATCTATGGAATGTGCTCCCCAGAGAGGTCCGCCTGGCGCCGTTGTTATTTGTTTTTTGGTGCCAGGTGAAGACCTTTTTATTTAAACATCATTTTAATTGTTAACAATATTTGCTTATTTATCTGGCCAGGGCGACTTCTTTTATATTGTTATTTATTTTATATTGTTAATTTTATATTGTTATTTATGTATTTTATTGTATTTTATTTTGTGCTGTGAGCCGCCCCGAGGCTTCGGCAAGGGGCGGCATAGAAATGTTTAAATAAATAAATAAATAAATAATTGAAGCATGTGCCTTTTTGTGTAAAATGTTTCCTGATATATAAAATCTGATGCAATTTGAGGGGGAACAGTTGTTCTCCCAAATGTCACAAGAGACATAACTGAAACCAATTCCATTTTGTGTAGAATAATGGCCTGATAGAGAAAAAATCAAAACAAACACGGTTTTAAGGGCTTCCCCTTGAGCTGATTCTTTTTCCTAAGTCATTTTATATAATGAAAAGACATTCATAGTTTATGAGGAAATGCATCTGAGTAGGCGAGTTACACCATCTTACACAATTCTGGAAATGCTATGCATCACAATGGACTCTTAGACTTAAATGCCCTATTGATAGTTTTCATGCAAATAATGACGAATTAGTAGTCAGGCAGGCATATTTGGCAACCCGATCATGTAATGTGAATTGTCTGTGAAGGGGAATAAGCTGGTTCAGTCATTCTAACTATTGAAAGTTACCCTGAGATGTTGCAGGACCACTAGGACAAGCTCCTACGTTCCACGGAAGGAGGATTTTCCAGCCAAGCTGGGACAGACATGAAATTGCTTGGGCAGAGGCTCAGAAGCAGCGTTCAAGGTACTGCCATCTGGTGGGCATCCCTCTGAGCGGGAAATTAGGAGCCTCTCCTTTCCCTCACGAAAGCAGAGCCTACCAAGGGAGCACAAGCCCCTCGCGTGGTGGCAAAAGGGGCGGCAAAGCGGCCACGCAAGCAGCAGAGGAGCAGATGTGGCCAACGGGTTCCCAATTGCCCATGCCTGCGTTCACTCACAGTCACGTCACAGAGACAAATTACACTTCCATACTATTTGCCTCCAACTTCCCAGCCCTTTTCCTTGTGTTGTAGGTCTTTTCAATCGTAAGCCTGAGGACAGGGCCCAGCTTATTATTAAACTTCATAAGCAGCTTCTGGAGCCTTCTCCATCCAATGCAGGTTAAAATGCCTCAAATAAACAAATCTTGGAGATGTCTGTGCCTTACACATTCTTGTCCTCTGCCAGTTACTACATTAGAACTCATACTGAACTCAAAGTCCAGATTTGGTCTAAAATACAGTACAGTGCATAAAAGAGTAAAAACAAAGAATGGATAAGTACTCAGATGTGAATTCCTCCTGCCATTTTTGAAATAGAGGGTTGGACCATATGTCATTCCAAATTAAGTTTTGCTAGGTTGCTCTGAATTTCTCAGATATGACCTATGAACTTGAAGTCACAAGTTATTAATGGTTTCTACAGCAAAAGGAACTGAGGAAAGGGGCTGGGGGCAAGAACTCTGTCTGTCTGTCTGTCTGTCTGGCTGTATTTCCTTTTGTGTATTCTTTTAAACATGCACCATGAAGAAAATAAGGAATATGGGATTATTGCATTCATTTTTTATCATTTAAGGAATATTCACTTACTTCCATGTCATATTTTGCAATATTATAAACAATATGGAGCTTTATTGGAATGAACATAATATCTGTGTCTATTTTAAGCTTCTGGCAGCAACAGGGATCTGCTATTTTAAAGTGTCTTACACTTCCTAACATTTTCTAAATGCTATGCAGCAATAACATTTACTATCCAAATGCTGCGGACCAATACCACTCCCTGGCCACTCATTCTGTCATCCAAAAGATGGCGAATGGGTGTTGTATAATCTACGTATAATGGTTCACTTGATGCATGCTGACTGCAATGTAGCTATGCTAATTTAGGATCTGACTGTAAATTATATGTATCCTTAGCTTCTGAAAAACTGTAATGTATGCCATATGTCATGATGGAAAGAACTGAACTGAACTAAATCTGTCAGCATGCACTGGCGTAATAGAAACTTGGAGCTTGGCAATGCCAAAACACAGAGGATACATTGACATCAAGTGATTACCTACAGTCACGAATTATGAAAGCAGTGCTGGGCCAGAATGAAATAATTAGACTGAAATATTAGCAGTATTAACCTAGAGTAAAAAACAGGGTGGGGGAACAATATAGGGGAGGTATTTAGTAGCGCACCAAAAGGAGTGTAGCCCAGCAAGGAAAGCAATGCATATACATTCACACACGTATATGCTTAATCCCTACCAAATCACTAGCAAATGCTGCTTCCACTTTGCATCTGCTTTAGTGATTAACCCAGCAGTGCCTCTACTTTGATGAAACAGGGCTGGTCCTGCAAGGACACAGGGTGAATCCACTGCCTCAGGCTGTACATTAGGGATATGTGAAGAATCCATTCTGGGAGTGAAAAGCGATCAGATGCCCTAGGCTTGTCTCCTTGGACTCTGGTCCACTTTGTCATGGCCAAGAGTCCGCCAGGAATAGAAGCACGTGCAACTGCTGCACAAGCAGCATCGCTCCCCCGTGCCATGTTCGTGCTACACCTGATGCGGAAGAAAGTTGCCAGTTGCACCACCTTTGCTCTGCAAGCGTTTTCAGACTCTCTCTCAGATAGGATCATTTTCTAAGACGGGGCTGAGCCCGAGAGGAAGTCTGTGAATGCTAGAGGGATGGATTCCCAAAGAAGTTTTATCCAAACCCTTCTGTAGATCCTACGCAACACGCTGCCAGAAGGGCCATGGGTATGATGCTGCCATTGCCCTATGTTGTTCAAAGCACAGAGTGAGCAGCTGCACCAGAGAGCCCTGCTGTGGCAAAATCTGCATCAGAAAAGCAGCCGAGGTGGCTCTCCAAAGCACCTGCCACCGCCTGCCCCCTTTTTTTACTTGGAGTAAGGCATAGACACTGTGCTAGCCTCAGCAGGAGACAGCATGGCACAACTCTCCACAGCACTACCCAGAGAGGCCTTGCTCCAAGGACTGCATAGAGAAAGACACTGGATGAGTAGCCCTACACTCCAGAGACTGCCCAGCCCAATTGTCTTGCCACGAGAGATCCTTCCTTAGGGTGGGCTACTGGTAGAAAGGCAGTAGTACAGGCCCTGAAGACTGCCTGTACTGTACTACAGCTCTAAGGGAAAAAAGCTCTTGGTGCTGCTGATGGTTCCCATGGCTTGTGTCCCCATTTCTTACATGGCAGTCTCTTGTGCTCTTTCCTTCCCTGACAGCTGAAGAGGAGTGGTTTTCACTCCTCTACCTTTGCTTGTGCTCTTCTTCTCATTCAGCAATGGGAAGCCTTCAGCAGACCCTGTGATGTGATGTCTAAACCTGCAACTCCTGGGTGCTGGAGGACCATCAGCAAAGTTTGAAACCACAGCTTCTTGCTGTGTTACTGGTCTGGACTATGCTGCTACTGGTATGAATTGTGGCCTTCCAGATGTTTTGGTCTACAGGTTGCCCCGTTCAAACCATGGTGGGAAAACTGCATGCTCCCTTCTCATGCTTCACTTTTATTTTGTATTTTACTAAGCATAATTTGCTAATACGCAGAGTTGGGAAATTGCAGTTTAGCACTACCTCCCAAAACCAGAATCAAAACTCCACTTCTGGTTTGGAGGACAAGTGCCAATAATAACTGTATTTCTGTGAAATACACACTTAGCATATACTTATGCTCTCCTTCAACGGTAACTGAGGCATAACCACAGAAGAATCTGCTATCCAGTGGAGCACCATATGAACACAAATGGGCTCCTCATTAATAAAGTATACTTCCATTCATCTCAACATTGAGAAGTGGAACACCCTGAGGCAAAATGCCTGTCCAAAAGATGTTAGAACAGTGAGAAATGAGGTGTTAGTAACTCACCTCCCCAGCCCATTCTTCAGGGTCTTGGATGCAGAAGCAGATGAATTGCAACACCTTTCTCCAATACAGGAAAGAACACCTTCCTATGGCTGTTACTTGTGTCAACCCACATCACACAAGATCCAAATGGAGCATCTAAAACATCTAGCTATGCAGAAGAACTGATGGACTCCTGCACATGTATCAGAAACCATGGAGCTCTAGCTCTGACTAGCATTTTTCCAGATCAAATTTCCTGATTTTAAATTCATCTTCTGCAATGTGCACCACCATTAACTGCATCATGAAAGACACAGGCTGCTGGTTGGCTACAGTATCAACAGAATGCAGGAACAAATGGACCTTGGCCTGACCCACCGTGGCTCTTCTCATTCAAGTTCAGGGTGGAGTTTTAGAAAGGGATAAGAAAGAGGATAATAATGCCCTGAGAGAGGGGTCTTGGGGCACATCAAAAGGCCTAGGATTGTTTGTAAAATCAATGAAATTGATTCCAGCACTTAAGGTAAGTGTCTTTGTCGGTAGAAACGGCTATTCCTAGAAGAAGAGCAAATACTGTGTAGCAAGTCCCTGACTGGACCAATTTCTCTTATTGGTAAAAAAAGAAAAAAGAAAAGGGCAAACTTTTGAATTTCACAGATCCTGTTATCAGGATGAAAAGACTGGTTACCTTTAATTCTCAGCTAATATCCCTAATATCATCACAGCTTTTAGCATGAATGTATATGATCAGGAGTGGGCAACTTGGGGCTTTACAAATTTTTGGCTTACAATTTTCATCAACCCAAACCAGCATAATGATGAAGCATGATAGAAGTTGTAGAAGGTCGCAAATTGCCCATTTCTTTCAATGAACACTTTAAACAGCACCCAAATAGAGGGCAGTATCATCCAAGGGCATCTATGCAACCCATTGTTTTGTCTGTTTGAAAAGTTACCATTCCATTTTTGAAAGCTGGAATCAATATGAGCAATGGTCAGAGATGATGGGAGCTGTAGTCCAAACCATCTGGTAGTAACTAAGCAGGGGAATATTGGAGTACTATAACACCTGTTTGACTGGAACCCCATGGAGGAAATTTGCATTGTCCAAAACTGACTTCTTGCTCCCAAGCAAGCTTATAAGCCTTCAACAATAAAATCAAAGACTCACCCCATGGAATAAAATCTATCATCTCAAGAGCAGGGGAACTGCAGTAAATTAATAGCAAATGATATAAGCTATTCTGCACATGTTGCTTTCCTTGCCCCTCCCCCCATAATTCCTGCAGCTACACTGCCATCTGCAGATAAAACACAAGGGGTACAACGAATGACATACGTTATCTTGCATTTCTCTTTCTAATCATTTTGCTGCCTAATTAGGTATGATAGGTACTTAAAGAGCTATTTGGAGAACTACAAACATTATTTAAATGCAAGAAGCATAGGATAATAGCAAATGATCTATACCACATTGTGCAAAAACTTCCCTCTTACCAGGATACATTAGATAATTCTCTGCATTCCTGCTATTCATACAAGAGCAGGTCCCCTATGCACAGCCCTGTCAAAAGCCTCATCTTTGTTAACTCCATATTCTAGATAATTGCAGAGGATGGTACAGTGTTCTTTCTTCATTTGCAAAGCTACAAGAGAAGATCCACTCACAGAAACAAGATAACTTTGTCCTTTCCAAATATGGAAATTAATATGATAACAGCTTGGTTTGCTATAAGAAAAATGTGTTGAGCTTTAAGAAAATGAAGATCTTGTTCTGCAAATATTTTGATTCTACCATTATTTACCACAATCTACATCATGCATTTACTCCATTATATTACTTTACGACTCCTATATGGCAACACAAGCTGAGTAAAGAATAGTAGGAACCATAATTCCAGAGCCAATTAATATTTGTCTTCTTCAAGCTGGTACCATCCAAAGGTATTTTGGACTTCAACTCCAATAAGCTCCAGCAAACATAGCCAAGTTAGTAATGCTGGAAATGTAGTTCAAAACATCTGGAGGTCATTTCCTTGAGGGATGCGGTTATGTAGCATAAATGTTTGCTTGAAAACCCATTTCTTTGATGTCCTGGAGTCAAGCACCCTAGATTTACTTCTGATAGTTGTAACTCCAGTCCATAATAAGAAGGGCTCTCTCATTTATTCACACAACTCACTTCCTGCCAACACAGAATTTGTGAATAAAGTAGAAGAAAGCTTATTCTGGCCCTGTGCTGAACAGTTTGTCTACACAAGTAAAAGCTGAACATGGCAGTACTAGACTGTATGCAAACAGAAGACAAATCTAACTTAATAGGGTTTGATAGAACGGTAGAATAGTAGAGTTGGAAGGTGTCAATAATGCCATCAGGTCAACCCCCTGCTCAAAGCGGTACTCTAAGTTTAAAGCATCCCTAACAGATAGCTGTCCAAATGTATCTTGAATGCTTCCCCTGTGGGACAGCTCACAACCTCTCTAGGTAATTGGTTCCATTGTTGTACTGTTGTAACAGCCCATTATTCTGTTTCTTGTACTCAGTGATGATTAAGAGATCCTGGCCCAACTTTGTATAACAATCTTTCAAGTACTAGAAGCATGTTATCATATCTCCCCTCAATCAACTCAAGGTTAGTCTCTCCTCACAGGTCTTTGCTTCTAATCCCGTGATCAACTTTGTTGTCCTCCTCTGAATCTGTTCTAGTTTGCCTGGATCTTTCTTAAACTGTGGTACCCATAATCAAAATGAGGCCTAACTAGTGCTTTGTGTGATTTCAAAGTGATACTTCTATTAATATAGCTCAAAACAGCAGATTTACAGGTTACAAATTAGTAGTTTGTAACATTTGCTTGCAACACTAATGCGAAAGGAGAGGCAGAATAAAATAGGGTAGTCACTTAAGAAATTGCTAAAAAAAAAGGAAATGAATCACCAAAGGACGCCAAAATAAGACATCCATTGAGTATATTAATTCATTTGTAAGATGTGTACTTAGAAACAATTACTGTAATTTAAATAGAAATGCACAACACCCCACCATAGTATGGAAGACAGTAAGCCAGGTTGATTTTGTTGTCCAGATACAGTTAATAAGGAGATTTCCCTTTTATGGTTCTTTATATTTTAAAAAATATCAGGTCTGTGCAGGCCTTCAAATGGAGATTCTTTTAAATTAGAGTGACCTCTGTAAAATAATACATGGCCACATGAGAACATAGCAGCCTGAAAAAACAGTGGGATCAGATGGGATGACTGGAAGATACAAAGGCCTGAAAGAGAGAAGGCCGGAGGGGACAACTGAGTGAAATAAGATCTCTCCAAAGTGTGTGTGTGGGAGAGTGAGGACAGATAGGGAGCAGTCAAACAAGAAAGATATGGAGTCTGGGGAACTCTCAAGCTGGGATGGACAACTTGTGACATTTGGCCTACCACTCTCATCTGCCCTAGCCAGAATAGCCAATACTGCCGAACCATGGTAATGGTCAACAAAAGTGCCCGGAAGGTAACTGCTTTTCTAAACCCAAAACCTGAGGAATCCTGATGGTGCTCTCTGAGGGTTTATTGCTGGAGGCCAGCACTGGTTAATTCTGCTTGGGACTGAACCATCAGGGTATTGTAAAGCTTCACATGCTACTTCTGCATGAACGTGTTTCAAAGTTCAAAATTAAGCATCATAAATATGCTGCTCATATTCCCACTCAGATAATTCATTTCATTTATTTGCTTTAGGCATTCATCAATCTAGTAGGACAACCAAAGCAGCTTAGCTAAAATAGAACTCAAATAATACAACTAAATTCAATTGCTTAATTTAAAAGAATACCTCATTTAAAAAGGCACAGTGGATTTCCTTGGTGAAATCAGAGAAGTGATTTTCATGAAATCCTGCTATGGTGAAGTCACTGGATGCCTGAAAACGTTTACAGGCTGGGCAAACACTCCCCCCCTTTATTTTTTATTTTAAAACAGAACCCCCCCCCCCATAAATATAACATATCACAACAATAGGTTGGGCAAACCTGAACAAGTTTAATCCCCCAAATATGGGAAGTTGAGATTGCACTTCATCTACCAGTACAAGGATGCTGAATTTATTTACCTATTCTGGATCGGCTTATAATTCTCCTGGTAAGGTTGCTAATTTTAGGGCTGGCCCTCAAATTAGGCAGGGTGGGATGGCTACTTCAGGCAGCAGATTCTGAAAGAGGACAGTGTGAGTACAGTGGCAAGGTGCCAGCTGGCTTCTGTACATGGAATGAAACAGTGAACCATCTTGGTTTTGCTTCAGGCAGCAAAGCATCCTGGGCTCACCCTGCTAACTTAGACAGACTCTACATTCAATAGCAGCAGTGTCCATAATGGCCTCCCACCAGCTTAGGGCTGATAGATTAGCTTGCTGTTCTTCCCAACAAGGCTTTGGTCTGAAGTCATTTGTGCTTTATTCCCTCATCACTAAGTAGTGCAAGACACTTTGCTGGGCCAACCCTGGAAGATGCTTTGGAAGTTTCCACTAAAGCGGAACACTGGAACAGGCTTCAGGGAGCGTATCGTTGCTATAGCTTCTAGTTTGAGGAGCTGCTGCTGAGTTTTAAGCTCTACAAGGACCTACTTGACAACATCCTCCTTCTCTCAGTGACCTCTAATCTGTCCCACAACAAACTGTCTCTCTGCAGATATGAAAACCATAAAGGCAGTGAGTTCTGCTTTCTTCATGATACTCACTTTGTGAAATACTTTGCCTCCTGGGATGCATCTGACCAAATCCCTGTTGGCTTTCTGCTTCTACTGCAGATGTAGCTTTTGGCAGGAAAATAATTTTTCACAAGCTAATGATAACTGGAACTGGTTCCTTTCCACTAGACGTTTTGTTGACATCTTTTATTTGCACTTTTAACTGTTGCTAGTTTTAAACTGTGTTTTGATTTATAGATTAAAGGCAAGGGGAGGAGCTGGTTCACTTGTGGTTGACTGATAAATATCACAAACAATAATAATAATAATAATAATAATAATAATAATAATAGATATTAATATCTACTCAGAAATAAATCCTGCTGAATTAATGGTGGATACTCTTAGGTAAGCAGGTACAGGATTGTAGCACAAATGTCTGGAAGAAGATACTCTTAGCCAAATTGAAAATGTCTGAAAAAATGTAATTTTACTTCATTAATGAAGTATGAATTTCATCCCAAGGAATATTTAAAAAAATACTTACTTAAAACAAATTTAATGATGCAGTTCAGGGTTGTTGTTTCTATACCAAGATGATGCACTTTGTATTTGGTTCTGTTTGGCTTGGTTCTTATATAAAATTTAGTAAGATTTTGGGGAACAATACAATAGACATCTACTCAGGAGCAAGTTTAATTGATTTCGAAGTTCAATTGTTTTGGATTTACTTCCAGGCAAGTGTGTATAGGATTATAGTGCCTCCCACTCCATTTTCAACTACTGGTTTCCTAAACAGCTTATGGCCCAAATCAGAGATGACTTTTTATTTTATAAATAATCTCCAAAGTAGTTCTTTACCATCATCCCTCCCATCCCAACAGAGCCTGTGCCATCTTTAAATATTGTACCTTTTCCTGGAAAGTTATGCTAAACACTTTAAAAATTCATATTTCACAGTTCATAATTTCGCCCAAGCAAACAGTTGCATAACAGGAAGGATCAAGCTGAAATGACAAAGAAAGAGAAATTTTTGAATCCTGCCGGGGAACCTCTCCAGTTCCCACTTCTTTTCCATTATCTCTTAAGAAATGATATGACAGGTTGTGCGGGTATTTCAAGAGAGGTCTGTAGCAGCCAGGCACATTCAGGTGTAATGCAGGAAGTCTGAACTGGTGCATCTGAAGCCCATCATCAGCAAGCCTTTTGCGATACCACTCCCCAACTTTATTAGTGGGATATTGCACAGTGTAGCCAACCATTGGAAGCACAACCTTGGGGAAGAAAAAAGTAGTGTGAACATATTATGTAGGGGGAAAAACACATGCAGAGACACACACCAAAGCACAGTGAAACATGAAACCACATTAGGGCAAGGGCAAGTGTCAAAGATAGTCATGACTGGACACCAACAGAGGGGTCACATCCTGGTGGAGACCCACTGGCAAGATCCCCCTGGAGTTGCTCCTCATCTGCACCCTTGTAACCTGTTTTTTTCACGTGTTCTTCACTCTGGCACAACTCACAGTGAAGGGGACAAGCCTGTGGACACCACTGCTTACTTGCTCACTGGTTTTCTGCCTGTCACGCAAACAAGCGGTAGAGATGCTGAGAAAGAGGATGAAGAGCAATAGCAGCTGGTGATGAGACTCACTGAGGGAGCAGTGCCACTGAGAGTGTCTTGACGTGAGGAAAAAGGAAGATGGGAAGCCCTTGGATATGGGCTTGGGAAAAAACCCTGCCAGATATACAAAGATCTGTGTATTCCTGTGAAAGAGGCTGTAGTCTAGACTCTTATTTCTTTCAGTTCATGTTTTCTAGCAACTGCCCTAATGATAAAATTATGTCACATAAATGAAAGCCCAGGTTACAAGCTTACGGTTGTATCCATTGTTAGTCTGACCAAGACCCATTCATTTCAGCGGGCCTGCTCTGGTTAAGGCTGACCCATAGTGTTTCTTTATTCATTGAAAACAGTACTCAGAACAAACTTACTTGATGTATTGTAAACTGATCTGCCATCTCTTCTGCCAATGTTACAACATGGACCTGGTATAAAAAGAGAAATGTATTTTATTAGACTTATTTAGTAGAGAGATTTCTATGCTATCCTTCAAATAATTAAAGACATATATAGAATAAAGGCAACTGTTTTTATAATACACAATATTGTGTATTATTTCTTAATAATAATTTTTAATAATTATTTCATGTGTGATCATTTCTTTAAAAAGTATTTCCAGGCCATTATTGCAAGGGCAAATGGTTGGTTTAAACCAACACAAAATTAGAAACAAGTATTTGACTTGGCTTCTCACTTATCTGATTTCTAATCTCAGAACACACCACTTTAAATGGTAAAGAATGTGAAATTAATATTAGCTGTGGTGAAGTAACTTCATAATTGAACACAAGCTTCCTACTGGATTGTCTTCCAGTGTTTCAAACTTATCTTCCGTAATATATCTTAACAAAAATAAAAGTCAAACTCCAAACCAACTGTCTATTTTTCATTTATCCAAGAGTTTTTAACCCCATTTTTCAGGACAGATAAAATATTATCTATGAAGACCCTCAAGTAAAGCCATTTGTTTTTTGTAATTTCATGCACACGGAATTTCATCTGACATTTAGTTATGATTTCCCTGAACTTCAATTTCAATTAAGAATGGAAAACAAGTTTCTAGTTGTTATGGTAGCTGAGATGCTCTTGAAATCAAGACCGTTTCTACAGAAGACTTCTGTGTTGTGGGCTGAGTATGCTTTTATGCCCAACCCATCTCCTTTTCATGACATAAATGCATTTAGCTTATTTGTTATCCACTTTAAATTCTTTTTCAAAGAGTGTAATAGTATACATTTGGCCATGGACTAAGGAGATTCAGGTTCAAATCTGTGCTTACTCAAGAAGTTTACTGGGTGACCTTGGATGTCACTAATTCTCACTTGAATTTTATACAGCTTTCTGCAGAGTTGGAAAACAGATATAAGGCTCAGATGTTCATGTTTCTTGCTGCAGAATCTGAGGCTAGTGTTTTTTGCCCCATAGTGTGACAATCCTCTGGAATTTGTGTCTCAGTTGTGACTCACTCTATCTTGTATCAACCCAAACCCAGAGCATTTTGAGCATGAGATCTGACACATGATTTGACACACAACTATCTTAGGACAAGGGTAACACCATCTCATTTTACACATTCAGCCTTCTGGATCATGCAACAGTTCAACCTTCTCTAGCCTGGTACTTTTCAGATGCTTGGAACTACAGCTCCCAGCATGCCTGACCATTGGTCATGCTGGCAGGAGCTGCTGGGAGTTGAAGTCACCAAGAGGCACCTGGCTGGGGAAGGCTGCTTTAGTTCCTAAGAGCACAATGCTTTCAGTACTCATAAACACACGAAGCAAAATAAGGTGTCTCAGTATCTGATATCTATTCGTGGGATACCTGGAGGAGCAATGGGCTAATTAAAACTGTAATTCCAAAAATGTAGAGCCAACGTAATGGTGCTAGAATTTATGCAAACAGGAAATCCTGAATCAGATGTGTTAATATTCCTCATGCTCCATTTTACCTTGTCACTCAGTGAACAGCTTTCAGTACATTTTCCAGAAAATATTAGATCGCCAGCCACAACTCTTGCACCATAGCTCATAATCCGGTAGGATGCAGCCTCATTCCAAATTTTACTGCAATATGCATGGACATAGAAAATACGCATGGAATGCGGAATGCTGAGCCATCCTCGCGTGCAGCCTTCCTGGTTTATCCCATAGCGGTTCAAGGCACGGAGTAACATCTTTTCTCTTACTTTAAAGTCAGGCAGCATTGCAAGAGTGCCTTTTGCATCCTCTAAAAGGTAGACAAGAAAATAATTGATGACACATGGTGCTTCTAATACATTTCTTCAAAACCCAGGTGCTACAATTCGATTGAAGATTGGAGCAAAAGAAGAGGATCTTTCAGCACAGAGGTGATGGGTGGCTAGAATGTGTTGTGCTCTTCTTTTATCCATCAGTTTCCCCTTTAAGGCCTTTCTACCACCCGCTTTATTCCCCTCACTGGTTCCAGATACATGTTTATACTTTTCTTGTGTTTTCAGAGAAAGAGCAATGACTCTGAACAGGAAAGTTGGGAATAAACGTAATTTTACTGTTGAAAGAGTTCTTATGTTAAAATGAACACCTGAAATCATGCCCAGTTATGTTGAATCCAGATTATAGAATCTCTCTCTCTCTCTCTCTTTTCAAAAACAGAAGGATGCTATGGAAAGCAGCATCTGCCATGGCAGACATATTGCCCTTTGTGCTGATGCTGGGATTTCATTACCTGCTACTCTGAGTGGAATTAGCAGGGCTGATGGACTACGGGGCCTTGGACTTTGGCCTCAGGATCCAACACCACTATCTAGAACAGGGTCTGTGCCAAGTTTTCTCCACTTTGTAAATAAAAAGACAACTTTGGATTGGAAAAATATATTCTCCAAAATATATTAACAGCAGGTATTTTTAGGTGTCTTTTTCCTAGATTGCTCTTTCAATCTTCTTTCTGGATTAGTCACACTGTAACCACACAGTTAAATGAAAACTATTAACACTCTGCAAAGGGAGAAAAGTACTACCATGCCATTCCTTCCTTCCTTCTGCTCTCATTGTAAAGGAAATGTTCTTTTTCAAGTTGAATATATAAGACTTGAATATATAAGAGCCTGGGGATGGGAGGAAGAAATCTTACAGGTGTCAGTTTAGTTCTTTCTAAAGGTAAAAAAGATACATCAGAGAATTTCTCCCTTATGAATAGATCTCCTTTTTTTGAGGGAAGGAATGACCTTCATTTATATTCATTGATGAAGAGTAGAAGAAGAAAAGTACCTTTATGAAATGATACTTTGATTAATACTTATTTGAAGAATGTGGTTTGTGTGCATTTGCCTTTGGAAGTAAAGTGCACTCCACTCCATTTTGACCCATCTCCTGACATGGACAAATTTACAATCTAGGCAAGGAAATCCTTTTAAAAACCTTGTGGAAAATGGTCTAATGCTGTAATAGATTCTGTAGCTCACTGCTCTGTCAAAGCCCTGGTACAACAGAGTTCTCTAGGACACAGAAAACTAATTAAGTCCTGGCCATCTGAAGAAGAGACTACTTACATTAGTAAAGCATAGAACTCTCTAGGAAGTTCTTGTTACAGTGTGAGCAGCAAAAAATTCCAAACAGAAAAAAGGACAAGATAGAAATGAAACATTCCATAGAATGCTCAGAAATGAAAGAGAAATGTTACATTATAGAAGTAATGAACTAGACTAATATAGGCCATATCACAGTAACACAAATTAGTACTTTCATACTCTTATCAAAGCTTGTCAAACCAACTGTGAGACCTACAAAAAAATCTATTATGCAGTGCCCTTTAGAAGTTGCAAATATACTTTTTAAGATTTGATGACTGTTACTGGGAGAAACTGCCTATTTCTACTCTTCTCCGAACAGCAGCACAGGTGAGAAAATGTCAAAGGATGGTAGAAGGCAGAGGTACACAAAACTGTAATTGTCATTTATTTCTAAAGGCTTTGAAAATTACAACATTAGTACAAGTTTTGCAGAGCAAACAACAAATACATTTTTTTCAGTTCCCATGCTAATTCTGAGTGAAAAACTTCTCCAATATTATTGGCTATTTCCAAGCTATAGCACACTACATAAATATATTAAAATGGTTTTCAGTTTAAATTCCTGATGAAAATGCAAAGACGTTATGAACAGTTGTATAAAAAGTGAGTACTGAGAATGTTCATACACATATTCCTGAATTTCTTCATACTTAAACAATATTTTCTTTCCATAACATATTTATGATGGGAAATCAGAAATGAGTGACATAATGTATTTACCAGTCTGAAGAAAATATTTCTTTGCTATATTAACAGGATCATCTGCATCTTCTGGTGTGAAAAACAATTTCACAGCTTTGACCTTTAAAGCAAGCAAACACACATGCTATGTTGTTTTGTTTATGATTTTGAAATGTTACTTTGTGGCCATTCATCTTTAGAACTGGGGCTACTGAAGAACCGAATTCTTCTGGGACAGGGCTTCCCGGCATTTCTCAGGTATGTCAGAACAGTGCCCAGAGATGCCACTGACTATTAGGTCAGAAAGGAGTGAGCAGACCTTTCCGCATGAAGAAAAAGAGCCAAGGTGGTACAGGACCAAACTAAGAATGGGAAATCTGAATGTAAATGTTCCTCCAGCTGTGAAGCTTATTGAGAGATCATGAGCTTAACCTTTATCACATGATTGTCATGATGATGGAGTAGGAGAACTATGTACACTATATGTACATTATGAACCGAGCTTTTAGGAGGAAGGGGAGTATACAAATTTAAACAAGTACCAGTTCTTCATTCAGCAAAGCCAATCCAATTTTGTCTGTCTGAATATTCTGACCTTGTCCAAATCGCTGAGGTCCATAGTAATTTATAAAACCATTTTTCTACAAAATTAAAAAGACAATTTAAACCAGTATTTGCAACACTATGAGCAACATACGGTATGCTCACTTAAAGCAAAGAGTGCATGAAAGTTAAAAGACTTTTACCTTGACATTTTCAATTGCTTCACCTATTCTCTCCATTAGGTTAGCAGAATAATCACAACTCTTGAGTTTTAAATCCCTCACAATAATATCAAAGTGATTTCCTTGCAGTTGACCGAGCTTAAGTGGGTGGCTTGCAGAATGTACATTAGAAATACCTAGTCCTTTTTTTCCAAGTGTGCTTCCAAGTTCCTTCAGCCTGTGGAAAGAAAAGACAATTGGGAGTTTTGTGTCATATTGCAGATTAACAAATAACATGTATATATGTATTTTTCAAAAACAGATTAAAAACTGGGTTTTTATCCAACGTTTTACTGGGAATAATTCTCCTTGAAGCACAAAACAATTTGAAGAACAATAAATGTATAAATAAATAAATAAAAGTGGCTTCTCTGCTGTGGCACCAGGTTCTGGAATGCCATCTGGCCATCTATGTGTGTGCAGCAGCTCTTGGTCCAGTAGGGTTCTCACCTGCCTTCCAAGCAGAACAGCTATGCTGACTTTGTAGCAAAACAGATAAGCACTGTGACATTACTAGGGAGTCAGTAACAGAAGAAACAAGCAAAGTTAGAAGACAGCCATTAGACTGATGATAAGAAGCCTTACCATGAGGCTTAATGATAAGAATTTGATACCACACTAAGGAGCTCTCTTCTCTTCCAAACTGAAAAGAGAAAACCGTATCTGCAAGGCATGTCTTCCTGTTTCAGGGGCAATTGCTTGGAGCACCTGAAGCTTCCACCTGCACCTAGGCTGCTCACTAAAGTTTCTCATGGAACTCGAAACTTTCTGATTCTGCCTCTCTCTAGTTCCTTGGCGTTTCAGTTGCAGAGCCTGGCCTTTTATCTTCATCTGATTCAGAATCTGATTCCACAACTATTGAAGGCTCTTTCACAGGCAGAGTGGGCCCAATGCCTACAGAGGCCTATTGCTTCAGGTTCTTGAACAGAATCATTTCTGACATTCTACCATTTTTGTTGGATTTCTTCTTACTATAAGATTTTTTAAAAAATGCCTTATTATTAGCTGTCAGGAGGAATTTGTAAAAAAAAAAAAAAGGAAAGGCAGAGAATAAACTTATTAAATAAACTGCCAATATATTGCTTTTAAGCAATAAGAAGGGACTAGGCTGTCTAAGGTTGTGATAGATAAGATAATGCTGCCTGAACATTCTGAAGACGATAATGTATTGGCGTTGTTTTTAACTATACATGTAAAGGAACTTAAAGATGAAAACCAAATGCATCCTAAGCAAGAACTAAGCAAAAACTTTTGCCACTTAGTTCAGGTTCGACACATAGGTGGGAAGGTGGTTAGGGCAGGAAGGAAGAGAACAGCATTCAACAAAGCAGTCTTTTTAAGAAAGTCTTAAATTGGAAAGGGCTAACTAGTAACAGCCTGCAAAGAATACTTTGCAAAACTAAGCAGCTCTGATGGAGACTTAACCTACATTAGATTTTAACATGCTACCCCAATTTCACACAGAATTGTGCTAGAAAAACCCTCTAGCATAAACAGTTCCTTTGCTTGAAAAGGGACTGCGTATGTATAAGAACTCAAAGATTAAGTGAACACTTCAAGGCCAGATATTTGAACTGTAAGCTGTGTTTCCAATTATAAGCATGTACATTACACACCCAAGGAGAGAAATGGACTATGAGTTTGTTTTTGTAAGGCTGACAAGACAGAGTCATTTTGGTTTAGAGAGGGCTGCAGTACAAAGTTTTTCTCTGATGAACAACAGATTTTCAGGGATCAGAGCTGTGAGAATGTAAATTAAAGGTTCAGACCATTAACTGTGAAAATCTCTTTTAAGACAAGTAACACTATATCATTTTGCTAAATGTCTAGCAGTCGACACCCAAAGCAAACATGTTTCTCAAGTACTAATCAATACTTTGAAGTGAAGGAAAATCATTTCCATCTTTATGAAACTCAAGAAAACAGCTTATGACTCAAACACTGACAGCTTTGAAAACATTTCTATTACCCGCTTCACTTTACAGCAAGGGTGGGCAGCTTCTAGGGGTGGAGAAGCCACACTGCCTGCCCTTACCTCCTCTAAGAAGGCATCACCAAATTTACCACAGGCATTCAGTGGTACAGTAGAAAAAGGAAAAATACCTTCCACCCCCATCCCATTTTAAAGGGGAAAAACCAGAGTTTGCCACCAAAATTCAGCAGCTTTGGTGATAAAGAGGGGCTATTTTAATTTAAAATAAGCATTGTCTCGCTGTCACTGTGGTTTGCCATTACATTTTGGCAGCAAACCACAACCTTTTCCCTTTAAAATAGGAACTATTTTTGAAGCTTTTTCCTTTGCTACCACTGAATTCCAAGACCCAGGGAAGACAACTGTGTATTGTTCTACCATGCTTTACTGCTTAAACTTTTTATCACCATTTTGAAGAATGGGATATTATACAGTCTTTTAAGTATTATAGTGAATTGTTCAACGAAAATATTGAGTGAATCATATTTTTATTGAACTCTTCACTGTCACCACCCAAACCTCTTATTCATAACATTAATCATCCAGTGGAGCTGATATGTGGGAGATTCTGTACAGATAAAAGGAAATATTTTCTTAAATTATGGAAATTGTTACTCCAGAATATAGTAATTGGCACCAACCTAAATTTGAAAATTCTCTGGGAGAGTGGTCACTGCTTCTCTTTAGAAAGTAGTAAGAAAAAATAGTTTCAAGTTGATGTCTAGAAGGCATATCACTGCATACACCCAAAGAAAAATAAATAAATGCTAGGAAGTTTGAAAAAAGGGGAATTTTTATCACCTATTGTGGACATATCTGTGAATGTATTCTCCTGCTGTTATATTTTGATATTTTATTTTTTATTTGATTGCTAAAGTTGCTATATTTCCAAAATATAAAACATTTGTTTTATGCACACAGCAAGAGCTTATGAAGTTATTTGTGAAATTCAATAATTTAATAAGATATGGACATTCCCTTAGGAAAAATTAACACCTAGGAAGGGAAAAAATACTGAAGCCACTATTAAGAGGTAGATACTCTTTATTAACTTTATTAAGATCAAATCAGTTGATTCTAACCTCCAATTCTGTTTCAAAATGTTAAGATATCAAAACAAAATGGAACATTTTAATCTACAAACTTTAATAGAATGTTTTAAAATTTTAAAAGAGTTAGGATGCTGTTCAAAGTATGATGATAATCTTGCTTACCTTTCAGGAGTTATCTTTTTTATAACCATAGCTTGATATGTAATAGCCTTCTTATCTTTAATGCCTGAGTAACTGAAGTCTGAAGGAAGCACACCAAGTTCAGAAGACAAATAGCTAATTGCTTCAAGTGTTTCCAGATTCTCTTTTTGGAGAGTAAAAGCTGCAACAACATTATCATGAAATCAGTGCATCTAGCTTTGCTCTGAATTTATAAGTTTTCCTTCACGGACTGTGTATATATGCAAGATCTGTTGACATGATCAGGTAAGGATGCGCTGAAATTGATTCTTTACAAATTAAACTTTGTTCTGCTGAAAACAACAGATGTAAAACTAGTTTCTATAGAAAACCTTTTAAGTGATTTTTATCAGTAAATGGAGAAACAAATGACTGCAGCTACCAATCTGAGACCATAGCTACTCCACAAATCGGTGATGTCTTATAAGGCACTGTGCGTTAAACAGAAATATCCTGCCCACTACAGTACCAGTTCCTATACAGTGGCCAAAATAAAATAACTTTGATATTTCGTACTTTCCAGTGGCATGACGAGAACCTAGGTCCAAACTAGATGTTACATTATCCACAAAACTACTAACTGCGTGAATAAGTTTTTTAAAGTGTAACTTAAAACATGGGGACCCCAGCTAGACCTTGGATGGGGGCAAGGAGGATTAACGTTTTCATCTCTGTACCACCTATTGGTGTGAAAAAGAAAGCTCTCATCAGGATCAAATGGAAACTTTCTGGTTATATAAAGTGGCGGCTCTTGGGTGGTATAAAAATGGAATAAATAAATAGACTTCAGTTGTCTCACAGTGCTTTAAACAGACCAAATTTGGTTTGTTTTGTAACAAACTTGACCTATTTCAAGAGAGAGTACTCAGTGCCCTCTTGAATAAAGGGAGTGGAGTGCAGTACATGGGGAGTGGAGGAAATGGTCTGCAGACACCTCAATGTTGTCAACCCCTGCTTTAAATGCATTCCTGTAGTTGCTACTTTCATGAATGTATATCATCCAGTGTGGCCTTCAGAAATAAATTAAACATATTCAAGGTCTTCTGTCTCCTTAAGCCAACAGACACTTACATGATGCTCTGCTAAATTAGGCTTTCTTGTAGTGATGGTTGTAGAGTCTGTTTTCATCCTTATTGCAATGTGGATAAACAAGGGTTTCCCCCACCACTGCTCTGCATAGTGACTACACTAGAAACATCCTTCCTTAATTTACATTATAACATAGCCATTTTAATTTATTTTTTACATTTATATCACACATTCCCTCTTACAAGGGACTCAAGGTGGTAGACATGTTTCTCATCCATTACTTTACCTTTACCACAAGCATTTTGTTGACATTCCTGAGAATGTCATGAGCTGCAAGCACAGCATTAATATAACCCCAAACAGCTTTTCAGTGGTACATTTTCTTTAACAGGTATTAAATTACTGCACATAGATTTCACTGAGAAAGAATTTGACATGCTATTCTCTTATACACTAGTTTATTATGAGGATACAACACTTTCAATAAAGTGACAATTTGTTGCATACAAGCAGACCCCGAGTTACAAACGTCCAAGTTGTAAGTACATCCACCTGTACTTACAAAACAGCTGTCACAAAGCCCATTGAGTTTTTAATTACTGTGGAAAATTACCATGAGTGTATAGAGAGGAAGCAAAAGGGGAGAGTGTGAGGCCTCCAAAGCATGTCTTCCTGCCCCGTCTATCCAAAGAAGAAAATCACTCTGCCATTTCCTTGCTGCACTGGTGAGTTTGGACAAGGGGGGAAATATTATGGGGTTTTCCACTGTCATGGGGGTCCTGTGCCCCTAAATCCCATGAATGGAGGGCCAACTATGCATAATCCAATTTACATACAATTTTGACTTAAAGAGGAATATGTTTCTTAGGAGCAGAATTTGGTCATAATCCGGGGATTACCTGCACTCACCTGTATAAATTTCTTGCTTCTCCCCAAGGTCAGCATTAGCCCTTTTCCTGGACCCACTTCTTCCACGAAATCTTACAATAATAACAACTTTTTGTTGAGAGTCAGGGAAAGACTTTGCTTCTATAAGTTTTCCAAATTTTTTGCTAAGAAAATGGTGAACTTTCTTACGGTGTTCCTTATTTCCATCAGGATTAAAAGCAAACTTTGAATTTTCTGATTTGGCATCTAAAAATTTTAGAAAGCCACATGCCTCCTCTTCAGAAACCAGCTCACATAGTTCTTGAAAGTCCTGATTTGCTTTTACAAAAATCTCACCACATTTGGTAATAGTGACTAAGAATGGGTATTCCTGTCTGATGGCACCATGCAAGCTGGCTCGAACCTTCTTGTCCAGAACAGGACCAAGAGAGAATTCAGAGAGAACTTGTGTCTCAGATTTTGAATCCAATGCTTTTTTAGCATGGCAAGCAAACTGATTAAGTTGTTCCCTTACATTTTTATCTAATAAGGAGTCCAGTGTAACAGCTTTGTCAAAGTGGCACTCAGGTGCATGATTTGGTTTGTAGTCTTCAAGTTCTCCAGCAGAGAGAGGATGAAGTTCTGAAGTACAATGAACAATGTCATGTGGAACGCTGCAATATACCTCATCTATGCATGGTTCTGGAAGAGTCAGCCTTGGAATCTTCGAGTCCTCCTGACAGCTCCTAGGTTGTCTGGACAGGCTTTCAGTGGACTTATGAATTGAGTCTGTTGTAATCTTACTAACTAACTGTCCACATGTATTAATTTCTGTCACTATGAAGTCACTTGGAAATGTTTTTATGTTGCCACAGAAGCCAACATGCTTATTCATGTAAGTGCAAGATTGGGGTGCCACTGCTGTTTTAGAATCTTCTCCCATTCTAATATTATACAATCTAGGGGAAAAAAAAGAAAGAAGAGTAATCAAGCTAACTCTCAGAATGTATGTGTGGGCTGGGGTGTGAGTAAACCAGGAACAGTTCATTTTAGAGGAAGCAGTTTACATTTCTTTTTATTTAAAAAAAATAGTGGGTTTTTAGTTTCTACTGTATATAGTATCGATGCCAACATCTCACACACAGAAAAATGCTTTTTGAATGATGGATGAATAAACAGCTTCTTTTAAAGAATTATTAGCAGAGGCTTCTTAGACACTTAATACAACCACTTCTAGTCATACTAACTGCTGCCCTCTGCTGCAACATACCCAAATATAGTAAGTTGAAGAACGGCCTTCTGGTACAGCCAGCATCAGGTCACCAATGTCAAGGGTTATAAGCATAACTATTGATGGGCCCACCAACTCAGGAGGGTCCACTGGCATATCCCAGCTGCTGCTAAGGAGCATCAGTCTTTTGGAGATTTGTCCCCTGCTCTGTGCTATGCACAAAAAACAATACCCCTTGATTCAGAAGCAACAGAGCAATGGCAGCTCTCATACCCACAAAGAGCAACAAATTGCAGATGCTAACATTGCTGCTTTTGGTCACTCACCTGCCACCTCGCTTTGCAACGTACAATGGTAAGGGCTGGGTTTGCTGAGCTGTGTTCAGCAACTTCAAGTGAGTCAACAGAAGAGGCTGCTGATACTTCTGCATGTCTAGTTGGCCAGGTGGGGGAGAAAGAGGCAGCAGGGCTGCCTCACAGGAAATGGTCTTGCAGCATCATTAGTGACAAAGGTCTCTGCCCACTTGTTCTCCCTCTCTCCAGTTGGCTTAGGCAAGCCCAAACCCACCACCCCTGCACCTAAACGGTGCACAAGACGACCAACTGACTCTTGCTTGACCTTCCCGCACATACACACATTCACTGAGCGGTGCATGGTGGGAGCTGGGCCAATCCTCTTTACTGTGATATGGTGGAGAGGGGGAAGCCAACTCTTCCTTCAGAAGCAATCAGTTCCTCTGGGCAGGCCCCACTGGAGCCAGTCTGTCCTACCATGCCAAAAGAGGGACGGCAATAAGGTAGAGACTCCAAGAGACACAGGGGAAGAGAGGGCAGGTGAGGACCATCCTTTGCAGCCATCACTTGCCCAATCCCTCCAAAAGTGAAGCAACATTCATGAAAGAGCAGCCCGATTCCTAGGCAAGACAGCTGACCTGACTGGGTCTGCAGCCAGGGGTAGGAACCATGGGACCCTCCACAAATTTTCTTAGCCCCACTTGTCTCCTCTTGCAGCGTGTTGGAGACGACTAGACTCCGTGCAATCTCCTCCCCGCGAGCACCGCTACACCACCATGCGGTTGAATCTGGTTTTGTCGGTCCAAAGGCTTGTTTTCTGAAACTTCTTCGCAAGCCCCGAACAAAAAAGGAATCTTCCAGCTGCCGCACGGTGCGGAGCGAGAGGATATCAAGTAGAAGGGTCAAGGTAGCAGATCATACCACGCTTCCCAAGGTAAAAGGGGCGAAGGCAAGGAAGGACCAAAAACAAAACAAAAAGACAAAAAGGACTGTACCATCATTGGTCAACGCTGGAACAAAACTGCGCAGAGCAGCTTATCAGACCGTACCGCTCAGAAAGCGCCCAGCCATCCGCGTCGCTAAGAGTGGACGAAAGCGAGATCGCTCCCCGGCTTTCTGGATGCCTTTCTTTCGCTTTCTAGTGAAAGTGTCCTCCCCGCCTGCCTTGTCGATGGGCCGAACCGACTGGGGGGGGGGGGGCTGCGACGCATGCGTAGAATTCTGAGAAAGGAGCGCGCCCAGCGCAAACCCGAAGCCCAGCTGAGGGGAAGTTCCAAAGTTGAGCAACAGGGCGGGGCTGGGGAAGCCCGTGCGCTGCTTACCGGGCTCGGGTCTCGCCCTGTCGGGGTATCGGGAGACTCGCTGTGGGCGGTGAGTTCTTGTACCATTTCCCCCTCTGCCTGAGCCGGCGGTTCTCCTCTGCGCTTATGCGGGACGCTACTTCAGGGAGTTTCGCGCACGATACATGCCCCTCGAGCCGGTGGTTATTCCGTATCTGTCCGGGCGGAATACCTGCCGCGGTTGAAAGTCTGCTTGCTCGCCAGTTCCCTTCGACAGGGCATGTGGAGAATAGGAAAGTCCCCCTCTCTTTAGTTAGTTAAGGCACCATCCTATGTTTGTTAAGGGGGAAAAAAAGGCCTACAATTCCCAGCATGCCCCAGCCAGTTATGACTGGAGCATGCTGGGAATGTAAACCTTTTCTAACCTTGCATAGGATTATGACTTTTCTATGCATGGAACAGAATGGGTTAATGCTGGGCTGAGACTGTCATAATGAAGTCTTGGAAGGCGAGTTCCCCTTTCCTCATCCTGTGATGTTCCCATAGAGATGCTGAAGTTCACCTGAAGGTATCTGAAGTTTCCTAAAATTTAATGGTTCATACCATGATGCATTCCTTTTTCTCGTATTGTGCACCAATTGCTAGGTAGTGTGGGTTTGAGTTCGTATTTTAACACTTCTGTCCAATGAACAGAGTGGCCTCTTGTTTGGGAACTTTGAATGTTAGCATTTTGGGAATTAGGCACTGTAGCTGGTAATTTTGAAAGGGGTGGTTTTGCAGTAGTTAACTTCAGTGCTGTGGCATTGTAGGAAATGTATACTACCGAATCTTTTTTTTTTAAATACAAAAATCTTGCAGAGTCATATACTTCCGTAGGAGGCTGGTTTTCTTTATTTATGCCCTTGTAGTTTAGAGTACTGTGAAACAAGGATGGTTTACTGCAAAAACTATCTTGTAAACATTTTCAAAAACCCTTGTTTGGGCTTATTACTAAGTGAATCGACTTCTTCTCAGTGCTGTGGCACTATGAAGGATACATTCCTGTTTATTGTTACTTGATGGGAGCAGCCATATGCAACAAGGAATTCCATGCAGCCAATGAGTGGGCTGCCATGCTGGAAGCCCATTCCTAATGGCAGCCATGAAAACATAGCATGCTGTTGCCGAAGGAAGTGAAGTGGAAAACAAACTTTTAAAAAGTAGCCTGCAATACAAACTAGTATCTCTCATTTCCATGCTGGCTCCAGAGCAGCAAGCATCCTCTCCTTCAGGGCCAACATGGAACTAGCTTTATTACTTTGTGGGCTTACTGAGAAGACCGCCCTATTGCTGCAATGTTACAGAGAAGCCTATTTGTATTTTTAAAACTATAACTAGAAAATAAATGTATTGATGAATAAGGAAATAATACAGGTTTTTGAAACAGTAGAACGGTGATGTGGGAAAAGGTAGCCTTGCCATTTTCTTTTTTAAACCTTTTAAAAGCATGTTTGAAAGTTCATGTGGTAAAAGGGATGACTGTTAACCTTCTGTTGAACTTAAACAACAAAAATCAACTGGTAAATAATGCAAAAATTCTGCTGGTATGTTGAGGGAGAGTGCAGCTTCATCTTATCATTGTTGACAATTCAATGAGACAGCAACACAAGTCAAATGAAAGTATGACAATTTGATAGAACCTCATGAGAACAGGATGTGTTGTCAGCTTTATATATTAAAAGAAAATGAAAATAATTTGTTTTGCATTTGGTAGGAACTGGAGATGAGCAACTCTATAACATCTTCAACGTATGTGCGCTGCCTTGGCTATGGCATGATGAAGCAACTAGCTGATTTCATCGATCCACAGGAAGGATGGAAGAAATTAGCAATAGATATAAAAGATCCTTCTGGTGCAAGCAGATACAACCAAATGCATATACGGTAGTATATATCCAAAGTGCTAATACTGTTTGATGATGACTTTGTACAGCAACTGAACCTTCTCACTACTTGAAAGGCTTTTAAAAATCAAACACCATTCACTATTGTCCAAATATATTTAGATTTTCTAGGTAAAATGATGGTTTGATATGTTGCAGAAGAATGCCACCTTTGTATTCTGTGTTTCTTTTAAGAAGTTCAGAGCAACATATTTGGAAATCACATGCTTTTATTTTTGCAAGTTACACTGGGACAGGGCCAAGGTCACCTTGTGAACCTGGATTTGAAGTAGAATCTGCCTGGGCTAAGTCTGATATTTTATTAATTGTGTTGAGGTGACCTTACTTAGATTTTGCATTATCTAATTTATTTCCTAGAAGCTTGTGTATAGGTGTTTAAACTATATATGCATGTGTATAAACCAAGTGTGCATACTTGGGATTTCTAACCAGTTAAGGCTGAATGGCCCTGGGTGTATTCAAGTGCCTTGCTGGATCAGACCAAGATCTATCTACTTTGGTGTTCTCTGAAAGAATATATACCTTTCTCTTTCCTCACTTATTGGTGGTTAAGGCAGCAGCTCTGCTCCAGTCTTTGGAGGCAAAGGTGAGGCTGACACAAGTTCAGTCAGGCTATGAGCAGTGTGGCTGGCTGAATGTTGAGTAGAAGGAGCAAAAGTTATCAAGCAGCTGCTGCTCCAGACATTACACTGGTGCGGAGAGGAATGCCCAACATGATTTTAGAGGCTGGCGGTGTAATGAAACATATTTAGGGCATAGGTAGTTCTGTTGACCTAAAAGGCTGGAAGTTGGCATTTCTGTTTGTAACTCCCTTATTGTATGGGAGCTACAACTCAAGCTATAGAGCCATAGCTTCCTTCAGTAAGAGTTGACAGTTGGGTACGGGGGTTAGATAGTGCTGATCTCAGGCTATGAGCCAGAGTGGCATTGTCTAGCAAATGTGATGATTCTATGAAGCCGGATCTTTCAGATTGGTACCTTCACTGTAAAAGAGTGTTGTCTTGCAGTTAAGGTTTATTAATAAATCTGAGGCTTAGCTTGTTCCCTAAACTGCCTTGTGATTTTATTTGGGGAATGGGCACAATCTTTCCTGGCAATTAGCAGTTGCAAGATGGTCACCGGAATCTGCCCATGGCTGTCTACCTGTGGACTGGAATGTACCTTCTGTTATCCTTGTACAATTGGACTCATTCTTTTCTGTTGCAAAAGTGTTGCAGCTGTTTCCTCTTTATTCACTGTCGCAGGCTGTGATGTTACTGATCTAATATTATTTAAATTACTAGATACTGTACATTCAGATATTGGTATAAGTAGCTGCATTATATAACTGGTAGCTAGTCTTACATAACCAGCAGAACATTTTATTATTATTTGTTTATTAAAACATTTTTATGCCGCCCCATTCGCCGAAGAACATGGGCTTTTCACTCAAGTATAACCTTATTCTCAGAAGATAGCTTAGAAAGAACAACACCAGAAGTACATCTGAGGTGGAATATATAATGAAATCTACATTTCTGTTGCTAGATCAGCAGTTAATTTTAAAAATGTGGAATCTAAACAATGGTAAAGAATGATATAATTGATTCTCATTTTTCATGTTCTCCTTTAAGGTCATTTCTAGTTATAAAATTTCTTTCTTTCTTTCTTTCTTTCTTAGGCGTTTTGAAGCATTAACACGAGTAGGGAAGAGTCCCACCTGTGAATTACTTTATGACTGGGGGACCGTAAATTGTACAGTTGGTGATCTGGTGGATCTGCTTATCAAAAATAATTTCTTGGCACCAGCTAGTCTTTTCCTTCCAGGTAACTGCAGAATATCTTTGACATGCATTTAAAAAGAAGATGTACAGTTCTATTTTATTTGGAGTAGTAGTTTTTAAAGCAATCTGTATTCTAGGTGAGCATCTTTTAAACTTTTGTATATAACTATTTGTAAAATGCAATGGAATTGATAATGTGGCTAATAGCTAAGAAAGGCACATATATACTTTACTGAGGATGTTTTTGTACCTATGTTTGAAGCAATGGTTAGGGGAATTAAGATGCAGTTCTGTAGCTGAGGCATAACCACACCATAAAGTAAGCTGGTGAGAAAAATCTGTAGCTCCGCTTGAAGACCACCTTAAAAACTTGACAAAAAAAAGTAAGTGCAACCAATGCAAATTACAACATAATTTCTGTGCAGTACAGAATCCAAAAGCTGAGAGGAAGCAAGAAAGAAATTGACTTGTTTTCTTCGTCTGCAAAAAGGGTCCTTATAGTCCTGTCCAGCCCTGTACACATGTCATCAAACCACCTCTGGCCTGATTCACATGAACAGCCACCACATGGAGCTTGCTACTTGACATTGCTGCAGATAATCAGCATATTATGTAATACTTTACCAAACTACATTTAGAAAATGGTAGGAAGTATGGTTTGGAAACGGTTTATAGGCCAAAATGTAAGATAGTGAACATGGTGAAGGTGAGAGTTGTGTGTATTGTTAAAGCATGATTTATTTTTGTGTGATATGGATAACCTATGTGAACAGTCTAGTTGGTTTCCATCTAAAGTTTGTTTTTATTTTATGGCAGGTTCTGCTAGGGTGGCAGAAGGTGCAACAATGCTCTGCAATGCCCTACAAACAACCGTGTGTCTAAATGAAAAAGAAACTCCTCTAATGGAACAACAAAATGTGCCTGTATCACCTCTCTTGGTTCCAGATAATGAGTGCCTAACTTCAGCTTCCCATGACTTCAGAACAGAGAAAAGTGATTTATCCCTTAATGATACAGGTAGGCAATTATTCATTTGGATGTATCAAAGTCTGTAGTTGTTTACCAAAATGCTTGTCTGCTAGGAAGATCTTGGGAGTGTTCTTTCTGTCTGCTGCATGTTAACATCATAAAAGCTACTGAGATGGGCCATTATATTTGATAACATGTAATTGCAATATATCATTCTTCAGCTGGATCAAATTAATATTATGCATAATCTTCAAAATATTTTTCTGTTTGCTTGTTTGAGCTAGCCACCTGTGGGCTTATGATAGAGTGTTGTATAAGAATAAGTAACTGAATTGCTTCTTGCTTTTTCTACATATTTTACTGGCATCTACTGAAAAAGGAGAATACATCTCTGTCAGGTAATACACCATGACAAGATTTACGGTGCTGGAAATTCAAAATTTGAAAAATGGACTGCTGTGTTTTACTCCAAATAAATTCATAGATAAAGTATGTTTGAGATGTCGATTCAGACTTTTATCTTTCAGGGTTACAGAGATTTTTGTTTCTCGAGCTGAAAAGTTTTACGAATAATTTTGATGATCGAACTGTGTCAGCTGGTGGCAACAAGCTTGGTGAAGGAGGCTTTGGAGTGGTGTTCAAAGGGTACATCAATGGGAGAACAGTGGCAGTGAAAAAACTTACTGCTGTAGGTAGCCCATTATTTTAATATCAGCACTATGTAGTGTGTTGTTCTTTTACACTGTGTTATCTTTTTCGCTTAAATAATATAATCGAAGGCATGACAAGGATCAGGAAATCATGCACTGAAACATCCCGTATGCTGTGCTGCATGCCCAATTTACAACAACCCTGCTAATAGACAAAAAATGTGGCTATAAATGGTCAGGATGAGCAAAGAGCTATCCTAGGTCCCTAAAAACTAGAACATACCTGAGAAAATACCATATATACCAGCATGTAAGGTGACTCTTGTATAAGACAAGGATGATATTTTGGGCTGTTTTTCTGGTGTTTATAAATTGGGCATATAAGATGACCTCCAATTTTGCTTTGCTATTTTCAGTTTCAGGAGGCCCTTATATGCAGGGAAATACATGGATATTTGTCAGCTGGAAGCTTCTAGTCTCAGTAACATATTGCTGTATTATTCAGTTACTGTATTCTAGCTAACAGTCACATTACCTCTATGATTTGAAGACTGACAATGGCCTGCGAGGGGGCTGGTTGGCTGGCTGGCTGGGTTTGCCTGGGAAGGATGGGTGGCTCCAGAACCTCGGCTGGGCAAGAGCGAGCTGTGTGGGGAATGCTTCCCTTCCCAGCTGTAGCTGGGCCTGAAAAAGTGCACCACCACCACCCCCAGCAAGGGCAGGGCAGGCACCAGACACAGGACTATGCTGGATCAGAGCAAATGTCCTTCTTGTCCAGTAATCTATGCACATGGTGGCAAACCAGCTGCGTACAGAACCTTTCCAGCAGGATGGATGCAAGACTTCCATCTGCCCAATGTCCTCAGCAACTGGTGTATGCAGGCATGCCACCTCTGGTAAAGGAGGTAGCACAGAGCCAGGAAGGCTAGTCACCACTGATAGCTACTTCCCTCATGAATCTTTCTAGTTCCCTTTTAAAGCCATCCAGTTTAGTGGCCATCACCACTTCCCATGCAGCAAATTACTTAGCTGAAATAAACATTGTGGGAAGAAGTACTTCCCTTTATCTGTCCTAAAACCTCCTATGAATCAGCTTCATGGGATGACCATAAGCTCGAGAGTCATGGGAGACAGAGAAAAGTTTCTTCCTCTTCACTTTCTCCAATTCATGCACTATTTTAGATATCTCTATCATGTCTCCTCTGACTCACCTTTTTTTCTAAGCTAAACAGTTAAGTCTGTAACTGTCTATTTTCTAAGGACTTTTCTTGCTTCCCTACTTTTGAGTCTTGCAATCAGTTTCATTTAATTGTTCTTGTAGTTGACTGATGTAAGCATTGAAGACCTGAAAAAGCAGTTTGAACAAGAAGTGAGGATTATGGCAAAGTAAGTACTGAACATTTTTGAAACATCACTACAGAACTGTGTGTAGGATAAGATGGCTATGTGGTTTTGCTATATAACTGCAGTAGAAATCATAGTATGTACATGCAGAAATTACTTAGAATTCTTATTTCTTTTGCCTGCACTATGTGAATTTTAGGTTGATTTACTCAAAATTGACCAAATTTCAATCATGTGACCATATGTGATCAACATATGAAGCAACTTAAGAAAATCATGGAAAAATGAGACTAATAATTATAATTATTTGGATTCTTGCTATTTTCCATGCTGTATCGGAGGTGGGGAATTGAACACACCAAAGACTCAATCATATGCACACATAGACAGAAAAAAGTCTTGCAATTTTCACCATTCCCCCACCAGCCACACATAATACTGGGTCCTAAATGTGTATTTGGGGTCTTTTGAATATGATTTACTGCCACTGTGGAAGCTTGTTGCTTCTGTTCATCAACAGGATAGTTGGAGAGAACTTCAGTTCTGATCCCACTGATCAAGTAAAAGAACCATTCCTGCGTGGAAATGCCTTTTCCCCTCCTTTTGTATGCTTTTCTCGCTGTTTCAGTGGCTTGAGCTGCTTCTCTTCAGATTCCCCAGTTTTAGAATGTCCAAATCCTAACACTGAGCTAGCTTTCTCTAAATTCTCTCATAGCCCATACCTATACCCATCAGCCACTGAGGAAGTAAGATCCACTGAATGCAAAGGGATTATTGCAGTCAAACTAACTTTTAATTAAAAGCCCCAAGATTTGTAACTTTAAATTCTTCAAACTGACAATAAAATAAAAACCCTTTGATTTTTAGAACCCTAACTTCTAAATATTCTCTGGATTCCAGGTTTGCAAAGATTTTGAAGAAATCATACTATGTACACTGGTTCTCTACATTTTTCTTAAGTACAATGGAAGCTGCCTTCTTTGAAGTCAGACCATTTTTCCCTGCACTGTAGACCTAACTTAGATATTGGCTGGGTTCAGGAACCTACACTCAAGAGGTTGAGCAGATTTGTTGAGTCATGGGTTACTATATTATCTGAACCCAGCTGTGTTAAAAAAAGGGGCTTGTTAACTACAAGCAACCCATAAAGCAAATACAGTTTGTTGAGTTGTGATCTTTGGGTTTTGGACTTTGGAGTGGGCAAAGGTTAAAGGCTACATGCTATAGTCCTCATCCAGCTCTCCTATCCATCCCCCTTGTGCCACCTACTTTATTAACATAAAACGATGCATACTAGGGCTAACTACATGAATGATGCCATGTTTAATTTGGCCTTCAGTGTTGTCAGTACTGGCTAGCTCTAGCATTAGCTGTCCAGGTTTTACAATAGGACTTTTTCCCAGTCCAAGCATGGAGATGTCGGAGACTGAACTTGAGACCTTTTGCATATAGCATGTTCCCTGTGACTGAGAAGTACTCTGCCTATACTATTGAGCTAAGCTTACCTAATTAATGTAAATCATTGCTGATCAACATATGATTTTATTCTGCAGAGCTCTTTTATTCCTCATAATTTTCCAGAAGAATAAATACTGAAAAAATGTGAAAGCCCAAACTAATAAGACCATTCATTTATGTTGCAGGTGTCAGCATGAGAATCTAGTAGAATTGCTTGGTTTCTCAGACGACTTTGATCAGCCTTGCCTAGTTTATGATTATATGCCTAATGGTTCATTGCTTGATCGACTAGCTTGTCTGGTAAGTGAAATGCTTGCTTGTTGTCAGTGTCTAGATGTTAATGACTTTGCAAGAGCCAGGCTTGGCAAGATCCAGATCCCCTTTTCTCTTGTAGGTGTAAAGTGATTGATCACAAGGACCAGTTTTCTCTTGTAGTCCTGTTGTATTGATCATGGTGAGGACAGCTCTGCCTGAGCAAAGAGATGTGTGTGCACATAATACTGAATTGATATGGGGCATGTAGACATTGAAGTGCATTTGGTGCTATTGATCATGAGTTTCTGTATGAACTTGCAAGTCTCTCATTTTTAACGGGCTTTTCAAGAATTATTGCAGGCCAGATTGGGCAGTGTTGTGATATATTTGTGGTGGGGGTGGGGCTTTCTTGTATTTATTTGTATAATTATTTAGATTGAATATTTTTATGCAAGCTTTTTTGAGATGATGCTTTGCAATAAACTCAGAAAGACCAATACTGACTCACTTCCATTCTTCCCCTGCTCCCACTTTAAGGATAACACTGCACCAATTCCTTGGAAAACAAGATGTAGTATTGCTCTGGGTGCATCAAATGGAATCTGCTTTTTACATGAAAATAACCACATTCACCGTGATGTGAAAAGGTAAAATCTATAGAAGGAATTGCTGTGTTAAGAACAGATGTTTCCAGTATTGTTGTAGTTCCCAAAATGTCTTACATATTTTTTAAAAAAATGTTTCTGGTGATTTAAGATGGACCTACTATTCTATTGACACAATCTGTTTTCTTCAGCCATGATTAGTGGAGGCCATTTGTGTAAGATTGTTATTGAAGTGTTTGTGTTCAGTTGAGAAAAGAATTGCAAAGGAAGGGAATAACTCTTTTGCTTTTGTTCAGCAAACTACAAGCGTGTCAAAATAATTGTTGTTGCCAGTGTGAAGGAAAATATGTTATTATTTTTGTTTCTGTTTATTTACTGCACCGCTTTCAGCTTGGGGGAAATATACCCTATAGATTACAGTACTCCTTTTTGTTTTTCAGTGCAAATATCTTACTTACTGAAAAATTTGTACCCAAACTTTCTGACTTTGGACTTGCAAGAGCATCAGAAAAGTTCACACATACTATCCTTACGGAAAGAATAGTTGGAACAGCAGCCTACATGGCTCCAGAGGCGTTGCGTGGGGAGATAACCCCTAAATCGGATGTCTTCAGCTTTGGTGTGGTGAGTAGATAAGGACCAACTTCTGTCTTTATTTTAATGTTGGTAAATGGAGCCTGGAGAACATGAATGTCAAGCATCTGATCAGTTAGATTAAAAAGAAAACAAGGGAAAGCTCTAATCAACTCAGAAGTAGAACCTTGGATTGTTAGAGTTGGTATGATTCAGGCTACTGCATTGGAAGACAACATGCCAGCATTTTTTACCTTGGCACTCTCCAAATGAATTTGGTGAGAAGAGTGTCGATCTATCCGGAAGGTATCAAGTCAGGAAAGATTGCATCAGACTCACCCAAAATGACTGTTTCCTGCTTGTCATACCATGAAGTGTCCTTAGTATATTGCTGGGGTCCAAATATGCTTAAGGATGCAATTCTGTGTACTTTTTTAATTGGGAAGAAAGCTCCTTCACTTAGTACCTTGGCCACAGTGCCTTTGCTACACACAGACATTTCCCCATCTGGAGAAAGCCTGTGTGCAGTGAATCCAGGTCTTTTGTGGTCAGACCACTGCCTGCTGAGATTTAGACAAATTGTGACTTTCCCCTCAGCAGGGGTGGGGGGACCCATTAAGATGGTCCATCCCTGGAATGGTTTCCAGACAACCCTGGGGGTGTTTCCAGCTGAAAAAACTTCACCCTGGACCCAGAAGAATTTAACAATTTTAGGCCAGTGACAAACATCCCTTTCCTGGGCAAGGTTCTTGAATGTCTGCTTCCAGGCATTTTTGGATGAAGACGAATTATCTGGATCAATTTGAGTCAGGATCCAGACCTGGTTTTGGCATGGAGACATCTGTGTTTGCCCTGTGTGATGACCTCTGCTGGGAAAGAGATCGCAGGAGTGCAACCTTGTTGGTTCTCTTGGACCTCTCAGTAGCTTTCAGTACCATCAACTGGGATGGTACTGAGAGCTGGGATGGTATTCTGGGATGACTGTCTGAGTTGGATGTGAGAGGCACTGCATTGCAGTGGTTCAGCTCCTACATGGATGGTAGGCTGCAGAAGGTTGTGCTTGCTCTGCCCCTTGGATTCTCCAGTATGGGGTTCCTCTGGGTCAGTTTTGTCCCCCATGCTATTTAACATCTGCATGAAAGCACCAAGTGAGGTCATCTGGAGTTTTGGAGTGCATTGCCATCAGCATGCTAACGCAAAAGTCTATCTCTTTTTCTTCTTCAGCCAGTGAGGCTGTGGAGGTGCTGAACCACTGCCTGGCTGCAGCAGTGTACTGGAAAAGGGCTAACAAACTGAAGCTCTATCCAGACAAGACTGAGATGCTGTTGGTGGGTGGTACTTCTGACTGGATGGAGAGAATTCAATCTGCCTAGACGTGCACTCTCCTTAAAGGAACAGGTTCATAGTTTGTTGGGGGGGGGGTCTTCTTGAGCCATCTTTGTCATTTGAGGCGTAGGTGGCTTCAGTGGCTCAGGGTACCTACTAGCAGCTTTGGCTGGTAGCTCAGCTACATCCATAACTGAACAGAGATAGTCTGCTGTCAGTGAGCTATGCTATGGTTATCTCTGAACTAGATTAGTGCAGTGTACATGAGGCTGCCCTAGAAGACTGTTCTGAAGCTGCAGCTTGTGCAAAATGTGGCAACTAGATTAATAATAGGGATCAGATGATCTGATCATATAACATCCATTCTGGCCTGCTTGCACTGGCTGCCTATATGCTTTTGAGTTCAGGTTTTGATCTATAAAGCCCAACATGACTAAGGGCCACAATACCTGGTGGAATGTCTTTCCTGACCTCCCATCTGTCCAAAAACTATGATCAAGTTTTGGGGTCTTTCTCAAACTGCCACCTCCGAGGGAGCCACGGATGGTGACAACAATAAGAGCCTTTTCAGTGGTGGCCCCCATTACGAAATGGGCTCTCTACTGTAACCCACCTGGCACCAACTTTACTATCTTTTCAGTGCAGGATAAAGATCATCCTCTATTGCAGGGCATTTAATTAGTTACTGGGGCTTGCTGGTTTTTAGACAAGGTTTAACTGAGTCTCTTCAATGTATTTTTTTTCTTTATTATATTTGGTTTAAATTTTGTATTGCCAATTTTTATTAAGTTTTAATTGGAATATTTTATATTGTCTTTTTACTGCTATGAACTGCCCAGAGAGCTTTGGCTTTTGGGTGGTTTAGAAATTACATAAATAAATCAACCGCCTGCTGAAGGCATTTTGCCCAGGGACCAGATCTGGTTTGGAGCATAGCCATGCCCTGATGGCACGGGATATCCCTGCATGCTCATTATTGTCCAGACCTAACATCCCTGCCTCTCATGCCAGTTCAGAGCTTCCTATGATCCTGGCTCAAAACCCAGCAGTCCAAGAGGAATACTCCTAGGCTAGGGTCAGTGCTCACGACCCTGCTTGGCACTCTTTTCCTTTCTCCCTTTCCTCTTTAACACAACTCTATTCTCATGGAATGTTTTGAATTTGCTGAGAAAATTGGCTTTTTTTTCCTTTTTAGTTTAATTCTAGTAGTACGTTTCCAATGGTAAAAATTGAAATAGTTTTTTTGTTTAAACTTCTGCTCCATTTTTTTGTTTCAAAAGGTTTTTCCAAAGTGGCTTAACAGAAAATTAGAAAACGTAATTTGACATTGTGACACTGCTGCTCTCTTTGACCACAGCATGCTCTGGGGCAGCACATCTCCCTGTCCAGCCTATTTCCCATTCAGTCACTGTGGCCAGTCAAGTTCCTCCTGTCCCCCTCTCCACGACTGCTAGCAGTTGTACCATCCATTGCCTCACTTCAGGTTCCTTACTTCAGCCCTCTGCCTCCAGACCATGGGTCTTCTCCCTGTCCAGAGGACCAGGGGAAGAGTCAGGTGCAACACAGACAAGGTTAGGGTCTCCTGCCTCTGGACAGGGAAAGAAAAACAGCCTTTTAACAGGCCTGCTTCTGAAAACTTAAGTAATGCAAGTTAAAATGGAATGGTTTAATTTCCCAGAAGTGAACTTCCATCTTTAAACACCATTACCTGCAGCATAACCAATTCAATTTTCTGAGAATGAAGGGGTAGCAAATGGAAGAGAATATAGATTTACCTTTGATTCAGGAACTTCTCACAATGCATTATAAGGCATTTTATCAAAAGAAAACCCCGCTGTGTTGCTAGATGGAGGTCAACTGAAATTCTTTCCAAGAAATTGCTTGTGTGTGGAGAAAATAGCAAGTGGCTTTGCTGCCCAGAACCATTGTGGGGCCAGGGTGGAAGGCTAGATGAAAGGAAGATGAAATAATGGCCATGTCGGCAACAAAGCCATTGGGTAAGAAAATCTAGGAGGGGTATTGCTGGCAGGTCAAAGATATGGAGGAAGCAGGTTGTTCTCTGATATTGGGGTAGATGCCAAGCCTAGCTGGCCTCCCTACTTCTCTGAGAATCGGGGCACACATAGCTGTACTGCTGATTGAGGAATCTTGTAAGTACAACCTGCAGCTGACAAGTACAGCACCAAAATGTTACGTTATTTTGGTTGGACTGCTTGGATAGTAGGGACAGATCTTCTGTCACCATGGGAGATGACTGGAGTGGAGGGCATCCCAATCTCTTGGAGCACTGGATGGTAACAAATAGAAAGAACTGTGATTCTTCACCCTGCAGTGAATGAATATGGAATCTACTTTCCCCAATGTTTCAATTTGTTATATTATAAGGTTGCAGGCTCCAAATCTTCCTGGGTGGTACACCAAGTTAGTACTGCACAGAAAGAACTGGAACTTGGGAAGCTTTTCTTTTCTAATCTCAGGTCTGGTGATAGGCAGGGATGCTGGGAACATATTCTTTGTGTGTTCAGAAGTACATGTGGTATCACACAGCACAAACTGAGTCCTTGCTTGCTTACTTTGCTGCTTTCTTGCATTCTTATGTGCTAGATAAAAACAGGATTTCCTTTTTTTTAAAAAAGCTTTTTGATTAGTGATGTTCAGCAACTCAAGTCTTATCAAATAATTGTCAAAATACCGCTTGAGATAAATTGATGAAGGATAGTATTAAATACCTTAAATCAAACAAAATGACCTTTAAAATATTTCTTGACAGAATTTTATTGAACTGTATTATGTACTGGATTTAATAGACAATCCTAATATGTATTTCAATTAATGGTTATCTTTTTCTAGGTTTTACTTGAAATAATTACAGGGCTAACACCTGTAGATGGAAATCGGAATCCGGAGTTATTGGTAATTTATATTTATGTAATTTCTCCTACTATATTTATGTAATTTTTCCTACTATAGATAAAACAAACTATAAGTATGTTTTATCATATGTCTTTATTGCATTTCTTAGCCAACCATCATCTAGTTACAGTGCCAAACCAACAGTTTCAAAAGATTTTACTGAGAAGAATTCTGTCAGGAACTGACTCTGATCAGAAACAGTTGCATTCATTTTGGCTCCCCAAGAGAATTTATCAACATTGTTTGCTTGGATTTTAGTACTAGTTTTAAAAGCTGTAACATTAAAATGGAAGCACAAGTAACTTGCTTTACCTAGATAATGACAAAAATTTGGAATTGTTCTCTGTATATGTTCTGAAGGTGTTCGTTGACTTCAATTGTTGATTGTTGACTGCAGATTTTAAAACTGACTAGGCTTCTAATAAAGGTAAAGGTTTCCCCTTGACGTTAAGTCCAGTCATGTCTGACTCTAGGGGGCGGTGCTCATCTCCGTTTCCTAGCCGAGGGAGCCAGCATTTGTCTGCAGACAATTTCCATGGTCATGTGGCCAGCATGACTAGACACTGAAGTGCACGGAACGCTGTTACCTTCCCACCAAAGTGGTACCTTTTTATCTACTTGCATTTGCATGCTTTCGAACTGCAAAGTTGGCAGGAGCTGGGATGGAGCAACGGAGACTCACCTCGTTGTGCACATTTGAACCGGCGACCAACTGGTTGATTCGAACCGGCAACCAACCAACTCAGCAGAACAGCAGTTTAAACCACTGTGCCACCTGCATCCCTACAGGATTCTAGTAGTGCATTAGTAATTTGAAATAGGGATATTGGGGAACTCAAATGAGCTTGGATTTCTTAGAATCTGATCTGTGGATTCAATAGCAGACTGGCTTTCCTGAGTATTCCTCATATTCTACAGACTTGTGAACGCTGCTTTTTTAACTTGATGTAATTCTATGAAAATTTAGAAAAATATGTAAAATAGTCTCCAAACTGCATATATCCAGTAGTGTGAAAATACAAAGGAATTTGCACTTTTCAGGAGTGTAAATTTACTCAAATGTGTAGAAATGGATTTTCACACAATCTAATTAAGTCAGTGAGGGATAATGGAATGAAGGGCACTCAAAAATATATAAAACATGTCCAGTACAGCATTTACAGCATTCCTACACTTCTATAAGTAGACATGGAAATTCCTTCACATGTCTGTGTTCTTGCCTTCTGAAAACCTGGGCAGTGGTAGCATGGGAAATAGCCCTAACATGGACATACACTGATATTGAAAAAGCATGATTTCATGGTATTTAAACTGCTGAATCAGAAGGAACTCTCAGTGAGATCTTATTTGGAGACAACAGTTCTGAAAGAGTGCTTAGTGCAAATATTATGCTTATGTTGACTATTGTTAGATAAATTTTGGTTCAGGCAATTCATTAAATTGATTTTCAATGCATTCATTAGAATATAATTTTCTATTCAGGGTCAAATCATAACTTCCAGAAGAAATGAAAAGCTTGAACTGGATGGAAGATCAAAGTGAAATACATTGAGTGACAGCAGGACAAAGATTAGAAATCTACCAGATCTGTGATCTTTGTCTGTAATGACACTAATGAATCCATCCATCCACCTACCTGTTTTCTTTAACTTGTTTAATTTGGGGAATGAAAGAACAGGTTGTGGTTGTGGTTGTTGTTGAACTTTTAAAAAATTGAAATCTGACTATTCCAGGGTTGACATGGATCTGCAGCCATGAATAACATAAAGAATAAGGTGAAATGTATAATTAAAATGCTTTCAAAGCAAAATAATCTGACCCATTAACATTAAATGATGCTGAATTCAAGCAGCTATCATCTATCTAGGCCACTAAAATGTCAATTATTGCTGTAATTTGACAGTGCTATGCCTATAGTAAATGTGTGGGATTATGCTGTTTATAGCAGCTCATAATATCATCTAACTACAATAGCTGTAGACTTGCTACTGAAATTCCCTTTTTCTCTCATTAACCCTTCCACTTTGGATATTCACTAGATGAGACTGTTAGAAATCATCCTGATATTATTTCTTGCTTCTACACAGCTGTCTATCATAGAGGAAATTGAGGATGAAGAAAAGACTATTGAAGATTATGTTGATGAAAAGATGAGTAATTGGAATATCACATCAGTGGAACAGATGTATTTGATTGCTTGCCAGTGTCTGAATGAAAAGAAGAACCGGAGGACAGATATTAAGACGGTACTAGGATTTTTACCACTCTCTGACCTTTTAAGTATATAGGGTGTGTGTGTTGGGGGGGGGGTAATATGGGAGTTAAAGGAATAATCCTATGCAAGTTGAGACAAAAAAAGCCTACAGCTCCCAGCTGTCTTGTTGGCTTGCGTTTGTTGGAAATGTAGTCCTTTCATCTGTCTAAACATGCATAGGAATGCATCTTCAATTTATATTTCTGATTTTTTTGCAGGTCAGGCAACATTTACAAGAATTGCTGGTCCAATAAGCTTTCTTCTGGGATTTGGTGTGGTAGCTGATGTACCTGACAGGAGGTTTGGGGGAAAGATATCTCCTTACGTACAAAAGAACTTGTTTTCATTAATTTATAGTTTTATATAGTTGGTACGGTTGGTATAGTTCATTTTTTTAAAAACAAATGCATGTGTTTTATGGCTTTATCATTTTGTCACCTTTCCTAGACAGTAAAGTGAAAACCTCCCTCAAAGCCTTATTGATATGTTCTTGCTGTTTAGCTTGTCCTCTGCTAGAGCCGTCCTTCTTGCTGATCATTCTTAGTTGGCTGCAGCACAGCTAACAGTAACTGCTATCATGGGCCCTACAACTGTATTTTCCAGTAGCTGTTCTGCTAATTCATTAAATACTTCACATTTTGAAGAATTAGGACCTGCAGTTCTTTGTTTTATAATACTTCCCCCCCTTTTCTAATTTTGTGCTATGTCTTTTAGAATATAAGCCCATGTTGTTAGCCTTCTTAAAAATGTTTCATGTTGTGCCTGAAAAACTTTATGCTGAGCATGTTGGATTGCAACACCCATCAGCCCTGTCTGCCACACCCATTGTGAAGGATGATAGGGATTGCAGTTCACCAGCACAATATCCGAGGGCTAAATGTTCCCTATACCTTTTTTGTAATAGGAACATTATATCTTGTACTAAAAACAAAATTATGGAAGGGATTTACTTAGGTAACATGGATA
The DNA here is from genome assembly GCF_004798865.1 of Varanus komodoensis. NCBI lineage: Eukaryota > Metazoa > Chordata > Lepidosauria > Squamata > Varanidae > Varanus > Varanus komodoensis. Next base: position 4,468,902 of record NW_025335408.1, on the reverse strand, counting down.
CTCTTGATAAGTAGATTTTGTTTTAAATTTCAGTTTAGAAAATTCCAAGATTTTATTTTCAAAAAACTAGATTAGTTATAATGCAAAGATGAAATATGGAAGTCAGACATTTCTTAAAGCCTACTTTCCAGGTGTACCGTATTTTTTGTAATAGGAGTTTAGGGAACTCATGCTTTATAAATAGGTGTTTAAAATTTGAGCACTGCTGTCCACAAATCTTGTTTTTCACTATTCTACTCTAATTGTAATCATTGTTGGACTCACCAGAGTTCTATATCTGTACACATAAACTATTCCAAAGTACAGGAGACAATTTACTCTTGCTGCTTTAGTGTGCTACCATCAGAATTGTAGCAACACTTGAGTTAGATCCCAGTCAATAAACAGATTTTTGCAGGGCTGGAACAATAGAATCAGTCAAACAGGTTTTCCTATATTGTAACTTTTATAGGGAATGGAGAGAGAAGTTGCTTCTTCCAGTAATAACAGATTGGGGATCAATTAAGGGAAGTATTTTATATTACCAAAAAGTTTGCCAATTTTAATGACTCTAATGCAAATTAGCCTGGAGGAATGTTGTCCATAGGGTTGTGATGAGTGGGGCACGACTTTGTGACAAATCAGAATGCAAATTAGGAAAAAATACTGTTATCTTCCTGATGAAAGATATTATATAAATTGTATTCTGCACTTATTTTTGTTTAAAATATGTTTTTATTTTTTATTTTGTGTAATATATGAAATTACTAGCTAGAAGGATGGAGCCATTTTTGAAGGACCTTATAGAGTTAACATTTATGGTTTGTTTTCTAAGAAATTGTTTAAACCTGATAAATCTTTTAACCATAGGTTGTAGACTTCTAGTTAGCATATGCATATATCAGTATATTACCGTATTTTTCGCTCTTTAAGATGCACCTGACCATAAGACGCACCTAGTTTTTAGAGGAGGAAAACAAGAAAGAAAATATTCTGAATCAAATGGTTTACTAAACTATTTAATAAACTATAACCGAATACAGTAATACCGTATTTCAACCTTGTAAAGTGAACAGCAGTCAACAGTGGCATTAAGAACCATCATCACTGTCATTAACAAAAGAGAGACTTTAAAGTTCGAGTACTCTTCTAGTTTTCGTTGAACCCATAGAACTCGTCATCACTAGAGTCAGACTTTATGAAGCTCTGTTGCTCACAATCACTGACATCACTTTCTTAGTAGTGGAATTATTGAAGGAATCCACAATCTACACCAGTTATACAAGAGCTGCTGCAGACAATTCAATAACAAATCTAAAAAAGCCAGTAATGTCCATGCTGCCCTACTAGTAAATAATAGAAAAAAACTTCTGACAAAAAATGAGATATTGTACTGTAAATCAAACACACAGCGGACTAAGTAGCCTTTGAAGAATAAACTTCATACACGAAGGTAATGCTGTTCAAATATCCACTGATCCTAAAAAAAAATGTGTCTGATCAACTAACAGATAACTGATCCATTGAAACCTTCCTGATAATCACAGGCACATTCCCCATCACTTCCCCATGGGCTTCATTAAAAGATGGGTTGCCATTTGAAAACACACACCGACCTGTGATTGACAGCTCTCACCTGTGCCGGAGGAGGGGGGCGGAGCAGGGCGCGCCGAGCACGTGCCGGCCAGGTGGTGCCACGTGGGGCCAGCAGCGTGTCGGCGGTGGTCAGGCACGGCGGCAAGTCTTCCCGGGCGGTGGGGATGAGCAGTCCGTCCCTCCGTGTGGCCAGCGGGTTAAAGCCCGCGGCGGCTGCTGCTCCACAGCTCTCACCTGCACCGGGGGGCGGGGGGCAGAGCAGGGTGTGCCAAGCCCATGCTGGCCAGGTTTTGCCACGTGGGGTCGGCAACGTGCCAGCAGTGGTCTTCTGCGCAGCAGCGGCAGGTCTTCCCAGGCGATGGGGGTGAGCAGTCCGTCTCTCTGTGCGGCCGGCGGGTTAAAGCCCGCGGCTCCTCTGCACGCCTCCCCCTGAGCGGCACAGCTCTCATGTGCGCCGGAGGAGGGGGCGGAGCAGCGTGCGCTGAGCGCGTGCCGGCCAGGTGGTGCCACATGATGCAGGTGGGCCAGCAGCGTCCCGGGCGTCGGGCACACACACATTCACTCTGTAAGACGCACAGACATTTCCCCTTTTGAGGGGGGAAAAAGTGCGTCTTATAGAGTGAAAAATATGGTATTTCTACTTTGGGAAATTGCCACAGAGGCTTAGTGTAAAACACATGTTTGTCTTTCATAAATGAAATATTTCATGTGCACAAATATACATGGCTTGTGATCATCTTCTTTCCATGCATTTTTGTAGACTGAAGGTTTTCCTTTGGTGATGATGAAGTATTAGGAATGTATTCTTAAAGTTGTATAACTTATGCTGCATTCCCTAGGCTGAATTGCATTCAAATTCAAAGATATTGAAGACCTGGTAATACCACACCTAAAGTTAATATTCCTACAAATCTAATATTTCCTTTATAAAAATATATTTTCAATGTAATTTTTTTGAGACCTGTACTTTTAAGTACCTTGAAGATTAAAGAATAAATTTAACAAGGTGGTAGGTTAATGTTCAGTATTGCAGCTGAGCATTCTTAAGAGTTTTGTCTGAAATAATTCAAAAGTGATTTTAACATTGTCACTTACCTTCAACAAAATGTTGCAGTGTTGGCTATTTCTGTTCAAGGTTCAACCTACTCTTCTCTGCACCATCCATAGTCAGCATTCCATAGCCACTGAACATGCCTTAGTGAGCTTTGCTGGTATCTGTTCCCCACAACTATGATGGTTTTTAAATTGTACTTCTGTAAACATTGGAGTTTCCCAAAGGGTGCTGATGTTCCCCTCCTATATAAAGATGGTGTCATTTTGGCTAAATGAGCAATTGCAGCCTGCATAGCACAAAAAGTTGGATTTATGTGTATTGGACTATAATGGTTTTATTATAAGGAGTTTCACCTTTGGACTAAACCCCTTCAAAGTCAATGGAATTGTTCCTATCTTAAATACAAGGAGTGGATCATATAGTATATGTGTGATTGAGCAGTTTATGAGAGCTGTAATATTCCTTGTACTCACCTGGAACAAAGAACGTATCCATTCTTTTCAGATAAGGAACATCCGTGTTCTTTTTCTAAGCCTGCTTGATTATGAGACAGTGCAGGAGTCAAATTACTTCATATGTTATGAGCAACTATGATCTCACAGTTAGGGTATATAGTGAAGCAACTTGCTGCAGCATACAGATTCTATCCAGGAAATAGGTATTTGCATGTGACTCACTCTCTCTCTCTCATTCACTCACTCACTCACTCACTCCAGTTGAATAGGCTGGAACTTGGGAGGAAGCATAGTTAAAACATGCCTGTCCTTTTTGTTTGCATGTATCTAAAACAGTTGAAGAAATTTATCAATAGCAAACTGGCAGTCTGATGCTCTAGGCTGTGATAGCCCCTGCTGTTCTGTGGTCGATCCATTATCCCATTTCCAGATTTTCCAGTGAGCCAAATGTAAAAATGGAGTTGCATTCTGTATACAGAATGCACATATAATTGATTTCTGAAATATCTTAGATATTCGAGTCCTAATATAACAGTGAACAGCTGACAAGAGACAGCTGGAACTGACAAGCATAACATTATGATGGTACTGTATGGTCCCCCCCTCCCCCCGCAGATTATAAAATAGCTGATGATTTAATTGGGTAACTTATTTATGTCATGTGCCAGATGCAGAAATAAGTGGTTCTTCTCATAGCAATTGGAGTGCAACTTCCAAGGGAAAAAAGCAAACATGAGAATAAGCAAAAGTTGCCTGTAGTGTTGGGAAGTGGGAGGTTTTGAAGCACCACACTTAGCAACACTTAAGACTGCAGTGCACACAGCCCAAGCCACATAGAAGCTATTGAAACACTTGCTTAGAGCAAGTATTTAGATACCTAAGTTTCATGTATGGTTGGTTAAGAACACACACGACAGCCTGTGCCTAGTAAAGATAGGTCTTTATTGCTTCATTTTTTAAAAAGCCTTTTCTACAGTACATGATGGTGCCCTAAAGAGTGGTGTTACATGCTGTGAACTGATGAGTCTTCTGCAGAGGTAGCTCTTTACCCAAAGGTTTTATGATTTTAAAGCAACTTTAACAACTTTTACTATTTTAAAGCAACTTTAACATGGAAGAAAGCATGTTCCTTATTCTTTCTTTTGCTGCATCTACAAACACAGGATTGCTTTGAGACATATTCCTGAGAGATCATGAACTGAGCATTTATTCACATATTTAGACTACAGTGTGTATGATCAAGAATGCACTTAGCTAAAACAAGGAGGTATCTAAAATGTGACCCTATGTTCCCACAGTAAAAATGTTTCTAGTACTTTGTTAATTATGCATATGTGTCTTCAAAGCAAGTTTCTGTTTCATAATTTAATTTTCAGTTATTGTTTCTGCCTTCTAGCATGTTCAGGTACATTAGTCAGTTTTCTAATCTGAAGGACCTTGAGTTAATTCCATCCCTTACAGGCTTTTCTAGTAGACATAATTTTATATTTTTTATTGTCCTACTGGACCTCCAGAAAAACTGAAGGCTACGCCCTGTGCAATGTCTTTCTGCTGCTAAACAAACCAATGGTGGAAGGGAACAGTATGTAGAAACAGGTTTTGTGTGGCTAGCCCTTTCTCTTACCCCCCACCAGATGACCTGCTGACACTATCTACTTTGTCCCCAAAGCATAGAAACCAGGAAAGAAAACCTCACTCCACCCCCTACCGGGCCATCCATTGCTGATTATTGGATTATAGCTCCTAGTGTTCCCAATCAGCTGGGAATGGCTGAACCAGTACTTTGTTCTGTAATGAGCTTGATGGATCCTGGCAATTATCAGAACTATTAAATGTAACCCTATTTTAAACAAAATTTTTGCTAGAAGTACCTTCTTAGGCTGCTTTGAAGTATGTTTTAACAGAAACTTATTTGTGCCTGTAGGCTTTCAACATGCAATGCTTATTGTGCGGTAGCCAGTTAAGAATATGCTGTTTGCAAATGAAAAGAGTACTGAAATCAGACTGATGGTGGGCTAGGTTCAAGTTTTCACACATCTGCAGACTTCACATGGCAGACTTAAAGGGAATAGTTCCATTTAAAAAATAGCAACAACTATTTATATTGCAAAACAGCTGCAGCATCTCACTATGCAAAATTGTTAAATGTTTTGTGTGTGAAATATGCAATAGAAGGCTTATCAGCCCTCTATGTTTATAATCCTGTGCACTCTTACAAGGGAGTAAATGTTGATCCCATTAGAGCTTACTTCAGAATATAATTTTTTCAGTTTTATATTCAGTAAAAATTTAAGTCTTCAGTGTTCTTTGGGCTATTTCTCCACTGCATTTTGTATATTTTGGATGGAAATAAGGGGATTGCAGCTGACACATTCTCATGCTCTTCCACCTGATCTCCTGGGTTCATACTACTATTGCAGGGAGTAATCAGCTCCTCCACTATTCGAAGGTAAGAACTTGAGAACTGGTTTGTAGTGTTGCTCTAGTGTAATACAACAAAGACCTTGAACAACCAGCAGAGTACAACCCACCCAGAGAGCCTTATGGCTAATGAGCTGGGTTAGAAATTCAATAAATAAAATAATGGTAACCTGGCATCAAGGCAGTATAACTACACTTGGAAATTAGCCCTACAATCCAGTCTTCCTTCTTTGCTGGTATGTAAATGTTCAGAATTGAGACAAGCTGTTACCTATGCAAAAATGATACTGCAGTGGTAAGAGCAGTGGTATTAGGCAAGTACTCTGGCTCAAAATAAAAGGATAAGTGTTACTCTGTGAAAGCTCAGCCAAAGAATTAATAGCTTTAATAACAATTCACTGTTCTAAAATAAAATAATTAGGGTATATAGTATATAGCAGCTTTTATAGGGGTGGAGGCAAGAGTAGGAACAATAATTATGGAAGTTAATGTTTTAGTTATCTGACCTTAAATGAAAATAGTGTTAATATGTCAAAAATGAATGATGAAAAATAGCTTATATCTTAACTTTTAAAAGAAATTGAGTCCTAGTAAATTATATTGATTTTACTTCCAAGTAAACATCCAAAACAATACTCAAGAAAAATCCTATGCAGGCAGGAAAAAAAAAGGAGATGAAAAGAGTTCTACAACTCCCAGCATTTTCCAACCAGACACACAATCCTATTATGGGACTTTTTCTTCTCAAAACCTTCATAGGAGTGTACCCAAGCAGTTCTGAAACATTTAGAGAATAGTGGTCATAAATGAGAAGCATAACTAGGTCAACATGATGAAGTTGTGACAGTCCTTTTATTCTGAAACATTTGCTTTCTGGAAAGGTTCTTCAGGAATTCTATCAAGTACAGCTTGAATTCAGCAACAATGACTGTTCCATAACCTACTGATCGTATCAAACCAGTTGGAAGATTTGCTTCTAACAAAATATATTTACAGTATAGCCTCAGATGGTGAAGTTTTTACAATTTCAGAAAGGTTGCCTTGAGAACATTTTTTTTCTTTTTAGACTCTAGAAATGTATGAGGACACTTACAAAAGGCTGTCCTGAATAGTGTTAATTTCTAACAAGATTGTAGGAGTGTTCATATTGTAACTAAATCAGAAGGCTTTGGACAGAAAAACATTCTGATTTTAAAACTATTGGGTTGTTACAAAATCATTCTAGTGGGTATGTTAGTATTATTGCATCATCAAATGCAATAATGCTAACATACATTTTGAGGGAAAAATGTGTTTTTTCAGAGTAAAAGTAAGGCAGGTATTAGCAGGTGTAAGAAACTGTAATTTTGGATGTAAAAATTATAGGCAGACTGTATGCCTGCCTGGTACAGCCTATTTAACATTTATTTGGAATAATAGTTCACTGATCACAATAGTGCTTGTTTCCACATTAATATTAAAGACTGTGGTATAAAACAGTACATACTTCTATGGTGTCAGGGGATATGGTAAAAAAAATACAAGGGTTATTCCTCCTCTGTTTTTATTCCCAAAAAGCAACTTTCTAAATTAATAGAGTTGATTTAATTTTTCAAAAATTAAGTCCTTTTAGGTCATCATTAAAAGTGATTGCAAGCTATGTGGGGAGTGAGTGAGGAGTGTAGTAATTAATTATATAGCTACAAAATAAAGTAAGATTAGAATTAGCATACTACAAGCTTGTAATTTTAGTTTTGAATCAATGCATTACAACCACAGGCTGTGAATCTTAGATCTCTAGTGATGCAGCCAGTAAGTGCAGTGAAAAGTAACAAGATGGAAAATCTTTTTTCCCTCCTGGAAAAGATCAATGTGGAATGCTTTCAGCTAATCATTAAAGGCTGGGGTGCTTTCCCTTCCCCCACTTCCTATCATATAATGCTTTTTGTTCCCAGTACACTTGCTGCATTTAATCAGTAGATGTTTCAGTTTCAGCTGGACCTCTAATCAATCTTCGAATCCCCCTTTTTCCTGCAGGTCCTTTTGGCTTAGCAAAACTTTGTTTGTGTGCATGCTGTTTAGGATGAACTTCTTCATAAAGGAAGTCAGCAGTTAGCTCTTCTCCATCATCTATTTCAATCTGTAATGAAAATAAGAGATAGGATTGTTAAGTTATAAAGCTGTATCATCCCTGAAGAACTGCAGATTCTGTCACCAAAAAGCATTCATGTGCATCTTTATCATGGCAGTAAAGCTCCATTCATTATGATAGGTAACTGTGCGGAGCACTCTGTTGGTGGGCCAGAGCACCTAGCCATATTTTACCTTGGCTACACATTATAAGCAGAGAACAGAAAGGCCAATAATAAAATTTTATGGTCCACTCTTATGGTAAGGTGCATCTAAGCCTATGGAAATCTATGGACACATATGCACATACTTCGATATAGAAGAGTGCGAAATCTGTAGTCCAGCTATTGGCCCCCAAAGCTTTGTTACTGAAGTGCACTGCAGAAAGTAGCACTCAGAAGGTCTACTTTCAGCTTTTGAGGGAAAGTGGCAAGGGGATGTGGAAGATTGCTGTGCATTTGTGAGTCCTTTCCTCAGCCAACACAATCTGTGACCTCTGGGCCAAAAAAATTGCACCTGCCTGTACAGGATCATGCTGTAAATTTACCTGCTTCCACAGTAAAATAGAATTATCAGCAGTATTGTTATCGATCTAGGCACTTACTAAATGGCACCAAAGAGGGACATGCACATGAGAGGAAATGCTTCCTAAGTTAGCAGATGGCTATGAAGTTGTCACTGTTACCTAATTAAACAGCTCATTAGAAAAGTGACAACGATTTGCCCAATGGTTTAAAAACATGACCAAATGAAACAAAGAATGACAACCAAAGCTTCCTAATACTTATGCTTCTGCAAGAGCAGAACAATCTTCTGTTCGTTGATTGTACAGTGTATGAAAATTGCATGTTTGCTAGCCATTCAAATTTTTGGGTGGGGAAAGAAAACATATTTCCTTATGAAAGCAATACAGCCAAAGCATGGCAGCTTGTGGCAGGTATATGAAAGCCATGCCACTACTAAGAAAAGGAGCTGAGCTGGTGATCTCAGGCTAGGTGCCAGTAGCAAAGTCCTCTACATGCATTCAGCATGGGTATGAGGGACCAAGGCTATACACCAGGTGGGCTTGCATTTTGGATCATATACCTGGAAAGCGGTTGAATCCAAAGGTGCCCTTTTTCATCAAGAAGGCTTTTTTGTACATCACACACCATAGTGTCACACCGGAAAAGCGAAACAACACTCAAGTACACTGTCCTGCTCTTGTGGAAGCATAACATTGCTATAAATTTGACATACAATATAAATTATATAAACCGTATCAACTGTTCCACTATTGTTTGTGTGCATGTTGCTGAAACATGGTAGTGTTCATAGTTCTTTAGACTCAACCTAAAAAGGGCAACATCCTCAGAAAACCTGTGTGTCCGTATCTCAGGTAACAGTGGATGCTAACATTGTAGAGGCACAATCTCAAGGGTCTGTGAGCACAACAAGTAGAGAGCCCAAGCTGTGTCCTTACCTTTCTGATGATTTGCATCCACAGCTGTCTTTCAACAATTTCTAGAAGGGGACTCTTGCAGCTAGAATATAGCATCCGCTCTCGTATACTACACATATAGCCAGGCATAGAGTAGATAAAAACTGGAATGTTTCAATTGGTGAAAAGTTATTCCAAATAAATCTTAAGATTTGTTGCAAAATTTGAAAAGCATAAACAAGATTCTCTGTACATCTCTTTTATTGTAAGACTACAAAGGACCAATGGTGGGGAGGGGTCAACAAGCTAAAATGGTTTTAGGAGATGGAATAAACTAATTATTGTAACTGAATTTTTGGCCACAAATCCCTAGCCAAAGGACTTCTAGTCATGGCAACTTCCCTATTTAAATATGTACACAGAAAAGTTTACATACCTATAGATTCCAAATAGTCTCCTTCATGGGAATGTTTGTAGAGGAAAAAGTGGTACCGTGCAGAATCCTTTGGAATTCTTTTTGGCAAGTCCTTCAACTCTGTTGGGATTGTACTAGCCAGGATGATAGTTTCATTTTGCATGTCAATTTGCTGCCAACAAACATAATAGCAGTTTGCATAAAATACATATGCTCTCTCTCTCTGACCCAGAACAAAATATTAAAGTGATAGATTTTGTCCTGAAGAGTTCCCAACCCTCTGGTGTCTGAGAGGGCAAAATGCTACAAGAAAGAGGTGACTGAATATATATATATCTTACCTCTTTCTCAATTCCACTGACAAAAGCCTCTGCTAGATCAAAGAGACTTCCTGTCAATGCATGGACACTGAATTTTAATTCTTACTATATACAATACAAAGGCTAGGATACTTGAGAGGAAAATCCTGGATTGCTGTAGATTAAGTGGCGCTTATTCCTGTTTCTAAACAATGAACATCTGTGAACTGATCATCTTCAGGATTAAGCTGAGTGAAATGTACTTACCAATTGTACATAATTAAGTTGTTTGTTTTTCAGTTTTTCCAATGCTTGGACAGCATCTTTGGCTATAGGGAATGCTACTCCTTGTAGAGTCTGATGCTTAGAATCCACACTGACTTCAGTTCGTCCCTGGGGGGAAAAAATTGAAAAAGAGAAGACTGAAAGCTTATCTGTACTCTACTTAAAGTGGCAAGATAGTGAAAGAGAGGAGAGGACCCAAATTTCTAGAATCTCTTTAAACTTTGTTCTTTCTTATCTATAATACCTCAATCAGAAGTTTATTCCTTTATTTAAAAGGAAACAGAAACTCACCAAATATGAGGGAAGTGAAAAAAAAGGGGGGATCTGCTTTAACTCAAGAAGAATGTTCTGTGACAGTAAGTGGATAGCCTATTTTCATATGAGTTATATTTAAAGTAAGCCTCATTAAATATTGAAATATTCAAAGAGAAACTGCAAAAGGAGTCAGCACAGGAGTGCAGGACTGCTAAAAAATCTCATTTAGGTTTTTAAGGAAGCAATCCCATCCAAATCTGCTTGAGCCCCTAAATTTGGGAGGCTCATCCAGTGACAAGCAGAAGAGGTGGATAGATAGCCATTTTTGGCCATCTAGAGAAAGGATAGAAGGAACCAGGAAGGCCTTCTATCTCCTAGTTGTCTACTCCCCTCCTCCAGAAATATCTTTTTCTAGCTCTCTCTTACTTTCTCATCCTCAGGGAGCAGCTGGCACAGTTCTTTGTGCACTGACTGCAAGGTGGTGGGGGAAAAGGGTTCTGATTTTCAGCTCTGAGGTCAGAACATTTTCTCCAGCCTTAGAGATGCAAGTCTGAGCTATCCTGTGTCTCCCATCACAGGATATTTAGAGACCACAGGATCATTCCCTAAGCCAACTAAACAAATGTATATACTATGTCTTACTGCAAACATTGTACTTCAGATTTATGTTTGGCTTAAAAAAATCTTCCCCTGAAGCATTTCAAAAAAGGAAATAGCTATTTACATTTCTAGCCTAGACATGTCTGCTAGAAATGCTTGCAACTATCAGATGCTTTCATTTTGCAAAAGTTCATGCAAATGGTAATAAGTATTAAATCGCAACCCCTGCCTTACTGTTTGTAGATTTTGAAAGGAATTTTGAGATTAGTTTCTGGCATGCTTCTGACTTTCCATCAACGTTTCAAATTATAAAAGTTGGACAGGGGCTCAACCACTGATGCAGGAAATCTGCTGTTACTGCACCTCGAATGGGCTTCAGCCTTTGCCTAAAAATGTTTCATGAAGAATGTTTGGCTCCCAACTCAGGATGAAATACCTCATTAATCCTGATCTGTCGAAGCTCTTCTTCTGCTGCTGTCAGGGGGGCAGGGGAAGACTGAGTTACCAAGTACCTTTGGTAACCATTCAGTGAAACATCTTCCTGAAAACACAAAATCAGTAGTTTCCATGAATGGTTTATTTAGTGGAAAATTTTCCTCCACAGCTTTCCAGTACAAGCGTTTGTGGCCTAAAAAACCCACAGTTCTTTCAGGTTGCCCATTGCATGGATACTGATGGAGTTCAGCCAAACAGAGTTACAACTTCTGCTCAGATCAACCCAGAGAAATAAGGGTAGAACAAAGATCCTCAGCTGCCCTCTTCCCATCCTGCCAAATTGCTCTTTGCAGAATACACACCTTGTTTGTTCCAAATACTTCATCCTTAATATGCCCACCTCCAAATTCTTTCTTCAGAGTTGCCCGAGTAGCTGCATACAACATTTTTTGACGAACCTAACAGATAAATGAATGTTCGGTGTTAAAGCTACTCCTTGAAGAGACCAAACAATTGGGTTCTTTTCTCTTGTTACACAGTTAAAAAGACTCTTAACTTGTACTTTAACTTTTTAATGTACTTTAACATTCTGTTTTGATGGTATAATCAGTGTGATTTACAGAGCCTGGAGGCCTTAGGTTAAGGCTGTTAAGAAATATGTTTGATTTAGGTTGAAGTTCAAACATATATATAGCAATGAACTCACTATATCAGCAGCAACAACCTAAATTACCATTTGTAACACAGTACTTATAAATCCCAATGAAAATTCTAGGCCTAATACTCTATCACTGGTGAAAATAGAGGGCAAGTATTCTCCAGTTCTCACTCTAAGGCTGCAGTCCTATACACATTATGAAACTTACATGCAATCCTATGCATGATTATGCAGAAGTAAATTTATAACATTTTGAGATTCTGTTCTTTCAAATAGCCCGAAACAAAAGCCTCCTATGTACAAGGATGCCTGCACACACACAGCTGGTCAGTCAGATAGAAATCATTTGCGCAAGGATGTTATTCCAGACAGTTGTGATGAATGTGCTAATGTCACACAAACTGTTTATATTTTCTATCCAGTTGGGGTCTATTAGCCAGAAAAGACCTATGATATTAGCACTACCTATAGGATTCCTACATTGATATTATCATGAGATGTGAGTGTCCACATGTATGTGCATATGAGAAATGAGGGAAGAACCAAAATAAATGTTCATATTATGCAAACTAATTCCTTGTTGAATAAGGAATGAAGTGTTCAACCTGAGCATTTAACAGTCACTAGAAATTTTATCCTGCTACATACAGGAGAATGGTCTGGTGACCATGCAATAAGAATCCATTCATATCCTTGGGCATTTTGCGAATCTAATCTGTACAGTATGTAACATGGCTGCTTGTCTTCAAGAAGTGGAAGAACGTAGGAATCATAGTCTTCTTCCCAGGATGCACCAGGTTGTTCAGCAGATCTCACAATAAGCTGTTCTGTAAAAATAAAAATAGAAGTATAGGGTACTCTAGAAACAATGACAAAAATTGCTATTGTTCTTAATTATAAATCTGATCAAATATTTATAGCGGAGAGCTATTTTTAGTATGGAAATGATACCAACTTGATCAATAGATTTGAAGGAAAGCAGAAGTATATGCGTAGATGCTTAAAATAGTTGGAGTTTATTAAGTTTAAGAATCCTAGGTTTTGGACTGAGCAATCTTAGATGGATTTGGGAATCTGGAGAATTCAAAATACTGAGGTTAGAAGAGAGCTCCAGCCTCTGGGCTGGACATGCATGCTTGGTTTGCCATGTTCCACCCTTGCAGTTGGTGGGAAAGAACTGTGAAAGCAGCTTCTCCAACACTGGAAGAAAGACTTCAGAGAAGGGGTAAAGGGGGCATTCCAGGGACGAGGACTTAGACATCATGGAATATCCTAGCAGCACTCCAGCATCCTTCCCTCCTAGTCCAAACCACCTCAGCTACATGGCTGAACATTGCTGACTAGATGACTTGAAGGGCAGGAGGAGCCAAGAGACAAAGATCATCTTCCATTCGTCCCACCCAGCATAGAATGCCCACAATTCTCTGGGTCTGGATGCTTACAAGCATCCTCGGAGTTACCTTAAATTTGAAGGCTTAGATTGTATAATACTTGTAGCTCTATATCAGGATATAACTATTTGTTTTACATGTGCAAAATAAAGGAATTTTGAGAAGGTGCCTGTAGAAACTGCATAGTGCTAGAGAAGATAGGAGGTTATGATTTATTTTTCACCAAACTTGGTATGAAACTACATTTCTGAGTGATGGTGGGGAGTATACATAGTAGCAGCTTTTACTTTCTAAGCTAGACGTATCATTTTGATTTACAAAGAAACAAGCTTTATGCTGCCAACTAAAATAAAATACAATGTAGGTGATACAGACTTAGTAGCTCAATATTGTTGCCCCTGAGCCTGAAGAGTAGGCAGGGACTGCTTATTAAAATGCTACTAATTCTAAGATACTCTGTGCATAGGTGTATAATCTAAAAGCATACATATATGTAAAACAGGACCAGTTTATCTGAACGTTGAATACACAAGAAAGCAATCATTTGTTGTATTTGAGTTTTCCAGAAAAGTTGTGCTGATTTCAGTGAAACCAGAGTGCATACAAGCAGGAGTCTAGCCACAGGTGGCAATAAAAATGGTTAAGTACCTAAAGTCACTCGCCATGGGTAAGGGTAGTATTTATGTTCTTTTGGAGAGTTGGGTAATAGGAAATAGAAGGAGATGTGTCACTTCAGCCCTCTCTAGACAATAGTTGGCCCTGGCAATACTAGCATGACCAGGCTTCTGTTACAGAAAGCATTAAGCGGGTGATGAGATCTGGCTTTCATCTCAAAGTTGGTTTGCCTTGACTAGGAAAGTAACCTGCTAACAAAATGGTTTATCTTAAATTGAAGCTTGCACATCTACTCTGCCAGTTGCACGCCTTTAATGTCTCCCCAGAAGTAAGCCACGCAGAGTTCAATGAGACTTACTTCCAGGTAACTGGATATGAGATTAGCTGGCAATAAGTCATACTGATGTCAACAAAACATTCTTCTGAGTAGAAATACACAGCATTGTGCTGTTATTTGTGTTCAAGACATATGCGCAATTAATATTCCAGTAGGTAAAATGCATCTGGTTCCTACTGACAAGTAGCTATTTGTTCCAATGTCTCAAGATGGTAAACTTTACTCATTTGCAGAATTTACTCATTTATGTAACTCTGGAAAAAGATAGCACACAGGAATGCAACACATACCAGTTTCAATAACTAGTTTTAAAAAACGATATTGTCCATTTCTAGCTCTTGCAAAGATTTCCTTGACTTCTTCATTAGCTGAAAAATGACAAAACAACAACAACAACAGATTTTAGGCACTCCAAGATAGTCTGAATTCTATTTACTTAAACAAAGTGTTAAAAAGGTACAACTAAAACACCAGTACATCTTTAATGCAGGGAAAGTAGACCAAAACTGCAATGCAAACACCTGGGATCAGGTCCCACTGAATTCAGTTGAACTTACTTTGGAGTTGGCATGCACAGGATTGCACCTGAAGGCTGGCTTGGGAGTGCTGAGAGTTATAAGACCTTTTTCCTTTTGGTCAAGGCATGCATAGGATAGCATTCTGACTAAGTTATCTAATTTATTCTCCAGACATCTAAAAAGGTGAATATTCCCAACTGTTCTAGATACCTTTGCTAGCATTAGTACAGCTGTGTTAGGCATGGCCATACAGGCATCACTGATTTCTTAACAGCCACCTAGATCAGCCAAATGTTAAATGGGTTAAGGTAAACATGGCTTTGAGTTCAACCAACAGAGTCTGCAGCCCAGGACAGGTGAAGTCATTGTAGCAGGCCAGCACTGGTAGTGATATCGGAAATACAGCTGAGAAGTTTGCTGGGTGACCAGCCAACGAATGAACTCTCAGCACACTTTACAGAAGTTGATTATTTGAGCCTTGTTGGAAGACTCACTTGCCTAACTCTGAGGAAGGGCATGATACAATTGTTGCAATTCAAGATAAAATGAATCTGCCATTGATTGCACCACCTCAGAGAACAAGTTCATTTTGGCTCTACTAAATGGTGGTTTTTTGTTTTTGTTTTTTGGCACCATGCAACACATTTATGCCTTGTTCACATAAAGTGAGCTCCAGCCCTTCAGGAAAGCAGCATTGTGCTCATTGGGAGATGATGGGAGTGGTAATCCAACACACATGGAGGATACCTAGTTGGGAAGCTCTTGCTAAATCACTGTAAGTGATGCCTAGAGGGATTTTGTCCAGATCTTTTTTTCCTCCCCAGCATTTTTGGTTTTAGACACGTTGGGATATTAATCTACAAGTCATAGCGAAATGGAGGGCAGGTGAATGCATTCTGTCAAGAAAAAGAAAACCAAGAAAGGTAGCAAAGAGACCAGCATCATCCAATGTACAGAGATTTCCAGTATGGTTTGGTGATAGAGATATTTGCAAATCAACTGACTTTCCCCAGTGGAAAGTTCCACACAATTAAACAGCTGCATCTTTTACACCAACAGGTTTAAGCAATAAAATGATGCACTGTTTCATTTTATAACATTGGATCAACCAACCAAGACTGGTTACATCAAATCTGTATTAATGTTAACTTCAAGAATTGAACCCCCCACAAAAAATAAAGAATACAGAATAGCTCTTACAGTACTTATTAAGAAATAAGCCCCAGTTCATTGTGGCTTATTCTAGTACTCCAGGAATTACAACACGCAATTTCCTACATTTTCTATATCTTGGAGTGGCTAGTTTTGACAGTGAATAGATGATCCATTCAAAACAATATTAAGAGTGTTTTCTACTGGAACTAACAAACAAGAAGGGTCACGTGAATGTTACTGAGCTACAACCAGTGTAAATTGATGCTTTGTCTCCCTAGGGATATGGAAATCAAAATCTGAATCGTGCCAGTTCTAGAAACCAGCAGGGAGATTGGATATCATTGGGTGTGGAGTGAGGTGGCTTGCGGAAGCTTCTCCTTTCCACTTGAATGCTTTAGAGAACAGTATAGAAAGAGTACCAGTTCCTTCCCTTTGCAGACTACCTATTTAAAAACCATGCATAGTCCTAATCCTCCTGCCAAGAACTACAGTAAATAGTTTCAAAATACATGCTACTATGGTTTTTGTGCAGCCTGACTGCTGATGTACTTTATGGAAAAATTGCCATGCTGGGTCTAGTGTAGAAGATGGCTGTAGAGTTCCTGTCTTGCAAACAGGGTCTGTGGTTGGGTTCATTTAAATTTATAGCAAGCAATAATTTCATGTTTTATCACCTAGTCTCCATAGTGTAAAACCCAACCATAGTAAATAATTCTCAGCTGTTGAATTTCTGCTCCTGGATTGTAGTCAGCATTAATTCCAGCCCTATTTATTTCAGTAGACCTACTCTAAGTAGGACAAACATGGGATACAATAGCCTAATACAACATGCTTTGATTAAATACCTTCACTTCCCTTGCTAGAGAAAATCACACAACAAATTAAGAATTTCCAGATTTTAGTAAGATATCCTTCCCTATGTAGGATCAGAATGGACTTCCTAAAATGGGGTTTACTTCTGACTGGGAAGGAAGCTGTTACTTTCCCATATAAGGATCAAAAGAGTCATTGCTTTAAAATTGTGTCTAACTGCTGTGCCTCTCTTTCTTTCCAATTGTGCTTTTATTCTAGGGCAGGCACAGGGACCAGTTCCGGATTTAAAAATCCCCCGCCCCATGCTAGGGTCCCGAGCCAGACGGGTCTCCTACGCGTACTCTTTGAGTAAAAATGGAAGCCAGAAAAAGCAGTAGCAACTAGACAGATGTTTAAAAATGGATGTTTGCTTAAGGGGTTCTGGATTCCCAGACAAGCACGCGACAGCAGCACAAGTTCGCCCCGCACAGACAGAAATGCCTTGTCTGGCTGCGTCTCTCGATAGTTTCCCGTGCGAAGCGCCTAGCAGCCAAACCCCTACATGGCAATAGGCAGGTGTAAGTGGAAAGAAGCCAGTGTAAGCTTCCTCCCCCTTCTGCCTCTCCCTTACGGGAAAAAGGACATCTGCTCCGTCGCAAGGCAACGATGGCATTCCCGCCCCTCTGGTGGCGAGCTATTTGCGCTACCCAGCCCTGCAAACGTTGCTTGAGCGCTCATCTTTTAGAAAAGTTGTCCCGATGTATTTCACACGGGCTTTGGTAAGATTCGGTTTCCCGAAGGCTGATCTTGAATCCCCATCAGGCAAAAAGTAAAGGGGGAGAGAGAAGAAGGCTAGTAGTTAAAAAGGAGAGAGAGAAAATATGCGAGACCAAACTTCCTTGTCTACAACAGGCAGCCTCCGAAGGGGAACCCCCTGGCTCCAAATGGGTGGGAATGCATTGTCCGTGGAAGGCACTTTGCAGATGCTCAGATGCTTGTTAAGAGCAGTGCCGGGGAAAACCGGCTCCGGGCATTGCAAATCACGCTCCGTCGATGGACAGGGGCGAGGAGTGCGGGTAGAAGAAACTCCTTCCAAGTCCAAACTCTCCAGTGCCTCCGCTTACAGGTCAGATGCCCGCTGTATGGCCCGTCTCTGTCCCGGTCCCGAGCCCACGACAGGACTCAACAGGCGCTGGACCCACAGACAGGTGGGGGAGGGCGCCCGGGGCAGTACGGTGGGCCCATGGGGAAACTAGAGCAAAGGGGAGCGGGAGGGGAGTCCGAAGCCCGGCTCGCTCCCGAGATGTACCTTGGATGCCGGTCTGGTGGGACATGGCGCAGAGCAGCCTCGGGGAACCGCGACCTCAGGCTGGGGGCAAAGGTAGGCGCTGCTGCCGGAGTCCAGACCGGCCCGGGACGCGTCACGTGACGCGCCGCCGCCACTCAGCGGCTCGCATTCCCTCGCCCAGCCGGCAGCTCCTTCCGGCCGGGCTGCTGCGCCGGGATTACGCTGGGAATGCCGCCGCCGCCGCCGCCGCCGCCCAATTTGCAGCGGGGACACTTGGCCAGACCAATTCCCCAGCAAGTCCTTTTGGCAGTCACAGGGCACTCCTGGGTATGCCCACTCAGAAGTAAATCCGGCTACCCATTGGACTTGCTCGCAAAGGATTGCTCACTTCGTTGAAAAGGCCTTGCCGTGCTTCAGAGCAAAGTCCGCTTCAAGCTGCAGCCTTTTTACTTAACTTGGGCCCAAGTCTCTCTGGATGCCATGACGCGTGCTCTGAGTTGGCACTGCAAGTTTACAGCCTAAGACCCTTCTTTTCCAGCTGGACTACTAAGGCTGCAATACTATATATAGTTACTTGGGAGTAAATCAGAAGGATTTACTTGGGAGTAAATGTGTATAATATTGCAACCTTACTTTTGAGTAAGCCTTTAACAGTCCCACGTCGAGCTGTAAATTTACTTGGGATTAAAGCCTGTTGAGTTGAATTGAACTTCCTTTCAAATCGAGTCGTCCTAAACTTCGTCCTTGGAAATAAGTTTCACGAAACAAAATACTCATAGGAATACGACTGGACTGTAAGTAAGGCAGAAGGGTACAAAAGAGGAGGTTTATAGCTAGTCTATTGTCACCTGAGGCAGCTTAGTAGGGAGTCAATCTCATTGATTTCAGCTGAATTTGCTTTCAAGGAAGCATTCATAGCATTGCAGCCTGTAAATGGAGGAAAATACATATTAGTTTCACCGAAAGATCTCAAAATACTATTCACATCAAAAGGTTATTAAGTACTGTATACTATACTGGGATGCTTGAATGATTGTCCTGCCTGCTGCAGAGAGACACTCTTGGATAGAGTGTAGAGTGTGTATCAGTACTGTTTGAAGTGTCTTTTATTGGCTTCTTCCACCCTGATATCAGTCATTTTGAAAATAACATTAAACCCTGTTGAGTTACACTATTTCTGAGGTGTAGGATATTGGTAATGGTAGCCTTTGATTAATGATGTGTCTGCCTGGTGTTTCTCTCGTACATGATGTAGGAAATTGTACAACTGCAATACAAAGATTTTAAACTCTTTTAAAGTAAAGAGTGTTTTTCCCCAAATCCCAATGCATTTGTGAGCAAGGTTAGAAATGGAAGTGAAACTAGGTAGCCTATATTTTCAACAGTCTTATTCACAAAGATATGGCATTTAATGTATCTTGCCTTATTGTAACTTATCCTCTGTATTTGCATACTTTACGTAAACTAAGTGCTTAATAACTGTTACTAGTAAGATTCACTACTGGAAAACAAATCTCAGTAGTGTAGGTCTGGACATCAAGTGTTAAAGAGAACTGTTGATCTTTCTTGATTAATTTCAATGCAATTACAGGTCTGGTTAATGCTGAAACTATTTTGCTTGTGCTATGGTATTACTTATTCTAGGATAGTGCAACCCTGTTTATTCATTTGGCTCTCCCAGTGGATTTTGATACCATCAACCATGATATCTAAATGGCTAGACTTCCCAGTGGTTCTGCTTATACCTGGATGGTGAATGCTGAAAGAAGATCCTAAACTCCTGCTTGATTCCTTATTATTTATGCTTTGGGACCCATAACATCCTAGTCTGTTCTCCAAGCTGTTTAACATCTACATTAAACCACTGAGTGAAGTCCTCTGGAGATTTGGAGTAGAGGTCAAATATGTGGCTGACAAATTCTATTTCTCTTATTCATCAATTCCACTGAGAAAGTGGATCTGCTGATTCTGTGTCTGGACCTGGTAATGCATTTGGGAGAAGCTAATAAACTCAATCCACACAGACTTAGTATTAGTGTGTGACTTATCTGGTTAGTTACTGATGCTCAATCTTTTCTGAAGGGTATTGAACTCACAAGAGCAGAAGAGCCCTGCTATGTTGGTGAGTTTTGGTTTACTGGTTTTTTTCCCTCCCAGAGTTCAGTTGGATTTATTCCTAAGTATTTATACACAGGATCACAGGCTGAACAAAGCTGACCCCCACCCCCAATGGAGAGGGCAGGGAAGAAACAGGCTCAATAGTTCTTTTAAAAAGAGTTTCTTTGATATGGTGGATTTGGTTTTAAAACTTGGCTGGATTTGGGGGCACATTGTATTTTAATACTAATAGGTGAAAATAGATGGTAAGTCTCCTGTCCGCTGTATTCAGGCTGTGAAGTGGTGAATAGGCCCTTCTTAAAATTGTGGGCCAAATTCTCCACATGCAATATTCAACAGTGTAAACCTGTGCATATCTACTAAGAAGATAGGAGGTGGGGAAAAGTAGTTGGCTTCTTTAGATGATGCATTTAACCCTGACCTTCACAATGGTTTCTTCTGTTTGAGCAAGAGAGTGTTATTTACCTGTATGTTGTTCCAGAGTTTGCTTTATTTGACTTACTATATATTGTAAGGTGGCACTGTGAGGAATCACCCAAGCCTGTGTTGTCCCTTTAAAATTTAATACTTCATTATCCTCATTCTGAAAAAGCCACAAAATAGCTACAAAGCATGAGTGAACCCTTGGAGGATGACAACATCATAAAAAGGAGCTGCCAGCATCTGTGAGTTAAAGATCTTTAGTGCACAATAAATATCTCCTGTAGAAAAGTTTATGCAACAACTTCTATTTTGCTGCAGTTGAGACTCCATCTGAGGTATGTCCAAATCCTGGATTCACAGAAGCTTCAGCTAGGCAAGAAATGAAAAGTCTATTTTTATTCTGTAGTGGCAAAAGGGATGTACTTAAAAAGATGGAAACAATATTTGGAAGAACCATATAGAATAGATAAATGGATAAAAGACTCCTTTGTAGAAGGATCTTATGAACAGATCCTGCAATTTTAAAAAGTGAATAAAAGCTAGAAGGAATGAAGCATCCAGTATAGGGGTATCAATTGCAGTATTCTAAGCTGCAGAAACTGAATCAGTCAAAATCATAAGAATATGCCAAAAATATGGAAGATAAAACAGTGTTCCACAGACTGGGAACATTTAATATACATTCCAGTCCCAAAGAAAGGCAATGCCAGAGAATGCAGCAACTATGGAACCATTGTACTAATTTCCCATGCATGCAAAGTGATGCTCAAGGTGTTGGAACAAATAATTTGACCTTATATAGAGAAAAAATGCCTGATACTTGATCGGGATTTAAAAAAAGATAGAGGCACTCAAGATCATATTGCAGATATATTGTATGTTCACTATTGGAGTACACCAAACCATTTCAGAAAGGAATCAGTCTGTGTTTTGTAGACTACAGCAAAGTCTTTGACTGTGTAGACCAGGAAAAGCTATGGCTGTATCAGAAAGAAATAGGTGTGACTCAGCACTTGATTATCCTGAACCTGTATTATGGAGAGGAAGCTACTGTTTGGACAGAATATGGAAAAACAGAATGGTGTTCTATAGACAACGGCATCAGACAAGGGTGTATTTTATTCAATCTCTACACAGAATATATTATAAAGAAAGCAGGATTAGGATCAGAGGGAGGGATGAGAATTGATGAAAGATACATTAATAAAGTATGCTAAGCAGATGATACCATATTACTGGCAGAAAGCAACAGAATTGAAACAACTCCTGAAAGAAGGAAGGGCAAAAGCATGACTGCAGCTGAAAATTAAGAAAACAAAAATTACTACTTCAGAAAAATTGCATAACTTTAAAGTCAATGCTGAAGACATTGAAATTGTGAAGAATCTATCATACCTTGAATGAGTTCAAATGGGAATTGCAGCTAAGAAATTTGAAAAAGACTGAAAATTGGAAAGGCAGCACTGAACAAATAAGAAAAGATCATTAAGTGTAAACCAAGCCAAGATTATCCAAACTACTATATTCCTAATCACTTATATGTAGGTGCAAAAGCTGGACAGTGGAGAAAATGGGTGTGTTTCAAACTTGGTGTTGAAGGAGAGCTTTGCATATACTCTGGACCAACAGAAAGATGAACAGGTGGGTCCTGGATCAAATCATACCAGAACTTTCCCTGTACTCAACTCATGAGTATGTCTTCAAAATGTCATTTTTCTTTGAATTTATTTTCAGAAACATTTTTTCTGTGAATGAGAAGGATTGAGAAAGCACACAGGACAAATTTTTGGCACAGCCGCTAGAGTTAAAATACTACTCTGAAACAGAGGTCTGCAGTGACAACAGCCTGACCTACTACATTATAGACTATCTGCTCACACTGTTCCGCTTCTGATTAATTAAGAATGACTCGTACACTTCATTTCTAGGTCCTGCACTTTGCTTGTGCAGCTGGACTATTACTATTGCTCCATTACATTATGTCTGTGATTATTCTTCTAGAATTGACTAAGCCGCACTTTGACTTCCTTTTTTCTGAGGCATGCCATAACCTTCAGGCACAATTCACTTGCCTGCAGTTGCTCATCTCTATGCAGAATTAGTGCAAGAACTAATTTATGAGTTTCGATCCCCTTGCTTCGTCTTGGGAGAAAGGTTTGTCACTGCCACCCCCAGTCCCCTAGTTAGGATCCTGGGGTAAGTGCAAGAGATTATATTCTCCATTCCTGCATCTATCTCCATCATAGGATAAATCTCATTTCAGCCCTATACTTTGGTACTTACCAATTTTCTGAAGCCTCCTCAGATTTAGTGGATACTCCTTCTACTTTTTTGTGGATATCGTTTTACAATTATCACCTTCAAAGTGGCTCAATTCAGTTTTAAAATACAATTCAGCAATAAACTATGAAATGAATGACAACAGAGTTATAAGTGTCAGAATCCCAGAATCTAAATTTGAGAAGAGGGAATAAAACTCAGGTTCGTGGGAAAGATCAAGCGTCCAGGCCATCTAGGCTTTATTGTATTACCCAGGTTCCCCGCGGGTCCATACTCACGATAATGCATTACCGGGCAGGCAGAGTGAACTCTGCTGCCAAGCTTCAATACCATTACAGGGCATTTATAGGTACAAAGGTACAGGGCAATTGTTGACAGAATGCAGAGATTACAATAAGATTCTGAGGTCATCACATACAGAACAGATAAAGAAATGTCAATCACACAGTAACAATGAGATTACAATATTTCTAATTGCCTGTATTGACACTTTAGCTCAGTAGCTTGAACCCATCTCCAGGTCTGTTTAGACATGTAAATTCAAGCTACTGAAACTATGCATGAACTCAAGACTCTAGACATTCTGAATTGGCCAGGGCACATGGAGCCTCTGGGCTATCAAAAGATACTTCCTTGTAAGCTGAATTCCAACAATGACTATTTACAATGTATATTTGGACTGAATGGCCTGTCTACTGTAGCCCACAGCTAAAGGTGAAAGAAAGGAGCGGGATGAATGCCATTTTAAACAGTGACTGCTTGGTTTTGAGAAGGAGTACAGGATTTTGATCCCACAATTCAATCGCACACAGAAGTAATGCTTTTCAGACAGGATTTATCCAAATTTTCCCAACATAAGCAAACAGAGTATAACTAAGTATATCATTACTATTACATTTATACCCTGACTTTTTCCCTTTGCAAGGAACCTAGGGCAGGTTACAAGGTTTTCCTCGAATGCAATCTCAGGCATGTCTCCATTGCTGTGCAACCTTGCTTACTGGCTGCACTTCCTGATCTAGAAAAGTTCTATTGCAGGAAGTAAGTCCTACAACCCCTGGCATTTCACAAGCAGCCATGCTGGCTCTACTTCTGCTTGACTTTTTCTATCTAAAAATGCATGGGATTTTACCCTAAAAGTATATTAAAAAGAACCAGCAATATACCCTCACACAGGCCAAACAGCTGTGGAAAATTACTACTCTTGTTAACTATGCTAGGACTGTTTGTTTTTTTAAAGTTAGCATGACCAAAGAACAACTGTTTTGACATTGATGGAATAGTTTGTGTCTGGGCAGAGATATACATTAACATGGGTCTGTTGATTGGATGATTTCTTCTTTGGGTTAAAATTCTATACTTTTCTTTGTATGCTAAAATAATGCTAAACATTCTCCAGGCAGAGATGATCTCATAAAGATAGTTTAAGTATAACTAAGTGGGAGCCAGAGCCTGTAGGGATTCAGGAGGGGCTACACATTTGCTTCCAACAAAGGTATGGGTAGTTTGAATAGATTTCAGACATCTCAAGTATGTTTAAAGAGAAATGCTGGCTGGTAAATGCTAGGAGTTTTAGGACTTTTTTCTGTGTAAATATACATAGAACAGTACCCATAATGGATTGCCAAAGTGAAAAAATAGCATATACCAAGCATGTCTTGAGGAGAGAAATTTCATAACCTGCATGCCACATCCTTGATAAGCACCCAACTAAATTTGAAGACAGCAGTATGAGCAAGAACTGTGATAATGACCCCACCAAATGGTCAAGCTCATAAGGGGAAGTGTTCTATGTTCCCCTGGGCTGAAATTGATTATACCTACCTTTGGCAGCCTTCCTTCAGAGTACTACTCCCAGAATTCCTGACCACTAACTCCGTGGTGGCTGAAGTTAAAAAAACTGAAGGGTATCAGGATGGGAAAGCCTAGTTTAGATAGTCACCATCAATTTTTAATATTGTGCCCAGGAAGACTGCAAAACTTGTGAGGATGTTTGAACACCTTAAAAACATGTTCAGGGAGGGTCTCAGTTAATAATCTTGCTGCTATATTTTGAACCTGCCTAAGTTCATTTCCAAGTGCTTTTCATGGACAGCCTCTTGCAGAGTGCATTGCAATAGGCTAATCTGGCAATTACCAAGGTACAGAAAACAAGGCACAACCTGATGTTTTTTGGGGGGTTTTACTGTAGCATTTCAACAAAGCAAAATCATTAAGTGGAAAAGAACACGTAGGTATGTAGATCTGAATATCAGTTGCAATACATGGTTATGGAACATTTGTGTATATGTATGAAAATACACCTTTCTAAAATTATGCATAAATTTCAACAAAGGCATATCAAATTGTCATATGTATTCACTTGCAAACAGTATTTATATACCACTTGCTCAATAGCAAAAGCATTATTGAGTCCTCACTCTATTACATTATAAGAAGTATATTATAGGAAGGGGGTATCCTATGGTCTCCAGATATTGTATTTCCAGGTGCAAGGTTGGCGACGTGGCTCCAAGCTGGGAGTCTGCACTCTAATCCCCCCTCAAAACAGGAAAAAAGAACTACGTTGGTGACCTCTTGGAGGTTGGGAACACACCTTGAGAGGGGGGATAAAGGGAGTCCTCCAGTGTGACAGGGCAGAAAGGAGATTGCCAAGATCTCTGTAGCCTCCTCCCTTCCTTCTCCAAAGCAAAAAGAGTGGGAGGTGCAGGGAGGCAGAGATTATAGCATACTCATAAGCCTCTTCATTGGGGGCTTGCAAGCATTAAGGCTTTAGGACTGTCCTCTCACCTTAGATGTCAATTCAGTGCAGAAAATCAGTTTGCGTTGACTGAACATCATAGTTCAAGAAAAATATGCATAATTTAAAAGGATTATTAAACATTGCAGTGTTCCAATATAAGGAATTGTGTTGAACCTCCAGCAATTAGCCAATTTAGACAAACTGTTATTTAAGAGAGGTTATCACCTCCAATAGATCTGAGAGGAAAGAGTCCTTCTGGCCATAAATGTTCTTCAGACATCAAAGTCAGGCCTCTATACTGGATTTAAAACAGAAATAGAACTCAGTGTCATCAGCATACTAAATTTCTTAACAATCTCACCTGTTGATTTCATGTACATGTTATATAGTGGGCAGGATAGAATGGAATGATGCTTTATACCAGGGGTCTCATACTCGCGGCCCGCGGGCCAATTGCCGGGATGGGCAGGGCACGGGGGAGGGGCTCTGCGGCCTTCAAAGCACCGGCGGCGCCCGGACCGGCCGCGGGATGAGCGGCCCACCACCACCGCGGTGGTGGAATACTTGATGCGGCCCAGCCTCACCCAGACTCTACTTCCAGCAGCTCCCAAGGAAGTTGAGCTTGAGACCCCTGCTTTATACCATAGTATACATTCCGTGGGGAAGATGTAGTCCATCTGGAAGTTGAGGACCAGAACCATGGACATGCTTCCCCCCTGGCACTGATCCAGAAGGATACTATAGTATCAAAAGAGGTCAAAGAGAATTGGCAAGTTTGCTGGTCAATATGCATGTGCATATAAGCACTTCTCTCTCTCCTAGGTATGTGTCATATTTAAGTCTGGGATGCAGAATGTAACAAGTGGATTGGGCTGTGGTAGAAACAGTATCCCTGTTGTAACCCCCCCTCATAATCGAAACATGCAGCCAGGGCATGGCTCGTCATGGGTAAAAAGCATGATCAGGGTGTCCTGTGCGCGTAAGAACAAGAACAAGAACCCCCAACGAATGTGCATGCTACGCAAGGATGAAAACAAAGCAGGCTACGCTCAAGCATAACTGCAAACGTCACGCCCTTGTACCCTCGCTTGCTTGCTTCAGCATGAAAAATGTGCAAATGTAGCTCAGTGGGATTCCCCCATTGTTCGCTGTTATTCAAGCACCTGCATAGTTGTAAAAGAGTATAAAAAAGCTGCATTCTTCTGCTCGAGACCGCACTCCAACAAGTGTGGTCCCTGCAGGTAAATAAATCCCCTCTCGAAAATTCCAACTAGTCTCTGGTCTCATTCGTAAAACCGCGGCATACAACATTTGGAGGCCCCAGCGAGATCTTGAGACTACCAGTCTTGCCTCCCCCCGACACCAGGGACGGGCCCATAGGCATCTTATGCCTCTACCCCGGCTCGGTGGGATGTCTGACTAGCCGAGACAGGAGTAATCGGTAAGTGCGCACGGTGGTTATCCGCCATCTGTTCTGTTCTGAATATCTGCAGATCTGGTATTGGAAAGAAAGGCCTGCTGGATGCAGCGTACGGGCCACTTTCCGGTCTGGGGGCGAGACGTCATTCCCCGGCCTCAGTTCCTGTTTAGGTTGTGTGTTTGTTTAGATTGTCTGTTTTGTCATCTGTCTTGTTGATGTTTTGTCGTCTGTCTTGTTGGACTGACACTTGGAATTCTCAGTATGGTTTATGTCCCGTTCTATTGTTGCTGTCTGTGTTTTCTGACTTGTCTGTTTGTATTGTAAAGTGTTCCCCGTTCTGGGAGGTAAGCATAGTCCAGAGTGGGTTTTGGGGTTCCTCAGGAAATAGAAGCTCCCCACGCAGCCGCACCAATCTGTCCTCTTCAGGACATGGTTGAAAGAAAGGGTGTGGGTGGGTGTTCTTGCCCCTGAGATGAGAATGTGTGAACCTGGCTTTGATTGAGAAAGATTCATGAGGTCATTTGCCTGAGCCCAAGTATGGCTGAGTCCGGCTGGGAAAAAGGTGATGATCAGGGCATGTGTGTGTGGGATTTTTTTCCTTCCCCCATTCCTTGTATATGAGCCAGAACTGGGAAGTAAGGAAATGTGTGGCCCTTGAATTGGGCTTGCAAACACAGGTCCTACCCAGTTTTCTGGACATGCTGAATAAGCTTATCCTGTGTGAAAGCCCTGTGTGCAAGAGGGGTTATATAGAAACATTTTTATGAAGGTCCTTTCCTTGTCAGAAACCGGGTTTTAATGTCTTTAAGTTTTCTGCCTCTTCCATCTGCCTTACAGCCCTCCTAGGTAGGAAGATTCCCTTTTTGTGAGATTAAATAATTGTGTTTGAAATTCCAGGAGGGGATGCTGATGGGCAGAGGAAAGATGGAAAAAAAATGTATATACTGTTGGGAATACTCAGTAGGAATCCTGAAAAGGATTCCCAGTGAGATAAAGAAAGGGTTTTATATTGGGAACATATTGCTGGTAAAGTTTTGCAAATTTAAATTGTTGTGTTTAGCAATTAGCCTGAGTAGTAGTATGGTGCATGGTGCTTGGTATGTGAGAGAATTTTAAGAGTTTTGGTAAATGGTGATTTGGTACTTTTTCTACTGGAAAAAATATGGGAAGAAATGTGTAACTTTTGGAGTAAAGACAAGAAAAACAAATGAAAAAAAGGAGGAATAGTCTACCTTGCTAAGAGCACTCCCATTATTTAAAGAGACAGTAACTGCAGCCTCTTCTCTGGATTTGGTCTGGCCAACTGAATTCAGGAGGGATTTGTGCTGGAAAATTTGGATTTCTTGACTCTGTGGGCTTGGCTATTCCACAGAGCCAAGAAAAGGGGGGATGCTCTGGCAGGAAGATACCACAAACACCACTTTGTGAGTACTGCAGAAGCAGCACACACAGCCTCTGAGCATGTGCAGAGTTCAAAATACTTTGGGAAGTTTGAGCAGCTCCGCTTCCAGCCACAGATTGGAGGCAGGCTTGCACTAGTTCTCAAAGAAAGTCTTTGAGTCTCTAGTCCTCTCCTCTCAAAGGAAATCTTGGTGTCTTGAAAATAAATAAAAGTTGTGTAACTGAGGTAAGGCATTTGAGGTCCTCTGAGTGTTCAAAGCTTGTATTGCCTCAGGAAAAATTCTGCCTGGGAAGGGTTGGGTTAAAACAAAGATCCTTAAGCACTCTCAATGAGTCACTAGGGGATTTTTTAGGAAGGGAATCCTTCCAAAAAGCAATGCTGTGAGCATGTGATTTGTGTCAGCCATCAAGAGTTTTCCCTCTCCAATAACTTCTATTTTTCTATGCAACATGGATCTGGGTCTTATATATGTGTGTGGGTATATGTTCTAAATTCTGAGTATACCATTTTGTTATTTTGCTATGTTACAACTGAAGGATTGGGAGGGAATGGATGAAACTCTGGGGCTGTGTATGTGTGTGCATGCATGCGCATGCAGTGGGAAGAGTTTCTTTTGGCATTTTTTGCGCAATTCTAGTTTTGGTGCGCATAGCAAGGCCACATCGCCTCATAAATCTGTAGCACCACGATGGTGATCCAGTAAAATCGTGAATGCCTTTCTCTGCAGCAATGTGTTTGGCTTCATGTATTATCATTTTTGTAGAGACTGAGAAGCCATTATTCTGGTGATGTGTGATCCATTCTTTCATGGCCACCTCTAACTGTAGCCACTTTGCAGAATTCCCATGAAAAGTGTGCTTACTTTTATTCACTTTTTGCAGCTGATCCTCCTGTATCCTCCACTCTCTTATCATTTTTTCAGTTGGAGGTGGCCCAAAATGTGTCTCCGCTGCTCTGTTTCCATGTTCCTTAGCATAGTTTACTACCTCTAGTTTAAAAGGAATATTATATGCTAGTCTTTTCTGCTTTATCAGCCTTGTATGTAGAATGGGGGGAGGTTTTCTGTGGGTGGTGGGGGTGGGAAGAGTTTCTTTTCAAATCTATGAGGCTACTTTTCCCTTTGGTGTTCAACAGAAAGTTTTGTTTCCTTTTTCCTTTTGCAATGTTACCAAATATTAATGATAGTGATATTGCTGTTACTGTTGTTACTGGTATTGATGGTGCTAAATTTTTTTTTTCCCTTACAGTAGCCTAATGTTTGTTGGGGACTGAGCCCATTTGCCAGCCCAAGGATGCCCAAGGATGTTCATCTAAATGCGCAAGCATTGATTGTTAGATGAAATGTGTGTTAGTTCAGGTTTGTTTGTGTTAACAATGGGTTGGTGCATTTTGCATCTATGTGGGACAGTATCATCTCTGCAATAAGAAATTGTGTAAAACTGTTCTCATTGTCCAGAAGAAAGCACATTTCTCTTTAGCCTAGGCAAGCAACAGGTTCGTGCAACACCAGTTCAACAAAGGATTTATTTTGTGTGCATTTTTGCATTGGTTGGATTGATTTATAACTGGAAACAGCAGAACCCCCCCTTCTCTGAAAAACCACAAGGCTTGATTTTGTTACTAGAAAAGGTTTTTCACACCCACATCTCCAAGCTCAATTTATAGCTGAGCGGCAGCTAGCGTGAGATGGC
Organism: Varanus komodoensis; assembly: GCF_004798865.1. NCBI lineage: Eukaryota > Metazoa > Chordata > Lepidosauria > Squamata > Varanidae > Varanus > Varanus komodoensis. Next base: position 4,438,748 of record NW_025335408.1, on the reverse strand, counting down.
AGCCTTGCTAAGTTGGAAAGGCTTCGGTCTGCAGCTGGATGGGCGACCGCATGTGGATGCTGACTGCTATGGATTACACACCCATCGTCCTACTTGGGATGACTTCCAGCAACTCCAGCAAGTTCTTTTTACTATGACTGCCAGCAATTCCTGCAAGTTCTTTTTACTTCCAAGGAGTGCGACCGGATTCACCTCGAGGCTCGGAAGCAGGTTCTTGGCACGGATGGCCAACCCACCACTGACCCGGTTATTCTGGAAACGAGCCTCCCAGCCCAACAACCCAACTGGGATCCGAATACGGTTGCCGGTGAAGGAGCTTTAACCAGGTGCCCGGTGGCTAGGACCCTTCCAGGTGATCCTCTCCACTCCGACGGCGGTAAGACTGGCTAAAAAACCCCACTGGTTCCACGTGACACAGATAAAGCCTGCCTCGCCGGCCCTCTCGGAACAATGGACGGTACACCAAACTGGAGACCCTCTGCGAGTCAAGTTAAAAATGGTCTCCTCCCAGCAGTCCTCCTGATTCTTCTCGCCTGCCTGGTAGGCTGCCCCCCCCGAACCCACACCAGCCACTTACCATGGAATGGACCTTGCAGACTAACTGGCAGACCTCCCCGCCAGTGGCAACCGTCCTGACTCACACCCACGATGCCTCCCCGGACTTCCGCATAGATCTCTGCCAACTCTTTCCGCCCGGGTGGACTAACCCGGGCCTCTTCTCGGTGCATACGGTTGGGGGGGACCGCCTGATCTGGGGGTATGGATGCGGAACTGATACCTTGGAAAGGAGACTGTCGCAGGAGGAATATTATGGTTGTCCATCGAATGGGAGCCCCGCTTGCGGTGACGCGCCCTATTTCTACTGCGCCCGATGGGGTTGCGAGACTTTCGCTACCTGGTTGGAAGGCCAAGATAAGGATCCTTGGCTCACGGTAAAAAGGGTGCAGGTCGGCCAGGCGGGGACCGGCAGACGTAACCCCCTAAGCCACAAGATCAAACGAGGCGGGGAAGATTCTTGGGTAAAACGTAAAACCTGGGGGCTGCGCTTGTATCTGTATGGTCCTGATCTGGGCGTACTTTTCACGGTTCAGAAACGGGTTATCTCACGACCCTGGGGCCCGGTGGGACCCAACCAGGCTCTCCCTCGCCCTCAGGTGGTGAACCCCACCTCCACTCACCGCATCCCTGACCCTCGTACACAGCGTGCTCCGGCCTGGGCTGCTAGCCAACCGTCATCCAGCCGCTCATTTACATTAGTGTCTGCAGTTTTTCAAATCCTCAACGGGACCAACTCAAACATTACCGAAACATGTTGGTTATGCTTGAGTCCTCAGCCCCCTTTTTACACTGGGGTAGGAGTGAATGCCTCCTTTTCCATCTTTGCTAATATCTCCTACTCGGAGAATTATGGGAGCGCCTGCCCGTGGGGGCTCCACCCCTCTATAACATTAGAGGAGTTCTCAGGTCAAGGGACCTGTGTCACGGGGCCCAGTGGGCCCCGCGATGATCCACGATGCGCTGCTGCCTTACTCCTTACCCCCACAGCACACCCCTACCTCCTGGCAGCCCCGAATGGGACTCTTTTTGCTTGCCGATCCGGCCTCACCCCGTGCAGCTTATGTGCTGCCTTGGATGAGAAATGCTGCTTTTATGCAAATCATTCAGGCATCATCCATAACAGTCTAGACCTAGTCAAAGCCCGCCTGGAGGACCGGGTTCCAACTGGTATCAGCGCCTCTTCAACTGGTCCCCCTGGCTGACCAGTCTGCTCTCTTCCCTTGCTGGACCCCTTTTAGGATTGTTTTTCCTTATTTTAGGGCCCCTCCTGCTCCGTTGGGTTACCCGCCTTGTCCAGCAGCGCATTGACGCTGTGAAAGTACTGGCACTTCATGTTGGTTACAAGCACCGTCCGCTAGCGGCTCGCTGATTCGATGATTCGATTCCCCAAGAAGACCAGTAGGGAATGTTGTAACCCCCCCTCATAATCCAAACATGCAGCCAGGGCATGGCTCATCACGGGTAAAAAGCATGATCAGGGTGTCCTGTGCGTGTAAGAACAAGGAGAAGAACCCCCAACGAATGTGCACGCTACGCAAGGATGAAAACAAAGCAGGCTACGCTCAAGCATAACCGCAGATGTCACGCCCTTGTACCCTTGCTTGCTTGCTTCAGCATGAAGAATGTGCAAATGTAGCTCAGTGGGGTTCCCCTACTGTTCGCTGTTATTCAAGCACCTGCATAGTTGTAAAAGAGTATAAAAAAGCTGCATTCTTCTGCTCGAGACCGCACTCCAACGAGTGTGGTCCCTGCAGGTAAATAAATCCCCTCTCGAAAATTCCAACTAGTCTCTGGTCTCATTCGTAAAACCGCGGCATACAACAATCCCTTTCAAGCTAAATTTGTCCCTTTTATGGGATGTTTCTTCACAAGACTGTTAATCTACTTTCAATTTCATTGCAAAGCTGAAGAATGCTTCTTTCTTGCTTTTCCACTGCATAACCTCTAGGTGGCATTGTACTGGTGCAAATATGTATCAAAAGAACTGTTTCTTTTACTTTTGCAATAATGCTACATTTTCTCTGATGTAAAAAACCTCACCAAACTGCTATTAAAAACAGAAATAGAACAGGAGAGTCCCATAACCAATTATGACTAGGAAATGATGAACACCCACTAGAGACCCTATTCTTCTCTGTCATTAACTCTCTAGAAATTCCAATGTACCATTGAATTTTGGTGGCACCGGGACCTCACAGCCTAGTGATCCTGATTATAAAACATTCATAATCACTGGGATGCCAAAACTGATTGAACAAGTTCAGCCTGGGAAATCTCCAGAGAGTTCAGTCTTCTGGAAGGCTGAGTCTTTTCTTTTGCCCCTACAGGATGTGCTATCTACCAGGAAGGGGAAAAAACAAGGGAAAAATATCAGGGGCTGCAAAATGAGTCTGTGTAACAGCTTAGTTGCAGCTCAGAAACCCTTGACAGTCTTCACGTGAAGAATCTCCAGCCATATTTAGTCTGCATCTTTCTTTCCCGTTCTCTCTCCTAGAAGGGTAGTTAAGGTAGTCAGTTAAAACATTGCAGCGAAAACAATGCAGAATGCTGTACATCCTTAAAATCTGTATATTGTAAGTCAAGGCAAAACTTACAAAAGTTTGCAACAAAAGTCACAAAGATGGTTTATAAAAAAACAGGTTGCCAAGGTGAGAATTACTAGGAGATAAACGACTGTCTGCATGGTATCACCAAGATGTCTCCAGAGCCTTAAATTGATACAGAGGCAGAAGGTTTGCAATCTCTGCTCTTTCGTATTATCTTAAGGTTTTGACTGTGCAAACATCCTGATGACAACACTGAGTCAGCCATTTGCTACTTCCTATCTTCACCTCTTGCCAACCTGTTTTTTGTAACCTGGCCTGGTGAAGAGATCTGGACATCTCAGAAGCATGCACTTTTTTGATCTTTCATTTTCTCCAAAGCTTTATACTTTCAGTTTTGGAATTATTCTTCTGGGCAGCAAAACTGCTTTTGTTGTTTCTTAAAAGTGAATATGACATATCTTTCATGGGCTACAATCTATTTCATCTAATACATTACATCTTTGTTGTAAGCCGCCCCGAGGCTTCGGCAAATGGGGCGGCATAAAAATGTTTAAATAAATAAATAAATAAATAAATAAATAAATAAATAAATAAATAAATACATGAAGTGCTGGGTACAATGGACAGGGTGTTTTTAGTGGTTGTTCCTCACTTTAGAACTTGCTTTCCAGAAAGGCACATTTGATTCTCTATTAATTTTTAGGAGAAGCCTATTTATATGCTTATGCATGTACATGTGTGTGTGTGTAAGTATAATTCTAGCCATTGTTTTGGGATTTGTTGTATACTTTTTTATTTGATGAATATATTTTATATGGCTATATATTTATTTGTTTTGGTGTTTCAGTTGATACTATTAGAAGCCACCCTGTGATGGTAGACACCCTAAAGAATATCTGTTTAAATAAATCAAAGCACTGGTGGAAAATAACCCTTTATGAAATTCTGCCTTTTATGTCTTTATAAAGGTGCATGACCTTCTTACTGAGTCTGTACATGACAGGCTAATAAAAAGATATTAATTCATGTAATACAAATCCTAGGGAATATCCTGATTCTAACAGTATTTACTGTAAGAGTGAGTAGAATACTCCAGCTTAAATCAGTAGGAATTACGTAACTTATAATATTAGCTCATGTAATGAAAATTCCAGTGAATAGCCTGATCCTAATATTAACTCATATAATGGAAATCCCAGTGAATAACATGGTACTTGGGGTGAAGTCTAGGAGCTCAACTGAAACTAGTAAGCTGTTTTTGTAGCATTTAAAGTTGAGCCAGCAAAGACCAAGCACAGCAAAAACTAGAAGTGAAGATCAGACACACTAAGCAAAGGTACTCTGCACATGCTTAGTTCAAGGCTGTAAACTGATTTCAGGACTGAGTTATTGTGTAGGCTGGGAGCATGTGGGGTCTTACTGCATTGACAAAGCACGGATACAAGCAAACAAGGAAAGCAATCTTGGAGAGGAGGTTGTGTCCCTCCAAATACCTCCCATTAAACATCCCCTACCTGACATGTTTAATCCAAATGAGTTGGTTTGATCAAGCAGCCTGCCGGGGCTTTTTCAAAGCCATAGTGGACTATGGTGCATGAGGTGCATTCTAATATTCAAGTGATCATTGCAGTTTGTTCTGTTTGCCAAATCCAGAGAAGATGGGTGTTGGTGTGGTTAGTAAACTACCTACAACCTAAAACAAACAAACAAACAAACCAACCAACCCATGGGTTCCCACAAGTTGCAGCCACAGCTTGAATACTCAAAGGTTAGCAGGTTTTGGAATGCCCTGTGGCTTAAATAGGCCATGATGGGCTGTGTGAACACAGTCAGTATGGAACAGTGGTCAGAGTGGCTGGCTTGAGATGAGCGAAATGCAGGCTGCAGTCCCAGAAAGCTGCCTGGGTAACCCTGGGCCTCTCCAAGCAATCAGCCTATCTCACCTCACAGGGTCGTTGTGAAGAAAAAAAGGATGGGATTCCTTTCGCGTGGCGGGGGGGGGGGGCATAAATATACTTCATAAATAAAAGCGAGAGCATGCATGCATGCGTGCCCATTCGCTTCTCCCTGACCCAGCGTCTCCGAATCCCACCTCCGAGCGCAGGGGAGCGGACCCTCTGCTGGCTCCCCACGCCCGCACCCCGTTTTTGCACCGAGGCCTGCAGGAGGAGGGAGAGGCGGCGGCGGGGAGGGGAGAGGGCGAGCGGCGGCGGCGGCGGCGGCGGCAGCAGCAGCGCTGGCCTGCCGGGAGCTCGGATTCCAGTCGTGACCGGCCTTGTCGCAGCCGATCCGCCCGCCTCTCCCACCTCGCGGAGCGCGCGGCGGGGAAAGCCCTCCAGAAGGCCGCCCACGGGCAGCAGCCGGAGGAGGAGGAGGGCCGGCGCCGCAGCCGCTCCGTGTCAAGTGGTGCCGCATGGTGTATTTATAGCCAGCGGCGGCTGCCCGGCTCTCCGCGTCTTGCTATAGGAAGCCTCGCCGGGGGAGGCGAGGGGGCCCGTCCCGGAGCAAAACGCGCCCGCCCGGCCGCCCGCCACGGTGAGTAAAGCGCCCCCGCGGCGCGGGGTGCAAGCGGTCGGCCCTGGTTTGGGCGCCCTCCGTTGGACTGCCCGGCGGGTGCAGCTCCTCCGCACTGCCGCGTCAAAAGGCAGGGCTTGGGGGCTGAAAGGAGAGGTGCCGGGGCTGCAGCCTGCCCGTCTTCAGAGCCGACAGTGCCCTTGTCCTCCAGCAGCGCGAGGCCCGCGTGGGGAGCGAAAGGCGCTCTGCACATGCTCGCGTCTTCACTCCAGGGCCGAACCTGTTTAGTGTGACTCCTGGTGGGAGACACATTAAACAGCCAGCAAGGTGATGCTTCCTCGCCGCCGAAGGGAACTATCCTGATATTTTTGAGCCATTATATGCACACGCACACCCCAATGATACCGGGACGGAGGCACGTCCTCTCGAAAGCGCCTGAAAAGTAGGAGAGAAAGGCAGTAATATTTAAGCATTTCATGAAGTATGTGCTTTTCTTTCTTTTTTCCCTTTAAAAGAGCTTTTGTTTTGTGGGGAAATGGTGTGTATCAATATACAGTCTAAATAAAGGGCTATTAATGCCGGGCCCCAGGCTAAATCCAGGCATGCAGTGTGTAGCGTGTAGCAGTGATCAGATATGTTTACAAGCTTCAGGGATACTTAGTTCCCTTGATTTTGTTATTTTAAGTCTGGTAAACGAGAGGCTTGTCTTATGTAACACCTCGTTTCTGAAATGCATCCCCTGCCATGAAAACACTGATCTTGTATCTGGATTGTGATGGAGAGGTACTCTGCACATGTTCAGCTTGAAGGGCAAACTCTTACTGTTGTTTATGATTCAGGGCCAAATATAGACAGTGGGGCTGAGTCTGTTCTTCCTTTGCTGAAGAAAAGCTCTGTTAATGAGAAGTTGTCTCAGGTGGTGGGTTCATTAATTCCTCCATCTCTTCAATTTTAGAATGCTTCTCTGTGTGTGACTTTTGTGTATGCATGTGTAGAGAAGGAAGAATCCTATTGTGGAAGCATAGAAAGGGTCCAGAGGAGAGCAACAAAATGATCCAGGGTTCGGAAATACTGTCCTATGAGGAGAGACTGAGAGAAAGGGGCATGTTCAGCCTTGAAAAGATGAAGACTTGGGGGGGGGGTGTCATGATATCCTTCTATAAGTACCTCAAAGGCTGCCACAAACAGGAAGGTCAAGATATCTTCTTGCTAATGCCAGAGTGTAGGACACAGAATAACCAATTCAAGTTGTGACAACCCAGGTCCAGGCTGGACATCAGGAAAAGCTTCCTCTCTGTCAGAGCAATATGACAGTGGAACCAGCTGCTCAGAGAGGTGGTGGGCTCTCCCGTGCTTGAGACATTCCAAGAGAAACTGGGCAGCCATCTGAGTGGGATGGTGTAACCCCGTAACAGCAGGGGGTTGGACCCAATGGCCTTCATGGCCCCTTCCACCTCTACTATTGTATGATTCTGTGATTCAACACGCAACAGAGTAGGAGGCCAAATAGGGCTGCATATGTATTTTTAGGTTTTGACAGGAATAGAGTGGAAGTAAGACTCAAATTCACGTACTGCAGTGGTTAGGGGTGGGAACTAAGTAGAAGTAGTGTGGTATAGTGGTGAGAGTGTTCAACCGGGACTGTGAAGCTCTATGTTCTTTTCTCCACTCAGCCATGCAGCTCACTGAGTGACTTTGGGCCAATCACTGTTTCTCAGCTGAACCTACATCACAAGGTCGTTGTGAGGATAAAATAGAAAAGAGGTTGGGCATGTAAGCCACCTTGGGCTACTTGTAAGAGGAAAAAAGGTGGGATTTCTGGATCAGGTCGCACATCTACAACCACACTTACAAGCTGGCCTTTCTTCAGCTTCAGTCTCTCATATGCACCGTGTAATATTGTCCCATCTTACACTTCTTTAGAGTCTGGTTGGGATGAAGTGTACTAAGTTAACAGCATTTGAAATATTATGTATGCTTACCTTTTCCGCTTTGTTATTAGTTTGACTTCTAGAAGCTGGGAAAAGTGCAAAATCTAGAGGGATTTTTCAAGTTAGAAAGCTCATGTTTGAATCTTGAGTTTGTGTCTGATAAGTTTCTTTCAAAGACCAAATTTTTCAAGTTGAGGCTTTCTTTCCATTTAGTTTAGATCCTTCTTCTATTCATGAATTTCTCTTTCACAAACAATTGCTTTATAAAAAGTATATCTAAAGGGGCTGAATGAGAAAAGTAGATGAATGCAGGGTGTCTAAACCAAATGACAAGAAAGACATGATTTGAAATCTGGCAGGCTACTTTTCACATGTAGATAACTTTCCAAATCACTTAGATCACATTTGAAAGTAATGAACTAAAGATGATTAATTGTCTATGCTACAAAAGAAAAAAAAAGTCTTGCTTCAATAATGACACTTTTGGGCTGTAGCAGACTGTAAAAAGCTTTGTTCACCAGAGAAATGTGTTGTCACTGAAAGAAATATAATTCCATCATTTTTTGCATCTTGCTTTTCCAGTTCCTGTGACTTTGACACAGTGGCATTGTTACTGTTGGGTTGTTCCACAGCATTCTTCTTAAAGAGCCTGTTGGTATATGTTCTGACACCCTGTTCTGGAAAAATCCACAATAGTGCCTGCTTTTGTTATCTCTTTGAATGCAAAAAAGAAGCTACAGCATGAACTCACAATGAGCTATTGATGGAACAAACAGTTTGGTTTGCTTGGTTTTAAATTGCTTTACTGAAGTTCAGATTTCCCAGGAGACATTTGTCTTTAGGCCAGAGTCCTATCTGGAAATGACTTATGTAGAAATCAATGGATTGTCTTTCCTTGAAATTTGTCCAGGCATAGGGTGCTCCGATTCAATTTGTAGCTTGGTAACTTTCATGTGTGTAAATTCCTTGACATTGCAACTATCATGAATGTCTTTCTGTTAGTATTGAATCATAATGACTGGGTTCACACGTAATGACAACCTAGAGCATGAGATGAGTGAGAGTTCTCATTGAATTATGCATTGTTACATGAAAGCTCTGCAATATAGACTAATTATAGATTCTATCACTCTTCATCAACCCTTGTGTGTCTTCCCTGTGATTTTTAATTCCATAAAAGAAAAGCATATTGATAGAGCCATTTATTTTCTTAACATATATCTAGCCCATCTTCCAGATTAGAAAAGCAAAACGAGTTTCAGACCCATTCTTATCCATGAGCACATTTAATCAATAGATGGATCAGTTAACTCAGGTCTCATATGATGAATCAAATGGCTGTGTTCAGTGATGCTTACTCCCAGCTAAGTGTGTGTGCCATTTATACACTTAACTGGAAGTGAGCTCAATTGATCTCAGTGGGGTCTTTTTCTCAGTAGACATACATAGAACTGGGTCACAGTCTTGCTTTATTTTTGCAGTCCTCAGAACTTTTCTGTTGGTTGACTATTGGAACATTTACACCTACAAGGGTTAAATTGCTTTGGAGCCTCTTTCACACTATGTATATAAACATTGGCTCAAATCCAGAGAAAGTTAGTCATGCTTAAGTCGCACTTAATCAATAGGGCAATAGTTAGTTGCAACAAATTTATGTCCCAGTAATACCAGTGAGACTTCCTTTGGATTGGGGCCATAGTTAATGCAGAAAAGAAGTGAGTAAGCATTCCAGCTACTGTTTTATATTCATTGTACTGATTTTATATTCATACTCCCACCTGATTGAAGCAAGGGCTGCTTTTTGCTTTATGGTTAAAATTGCTTAGCTAAGAGATTCCATTACCTCCCACTTATAGCATGAAGGACTTCAGTATCTATCAACTATTCAGCATGCCCCCATTGGGTGGGAAAACAGGTTTGCACAGGCATTCACACTGTTCTGGCACCCTTTAATTGGAAAAGGGACTGTGGAGGCAAACTACAGTGGAGCCAGGGCTCAGAGTGGTACAGCACTAGCATCTGTGTACTGGTGTATTGGTGACATCTGCTCCTTCTTCAAATTTCCCTGTTCTCTAGCTGCGATTCTATTTATTTATTTATTTATTTATTTTTCGGTTTATATCCTGCCTTTTTCCTACAAAGGGCTCAAGGCAGCGTACATTATTCTCCTCCTCCATCTTATCCCTACAACATCAACTCTGTGAGGTAGGCTGGACTGAGAGTCTGTGACTGGCCCAAAGTCACCCAGTTGGCTCCATGGCTGAGAGGGGACTAGAACCCAGATCATCTGAGTCCCAGTCCCAGTTCTTAACCACTACACCACACTGGCTCTCTAAGAATATATTAGTTATAGCAACAATATATTAGAGATTGTTGTAGTATGAAGTATATTTGGGTGGTTTGGACATGAATGGGTAATTCTGAACCGTTAGCTTACAAAATACCTTCTTGATGGACATAAAAATGCCAAGACCTGGTTTGTTGATATGGAGAAACAGAGCTGTCCACAATTTTGGACTTTCTTGGAAGGGGCAGGACTGTGCGAAATGCCATGATGAACACCTGCACTTTAAATTTTACCACCTCACCACCTAGGAATAGGGGATGAATAGTACAACATCTGGGATGTGTGAAGAATCTGAATAGGTAGGGTGAAAACTCAGTGGATTTGGCCACCTAGATTCCAGTGTTATTAGTCTTGTGCTGACACGAGGTTATACAAGTTGACCCAGTTTATTAATTTCTATCTATATTACACTCCAGAAATTGCACACTAGTTGAACCACTAATTAAATTTGTGCAAATAACCACCCAAAAAACCATGTGGCTCCAGAATAATTTGAGCAGAATCAGCACACTTATGCAAATTGCAATTTGAGCAAATTACTATTCTATCCTAATGAAAGGAGGACCAAGTAATTTTTTTGTTGCTTATTTAGGTAAATTTCATTAGTGGTTGGAAAAATATGCTCAAAATGCAGTCCCTTTTAGAGACAAAATGTGCAGAAGGAAAAAAAAAACTTGGCTTGTTTCTCATCATGGGATTACAATGGGGAAAAGAAACCAGCTGAGCTAAAGCAAGCTTGATTACCCTGTTCTAGTACCATTACCCAAACCTTAACCCCAGTATAATCCCTATACATTCAGGCAATGTACACAAAAGTCAGCACTCAGAATGTTCTTATTGACTACATTCCTGAGGATAGATAACTAACTGAGGATAATTGTGGGTCCTTGCACACCAGTGGGCCCCTGTTTTCTCAATCCAAACCTGAAGCTTATTCTGAGACCAAAGATACAGATATAATCTTTGTACAATCAGGCAGTGTGTAGAAAGGCAGTATACATTTTGACTGTACATTGTTTTTGTCCAGTCTAAGTCATTTCCAGGTCCTTTCTCGGGAAAAGGGATGAAGGCATTCATACTCTACCCCCACTGGAAGTTCAGTGCCAACCCTAGCACCCCGGTATAGTCCCTGAACATCCATAACACTTGCACAAAGGCAACACTCAGGGTGTTTTTATAGCCTGGTCTCTCTGTTTGCCCAGTCTAGGCTATTTCCAGACCCATGGACATACACAGGGAACCAGGTTTTCCTGACTCCAACTGTAATACCCAGGTACCATCTGTAAACATTCTGACATGCAGACAAAGGCAGAATTTGGGCTGTTGTTGTTGACAGCTCACTCTTTCTGCTGACTCAAGGTTACTTTCAGGCCTCTGGATTCATACAGGGACACAAACTTTCAGAGCCCTACTTCTAACATATTGTTTAACCCCAACTCTTACACCCTGGCATAACCCTTATACATTCCAGCAACATGCACAAAGACAGTACTCTGGGTATTTTTTATTGGCCTCACACCTTGTTTCCTTAAATGATGTCCCTGAAAATGGATAGGAAGCTTGGTTTTTCCAACCTTAACCTATGCTGAAACTTACCTCTAACCTTAATAACTTGGTATATCCCTATACAGCAACCCAGGTTTTCCTAACCATAATCCGAAGTTTAACCCAAACCCCAAAACCAAAGTATAGTCTGAGTGTGTTCCAAAAACATGGAGAAGGTGGCACTCGGGGCACTTTTGTTGATCACTCACTTTATTTTGCCCAATGGAGAATAATTCCTGGCTCTTGTAAATCCAAAGGAATCCTGGTTTACCTGACTGTGACCTGAAACCCTTATAAACTGGTATAATTCCATTACATTCCAACAACATGCAGAGAAACGTGCTGCTCAGTGTTTCTGCCTGATCTATGCTATTTCCAGGGCCCTGGATATTCTCAGTGACCCATGTTTCTCAAATCCGAAACTGAACTGAACTCCAGCTGTAATTTTTTTTCAGGCACCATCTCTCTGCTAGATAAACTGAGGCAGCTCATAGAATTCTGTCTCTAGGATGGAGTGTAATTTGCACACATTTGGAACTAATCATGAAATTTTTGTAAATTCACAGCCCAGACCATGTGGCTATAATGTATTGTGTGCAGAATCAGCTAATTTGTGGAGATCCCCATTTGTGCAAAGTATGGGTCAGCTGATTATGCACAAATAGTGCCAGAGCCATGTGGTTTCAGATTTCATACTGCACAAAGTGAGCCAAGTGTTGAGAGTGGGAAAGATGGCTGCTTTGGGCATTTGTTTTCAAGGACTGGTGGCTGGACTTCTAAGGAATCAAAAGAAGGAGGACAGGGGAGGCTGGGAGTGTGGGTCATGTCAAGACACTGAGATGAGAGAAGCAAGATGCTTATCTCAAGGCCATGGTCCCCAGGTGGGCAGGCAGTCTCCAGGAACAACCAAGATGTACATTTGGTAGGAGGAGAGCAGGGGGATTTTTTGGATACAGCTCCTGACCCCATAATGGGGCTTCAGCATAGGAAGACAGCCCAGTTAGAGGATCAGCACACAGAGAGGAGGCAAGCTCACTTGCAGAAGGTCCTCCCAAAGGGATGGGACTCAGACATGCTCAGAAGGAGAGTTCCTTAAGGTGAACACTAGACTGGGTTCAACAAACAACTCTGTGCATGCTCAGAGATTCATTCTCGGTGTTTTATGCTTTTTGGTCAATGGAAAAACACTTCGCAAGGAAAAAGGTTTGTGGCTTTTGAATGTGCGAAGGAGGAACCCCGGCTCGTGGCAAAAAAGTATGGTTTGCCTTAGAGACTGAAGTCTGGGAAAACAAACAATAAAAAGCCTTGACTAATCCTGCTTCCAGTCATCTGAAGTGGGCAGGAAATTCATCAAGGTCAAAGAGCCTGATTTCCTTATTTAGATGCATCACTCCGTCTGGCCATGTGTATAACAGAAAGCATGTGTCTGCTTTGTTTTTTGTGTGCAGGGGCCGAAGTGTTTGAGGATGGGCAAAGACTTTCGCTACTACTTCCAGCACCCATGGTCCCGCTTGATTGTGGCCTACCTGGTGATCTTCTTTAACTTTTTAATCTTTGCTGAGGATCCAGTATCTCACAGCCAAACAGAGGCGAATGTCATTGTTGTTGGGAACTGCTTCTCATTTGTAGCCAATAAGTACCCTGAGGGAGGAGGCTGGAGGTTTTTAAAAGTGTTCCTGTGGTTGCTTGCCATCCTCACTGGACTGATAGCTGGCAAGTTTCTCTTCCATCAGCGCTTGTTTGGTAAGTTTTGTAATGTGCTAAAAGCTTTTCTGTTTTTATGATGCTACCATGTAACACTTTTTGGGATGAAAATGCACGAGAGTAATGCTTGTAGTGAATCAGTGATGGAGGACTAGAATGTGCTGTAGCACAGAGATGAGTCTGTCTTGAAAACCGATGATTCAGGTCATCAGTCTTAATGATTAAGCTTCTCCCTACTCCATTGCAAAAGTGAAGGAACATCTATTTAGCCTAATGAAGAAGTCATTAACTTTCCTTGCTCAAGACATGCTTTGTGATTCTTGCCTGCTTAATTGATGTAAGGTTGATATATTTCTGGAACACAATCTCCTCTTTATAATGGTCTATAGTGATAGAACGTGGCTGTATTATATCACTCTTTTTTATATTTAGTGTAAGCTTGCATAGGAAGTGCTGGGGCAGCTAGTGTATCAATGGGTTTGAAGCCAGTATGAGGAAAGTTGGACAGCATAGCCTCTGTTGCCCATCATAACTCATCCAAGGAGTTGTGTCTTAAGCCCAGTGTCTAAGATGCTACTGCATCTGCTGAGGCAAACTGGGTGGGCAGATATTTATTGGGAACCACTGGTGATTTGCACTAGATCAGCGGGAGTCAGAAGGGTTTCTGATGCCCTGTTGTTTGGCAATAGCAACCACAAGTGACTTTTCCCACCTAAGTTAGGCTGCCAGAATAAAGAAATCTTGAGTTATCCAGAAGATGACTTTTCTGGGAAAGCCAGTGAATCGAGTTCAGCTCCCCCAGGCTCAGGATTTCCACTTAGCAGATCCTGAGTAGATCTGACAAGTCTGAAATCCACCTACTCCTGCTCTAATCCTTGTGCCATAATGCATTTGTTAGGCTTTTGAATTCTCAGTTCCTTGGAATAAGGATAAGATACAAATGTTTGCCTGCCCTTTCCCATAGCCCATACTGATTTCTTAGTAGTCCTTGCTAGATGGTGATCATGGAACTGATTCTTTTCCAAGTAGTAAGATTGCCCATATGTATACAGGGTATTGGTAGCAAATGGTTAACTGTGATGGGTTTAGTGTTAAGAAGAGCTTTATTGCTCAATATGTATATTGCTGATGGGGCATTGCCGATTAATGGAGTCTGAAGTGGCTATGCATATCATGACAAGACTTTCCTTGGAAACTGGTAAACAATGTTAATCCAGCAATGTGGGTGGGGTACAGGCACTGTCCATTTGAAATTCTTCTCCTGTGCCATGGGGAAGTGATCTATTTCAAGCTCATCTGAGTCCTGAAATAGCTCACTTACAAGTGTGTCAATGAAGTCATAAAGAGTAGACCATGAATTGGCAGAAACAGATTTCGACTGTGGTAATTCTCCCAGTTGTTTCCAAAACCCGCCCCTTTCATGTCTTGATCAGATGCTAGCTTTTTAAAGCTATGGGAAACATACATATCTCTTGGAAGTAGCTAAGTATGAAAGATGTACCTATGTATAAACAATGCAGAAATCAAACACAAGAAGTTGTATTTGTGAATCACTGTTCCTCTATTCACTGCATAGATCTGATTTCCCAGTCCTTGCCACTGTGCAGTTTCACTTTCCACACCAAAGAGGCAACTACCTCATTTCATCTGCTAAAATTACATTTACCAGATTAACATGTCCCTTTATACCAATTTTGAACATGGAGGCACAAAACTGGCACACAGAATTCAGTGCTTTCACACCAGCCTTCCCCAAGGCCTGTCCTCTACTGAAGACAAAGAGCTTAGAAGGAAGCCATAGAATGGGAGTAAAACTTTGGTTCACAAGCAAAGCTTTTCTTTCTGCATTTTTTTTGCAGCCTGGAAATGGAGCTGCCAACGGTTATGTTGACAAAATTGTGGTCAAACAGCAGAACCTTGCACCAGTATGAGAAGCTGTAACACATCCTGCTCTCTGTGATTGGCTGTTTTATGAGTCCAGAATGCTCCCTTGTACCCTGTTAAGGCCCAGGGTTATGTCAATCCCATAAACAACGGAAAGCTGTCCCTGCATAATTCTGCCCACCAACATGCCATGCACTCACTGAGAGCTGGAAGCTAGGGAAAAGAGAAAAGGATCTATCAAAAAAGCAGAAAAAGCTTTTGGCTTAAAAGCTGGATCAAAAAGTAACTACTGTAGACTATCGACTATCCGGCCTCCGTACTATCCAGCCTAGTTAAAAAATAACTATTAATGAACAGTAAAATAAGTTTAAATAATTTTTGTAAGAATTAAGCCTACATTTTATGTTAATGTTTTGTTTAATTTAAAAGTGTATGTATTCAGACTGTACAGTGTACATGATTTTATGTTTCCTGCAATTAAGTTAGACATTATAAAATTTATCTTAAAATGTGTACAATATTTTTATCCTTGGACTTCCTTTTTCTGTAATAAATTTTTAAAACGTACAGTATAGTACATAACAAACATTTATAAAGTACTGGCCTGTACTAAGAGGTCAGAAAATATGAATAAGAGCGGGTTTTGGTATAAAAAGGGTGTTTTTAATGGTATGGGTGGGGTAGGAAGTGTGCCTATCCGGCTTTTTTGTTATCTGGCCTGCCCTTCCTCCACATTAGGCTGGATAGTTGGGAGTCTACTGTACTCTTTGTTAGAGGAATTCTCATCCTTGTTCCTCTTTATCTTTACCACTCACTCACTTCTGGGCTTATTTAGCAGATTTGCTTGTTTGGTGAGATCTTGTGGCCTTTTGAAAGAAGGCTTCTCCTTCTGAACATGCCTTTTCCCTGGCTTTTAGTTTGTCTGGGACCATTCACACATGCTCTTTTCTTCAAGGACTCTGGATAACTTTAATGGAAGCTATTTTGGTCTCATAGCAACCTTGTGGGTGGGTAGGTAGGGTTGACAGAGTGTTCTCAATGTTGGGCCATGAATTTTGTCAAGCAAGGATTGGAACCCAGGGTTGTAAGGATCACCAGAGCTCACTAGACCTCACTGGATATGAAATGGAATTGGCTTACATTTTACCCATGTTACCCATCTCCACTGTCTCCTCCACTGTATAAGCTAGAGTATAGGCTGTTTGATGCAGGGAATTATCTCTTTTACTTAGGTTAAATAATAGCCCTATTAAGTGAATAGTACCAATTGTGCATCTGTATCATCTTCTATTTTGTGGAATATAGAACATATTTATGATTAAAAATTGTACACTATTATCATATTGGTTTAACTTGGGAGTCCTGACCTGAGCAGGGGGTTAGCCCCTATGGCCTTCATGGCGTCTTCCAACTCTACTATTCTATGATTTTATTAAATTCAGTTTAGCGACTTTTTACATGTCTATAATTTTCATCTTTGTGTTGCAGTGAATCAATCCTTTGTTTTAATGGGATGCTCTAATGTCAGAATTTTAGACACTGCTAACACATTGACTTCCACTATTTTTGCTGAAACACTGTCTTATCCCTGCAAAGCTATGTTAAAAAAAAGTCAATGGAGGTGAAGAAAAAGCTTAAGTAAGGCATTAAACAAAGCCTTGATCAGTTTTATCAGACTATAAATAAAGAGAAGGTGACACAAAGAAACTGCATTCAAAAGTAATTGAGATGACTTTACTTTTCCGCCTAATAGTTCAAATACAGCTATTTTTCTGGCCCTAGGAAGGTATAGAGATGGCAAATAACATTCAGAAGTGTTTGAATGCTTGCTATGACTCAATCTTTTGAGTGGCCTGGTGACTCTTGCAGTATCATTTAGTATTTTTGGGTAAGAGCCAGAGGTTATATGCAGTATCTCTTGGAGGAGAGGATGAAAGAGCTGGTGCACAGCTGCTGACAATTCTAATGCTGTTTCTTTGCCAAATTGGTCTCTTGATATGGAAGAACTTGTCAAAAGAGTTCTGGAATAGAGATTTCCAGTTAACTTGGTTTTGATGCAATAGATTTTTGCAATCACATAGGCATACGTAGGCCAAATTTTGGAATGTTTACAGATGCATTCTTTAAACAAATTGTGGTGGTGCTTCCATGAGAAAGTATAATTTGATGTCTTGCTCAAGATGAGAGAGGATCCATACAAGATTTTCAATCCTTTTATACAAATCATAAGCCTCATATGTGTCACCCACTTCTGACAGTAGTTATAAAGTTGATATGCTATGACACGTGTGTGAAGTCAGTCTATGTAAGCTTGTGTGTGCACCTTCAAACCAAAGCATTACAGTTTCTTGCTAGTTTAATTTGCCTTTTAAAATGCATAAATGTATGGTTTTTATGTTGTACCAGTTGGTTTGTTTTTTATATTTTGTACACTGATTTGGGATCCTGTGGAAAAGGGCAGTTTACAGGCTCTAAAAATGAAAGGAATAAGAATCAGAGATTGCCTATCTAGTTAAACCTTCTGTCTTCACAGTGGTCAACCAGCTGTTCACAAACAGGGCAGGAGGATGTGATTGCATTCATGTTATACTCTTATGATAAAGGAATTAGGATTGCATATGTCACAGAGTTACCGAGCAATATTCCTGGTATTAGCGAATATTGTAACTTTCTCTATTTTCTGTAAGTTTACTACATGTGTAGTGGTCTGCCCAGTGAACATGTCCAGTGGCCATTTCTGCCCATTCAAAATGAGCTAGTTTCCCCCCTTGAGGTTCAGGGACTCTTCTTATTTCTGACAGGTAAATATGCTCTATCAGGGCTTTGGAGTTTTTCTGCAACTGCTGCCTCATGCTTGGCCCTAAGTAAGTTACTAGGGCAGAGAGAGCACTTCTCTCTTAATGTTTTTGGCAAGCATTTAAATCAAATGCTCATAGGAAGCTTGAGCATTTAGTTCAAATGCTCTAAGTGGCACAGGCTCTTTTACAGCAAACAGCATGATGCTTGTGCATCCTTGTTGAAACTGGTTTTGGATAATGTAGGTAATGCATGTGCAGCAAGGGCTGTTTCTTAAGAGCAAAATGTGAGACCAGGATGCCTTACTTTAATGGATGGTGGGACTGACATGTTGAACAATTATATTCTGCTTCCTGGCATTTTAAAGACCAGATTAGAAGAATTCCTTCTAGCGCACCTCTGTCTAATGGAACTAGTGACTATTTTGTGTATGGGTTGCTCCGGAACCTAGGCTGTGGTTGGCAATGACCTGAAAGAGGCACCCCTGCCACCAAGCTATGGAGCGCTAGTTATGTCGCTCAACTCTCAATATTCCTGAATAGTTTTATTATGGCTTCTAGTGGAATGAGCACATCACTGCCCATTGCAGAGAACAGAGAATAGGAATGCTGATCTTGTGGTCAGGTGATGGAGATACATTTTCTAATCATATGTGCTACATCAGGAAAGACACCAGAATGGATGTCTGTTAGGAGGCAGAATTTAAGGGGTAGAGACAGCTTGGTCAGGGACAAAACCTCTGGATCTTGGCTGATGCATGGAAGAGACCTGGGAGAAGAGAAAATGCAAGTGCTGTTTAATACCATTGCTCTTTCTCAATCCCAGACAGATATAAGGGACATGTGTACATATGTATGTGTGTAGATTGTGTGTGTCTTGAATGATGGCCTCCAGCAGCCAGGCTTCAGCGTGCTACCTTCTCAACCACAGTTACGTTCTGATCCTTCAGCAAAACTAGACACATTAAGCTATGTAGGTCAAGGCTTCAGAGTCTGTTTCTGTAACAGTGGGAAACCATCAAGACTAACATCCAAGTCAGCTTCCCATTCTGAACAATTCATCCCCTGGAGAAGCCACAGAGGCTCTGTTGACTAAGCTTGCCTTCCTTGTCAGCTTGATCCAGGATGGCAGAATTTCCAATTCTTTCTGAGCTTAGCTGGAATCCTCAAAGTAGCTAGGGAGAAATGAAATTTCCCATCAGAAAGATATCATTCCCTATTGAATGGAAAGTATTTAGGGCTAACTTCATTTTGAATGGGCAATTCATGCTTTACAATTAAGGGGCATTAATTGTAAAGCTTAAATTTCCAGTTAGCCTTATAAAATCCCTGCTTTTGGGAGAGAAAGAAGATGACTAGAATGGCCTTGCTGATATGGATTGAAACAGCAGCCTGCATTTCTGAATATGATTGCAAGTATGACCACATGTCTGTCAAAAATGCTTATAAACTGCTGAACATAGGCTCTTGTTTGATTTGTGCAAATTTCCTTAATGCACCTAACTTTCCTAACTTCTTGTGCACATCTTGTGATTCATATAGTTTTGCCTGATACAGCAATTCAGCCAACTTTATTCTATGAAGTTTAGGACATCAGTGCAAACTGAACGGGAAAAATTAATGTGAACTTTGCACGGGATTACTGCTTAATTTTTGCAATTTTCTCATTCATGCAGGCTGAGCAGCAAATATGAATGGGAATTGGGCATGAGACAAATCACAAGCCAACATTCGGAGGAGTAACAAAATCCATCAGTTAATTGTATATTGTCTTTGTTTTTCCATCTGTATCATTGAAAAAGTTCATAAGTGATCTGTTTATTAGGCTTGCCTTATTATATATTCATAAATAGATTGAGAATAATACATATTGGAAAGTAATAGATATTTTAAAATGCTGTAGTATATAGCACTAACTAGTCTTCCAACCACTTCATATTGATTATCTACTTAACTTGTAAGTCTAGTCAATATTATTATCTGTAATATTGTAGACTGGTAGGCTGAAGATTCATTCTCTTTGGGCACAATCCAAAAATGGACATAAGCCTCTGAACTCAAATGTATGGAGAGAGGCACGGGATTAAGCTTTGCACCCTGCACTTGATCTAGTTGGTCACTTTCAGACATATTGGGGGGCTTCTAGATGAAGTTTTAATTGTACCTTCATTCTCCTTTATGGAGAGAGTGTATCGGGGTGTATGGTAGCTGGATCTGTCATTTTTCTCTTGTGTTTCCCTTGGCTGCTCCTGTCTTTTTTTTAAAACTACAAAAAACTGCTTGGAGGGAAATATGAAAGAACTGGAACTGAGAATGTCTTTGAGTTGGTAGTGCTAGGAACTGTCCATCTGATGTCATCCTCAAGCTGCAATCCCTTAGGCTGTACCGATTTCTGAGATTAAGTTCTCTTGTACTCCCCTCTTCCTCTGTGTAGTCATCTAGAAGATGATTGTACTGTTCATCTGAGATATGGAGCTTCAACAGGCCTTGTTTCTGAAAATGGTGTCTGAGGTATTGGAACCAAATGTATACAATGAAAGTGGATGCTGAATATGGATGCACTAGACAAACTAAACTTCAGGAATTACATCCTTTAGCTTCTTGCATAGGTAATTTTAGTAATGGACGCTCATACTTTTCTTCTCTGACGTGATTTCAAATGTTGTTGTTGTTGTTAGTTGCGAAGTCGCGTCTGACCCATAACGATCCCATGGACAACATTCCTCCAGGCCTTCTTGTCCTCCACCATCCCCTGGAGTCCACTTAAGCTCACACCGACTGCTTCAGTGACGCCATCTAGCCACGTCATTCTCTGCCATCCCCTTCTTCTTTTGCCCTCAATTGTTCCCAGCATTAGGCTCTTCTCCAGGGAGTCCTTCCTTCTCATTAGGTGGACAAAGTATTTGAGTTTCATCTTCAGTATCTGGCCTGCTAAAGAGCAGTCAGGGTTGATCTCCTGTAAGACTGACTGGTTTGATTCCCTTGCAGTCCAGGAGACTCGCAGGAGTCTCCTCCAGCACCACAATTCAAAAGCCTCAGTTCTTTGATGCTCAGCCTTCCTTATGGTCCAACTTTCACAGCCATACATTGCAACTGGGAAAACCATAGCCTTGACTATACACACTTTTGTCGGCAGGGTGATGTCTCTGCTTTTTAGTATGCTGTCTAGATTTTCCATAGCTTCAAATGTTATACGCAGTAACATTTTGATGAGCAGGAAAAGTATTATTTTCTGGACACAGTAACATCATTGTCTGTGAGAAGAGACCCACAACTTCAGGATGGATGTCTGCTCATTGAATAACTGTATGTTCTTGCTTTGTTTTCCAGCTTTTAAGAACAAATTAATATATTTACAGATTCTAAAATGATGCGAGAAGCAGACAATATGGTTTTCTGTACAAAATCTAGGGTGCAATCCTATGCATAGCTGACAAGGCCATGCGGCATAGGATTGTATCCTTACAGCGGTCTAAAGTTGGAGCTTCTAAATGAAAGACTAGGCACATGCAAGGCTAGCATTTAACATGTCTTTGTTCTTAAGAGTCTCCAAAGTACATTACAATTTTAAAAATAGAAGTTTTCCTTCCTACTAAATTGTGCCACCACTAGATGAATAATTTTATTATTAGATTGCAATAAGAAAAGCTTGATAAATAAATGGCTGCTGATATTTCATGTAATAGATGCTACAGAAAATACATTGTTAATGTGTTCAACAGAGGCCAATTTAGTCAAAGAATTGGGTGCTGGCAATACTGTCTCTACAGCTGACCACAGAACAAATTGGCACAGGATAAATGAAGGGAACATTCTCTTCTCAATGAGACAATAAGTGGTAGATCTGTCATCTGATTTTAAAAACAAACATCAAATCACATTAATTTTAGTTAATCATTTAAAAAAAATCCTTGGGATTGGCTCATTATGGATAGGGTTTGTCAGAATCCCGGAATCTCAATTTGAGAAGAGGGAATACAACTCGGGTTCGTGGGAAAGACCAAGTGTCCAGACCATCTGAGACTTCATTGTTTTACCCCAAGGTTCCCGCGGTACACTCACGATAATGCAGGCTGCATTACTGGGCAGGCAGAGATGAACTCTGCTGCCAAGCTTCAATACCATTACAGGGCATTTATAGGTACACAGGTACAGGGCAATTGATGACAGAATGCAGAGGTTACAATAAGATTCTGAGGTCATCACATACAGAACAGAGAAAGAAATGTCAGTCAATCACACTGTAACAATGAGATCACAATATTTCTAATTGTCTGCATTGACACTCCAGTTGAGCAACTTGAACCCATCTCCAGGTCTGCTCAGACATGCAAATTCAAGCTACTAGAAACTATTCATGATAAGCTCAGACTCTTATCTCAACTCTAAACATTCTTCATGATCAGGGCACATGAAGCCCTCTGGGCTATCAAAAAATTATTGTAAACTGAATTCCAACAATGACTATTTACAATGTATATTTGGGCTAAAATGGCCTACTGTAGCCTACAGCTAAAGGAGAGAAAGGAGCTGGGGGGGCGATGCCATTTTAAACAGTGACAGCTTGGTTTTGAGAAGGAAGACAGGATTTGATCCCACAATGCAAAGGCACACAGGAGTAATGCTTTTCAGACAGGATTTATCCAAATTTTCCCAACAGGTAGCACACCTGAAGGATCAGGTTTGCAGGCTGTGATTGCAGCTGGGTCAGGGAATGGGTTCAGCAGTTTGCCTGGTGCACCAATTATAGCTTTTCCTGGGGAAGACATACCTGGCTGCTACTGCTTTGGTTGCATCCAGGTTTAATTTTTTCGAATGCTTGTCAGGCCTGGCTCCCTTGCAACATCAACCAAGCACATGTTAACAAAGCAGCAAACTCTTTCGTTACTGCAGGGAACAAACACAGGTGCCTTACCATTGTCCTGTCAGAAGCCTGAGTTCAAATAAACTCAGATAATACAAACAGAAGCAAGAAACTGAGTCTTAAAATGCAGCAGTATAATCCAAGACCCAAGGCACAGGTTGCAGCGCATGCAATAATTCAGGGCTCAAGGACAGTCCAGCAAAGGAGTGTGTAGTGGCCTTGGGCCCATAAAGCTCTTCTGCCTGTGTACCAAAGAGCACAGAAAGGAGCCATTACAGTTCCTCACTTGGCAATCTATCCCTATGCCAAAATTTAGCACAGAGTTGAGAACTCCACTTGACTATGTCAGAAAATTTGTGAAGGTCTCATTCTTACCTCAAAACCAGAAGTAGAGAGATTTTGCAAGTAATTCTCTGGTCTGTTGACTTGGAGGCCAATAAATCAATTAACGGTGGTATGCAGTAATATATTTTATCATTTTTCAGAGCAAGTAATTGGCTAAGAAAAAGAGCAGATTCCCCGAACAAAGACTAAAATCAAGAATTTATACTACTACTAATACCATAGAGGATGTGTGCACTTTCACCAATCACAAACATATACATTTGATCCAAATATATGCAAAGGTGTAGCTACTTATTATAATCTCACAGAAACTTCTCAAATTCTACTTCTTAGTACATCCCTTAAACTGCTACCTGGTATGGGCAGTTATCTAAAGCATTCTATGTTACATATGTGCACCTCTTCGGTCTTCTAAGCTTTCTACTTAATTCTTGTATTTCCCTCATTCTCTCACTTTCCTACCCTCACAATCAGTTGTTTTCCCCCTTGCTTTTTCAGCTGTCAGGTTTGCCTGAGAGATATCCTTGGGTAGGCCCCTTCCTCAGCTGCAGCTACCTCTTGCCGTCCTGACCTTTTACTTCAGGTCGGGGTAACTCAGCCACTTTCTCCTAGGATAAAGCTCCGTCTGTAATGGAGGAGTAGCTATCTCCCCCTCTTTGCAATCTACTGTGAAACTGGGCAGTGTCAAATTCCACAAATCCTGACAATTCAAAACTTGAGAAGGTCCTAAATCAGATTCTGTTACCTCTGAATCTGATGCTTCCTTCCAGACTGCAGCATCTGGGGAACCATACTGTTGGTCAGCGGGGCAGAGCAATGCATGGGGTGACCCTCTCCCACCTACAGAGGAGTTCATGGCTCTGCAGACTGGACTGGTGACCCTGAATAGCAATGCAAGGTGGCAGTTTTCACCACTGACAAATGTTCAGAAACTATTGCTGGTTCAGAATGATGTTGCTCATTTATTGATTAGAGTCGGTTTGCTGGGATGTGTAATTCTGCTGCAATTTAATGTGCAGAGTTCCTGTTATGTTCCTGAGCTCAGTTCAAAATAATGGCTTTGCCAGAGTTTTTGGAGGAAACCTCACTTGCCGAGACCTTTCTGTTGTGTGTTCATGAATGGAGTTTCTCTTGCATCACTGCCAAATAGCAGAATGCTTTCCTTTCAGAGCCAAGATTAGACCTTACTCTCTCAGGTTTCCAAAAGGTCTTAATACACATATCTTTAATTTGGTCTTTTAAATGGTGAATAGTGTTTTAATGTGGACTTATACCTTTCATTGTTGTTGTTGCACTTCTGCTTCTGTTTCTTCTGTATTTTATTTGATAGCAAATAAAAATACTCTTAAAATGTAAATCATATTTGATCGTGAATAGGACAAAATCTTGTTCAATGATGGGAATTAATACAAGGCTGTTCTTATTGGAGCAACACATTGGAAGGAAGAGTATGAATTTGCATCAAATCTAAACTATAGTTTGACATAAACTTGTAAATGATGAGGTTTTATTTGTTCTGAGAACATCTTGGTATCATGTGCATCCCTGTTTCATGTTTATAAACTGTTTGCTTTGTCAGACTAGTGCCAAATGTTGAGAGTAGCAAGTCTTTCATTTTCAGCATTTAGATAATATCATTCACACTTCATATGTGAGTAAATATTGACTGTGCACACAAATGTGTTCAATTGTGTGTGACTGGCAAGCAGTTGTATGGGTAAATATGTGCAGATTTTAATTAATGGCAGTTACAGTGATTAGATGAAACTGAAAACCTATAGAAAACTGGTCTACTGAGTGATGTTGGATTGACATCCACTTTCCTATAAAAATAAAAGTAACCTTAAGTACCATTAATGCTGGTTGATGCAATGTTTAAAAACAAGTGGATGCATTTTAAGAGACAAAAAAATCCCCCTTAAAAAATACCACTAGCTTGTAAATGTTTCATCCACACCTAGAAATCTGAACCACACAGTAAACCTGACCACACAAAACACAGATTATAATTTGGTTACAATACTAAATACATATTTTTCATGACATGGGTTTAAAAAAAAAAAACACTGTTCACAATATCTACTTAGGCTTACCTTTCCCTTCACCTATCCCAAATTGACCCAAAGAATCTGATGGAACACCTTTTACTGCAAACCAGGTTTTATAAATTGTTATTTGTGCTGCTGTCTAAGGATGTATTGGAGTCAAGCAAGGTTTTGTTCTGCTGGTGTCTGTAAAGAAAACCATCTCCAAAACATTCACTGTGCTGACAAGCTTTTATTTGAATGGGAATTGTACAATTCCCAATTCACTTCAATGGTGTTGGCAAAGAAAGCTTTCCCAGTTAGTGATCCCAAAATATACAACAGTGGTATGTACCCACCAATAATATTCTGGATTCAGTAAAGAATCTATCAGTACATTTATATTTCTGTCTTTTAAGAAATGGGGGAAAGCCAATGACAATATCTGAAAAGGTCGCTTGCTTATTATTTTTAGAAAGGCAGAAGTACATGGTGCCACATTTTGTTTTCAAGCCAGTTTTCAATAACTGGCTACAGGGTACAGCTGGAAATAGATGAGTCTGCATTCACGCACAGCAGCTGGCTGCCAATTCATGTATTTATGATTATGGCAATTTAAAAGCCTTCCATTGCATGCATTCAGCTAATGGGGTTACAGTTATTTTAGACTTATAGCCCAAAAGGAACCAAATGTATGTAGTCCTTTCACTGGGACTACTAAAGACATGTTGACTGCAGCCTGTGGATCTTCAGCTATTCTGACCTTCACCTATCATCCTTCACCATTATTTATGCTGGCTAGCATTAACAGGAGTTGCCCGTCTCTGCTCTATAGGAAATTTCAATGCACAAATGCATGGTCTGGAATGGCTACAATGTGTGTTTAGCTAAAGCCTCCTCAGAATCTGGAATCCTACTTTAGACCTTAGCATCTCAAGCTAAGAGGATTTCAGAAAAAGCCTGGCTTTCTCAAAATATGGCAGATAGCTAGGAGGAGGAGGAGGAGGAGGAGGAGTTGACAGGTGGCAGGAGTTGTTTGGGGGTTAGGGAACTCTCAAATAGCCCTTGGTTTAATTAAGGCATAGTGGACTGTCATGGCATATTTGGTTAATCCCTTAAAGAAACCAATAGCAGGAACGTTAACCAAAAGCTAAGGTATAAATCACCTGTATTGGCAATTTTACTTGAAAATTGTTGTTTTCCTAAGTAGGAAAGCACCCATGCACCCAAACAGAAAATTATCTCAAGTCATGGATTTGTCTTTAAAATGTCTAAATGATTTTGGGGTGGGGTGGGGTGGGGTGGGGGATGAAGAAGCTTGCACTAATTGTGAGCATTGTAAGTACTGTATTTGGATTATGATTTGTATAGAGGTATTCCAACACACATTTAAATGGAGAAATATCCACAGAACTCAGTTGAGCTTCTTGGAGTAACTCTGTGCAGGATTGTGCTCTAAGTTTGTTGGGAGCTGTGAAGCTCTCTAGGAGTATATCTTCTAAATGTACCTTCTAAATTTATTGTTGTAAGCCGCCCCGAGGCTTCGGCGAATGGGGCGGCATAAAAATGTTTTAATAAATAAATAAAATAAATAAATGCAGCAGTATCTTGCACTCATAAATGAAATGTAAGAAAAGCTATCCAGATGAAGCTGCTTTCCTGCCAAATCTGTTAATACCCCACAAGTGTGCAGGTTTTGGTAAAGCCTATCTCAGATTTATTTCCTTTCTAATGAACATGGAAGTGCTGTACTGACTCTGCCAGTGTCCTCTCTTCTGCATACGGAAATAGTTCTAATGCTCTCAGAGACAGATGCCTCTTCACTCATTCCCCCACCCTTGGTTTTTGTATTGGCTTTTAACCACTGCTAAAAGCCATAGAGATTAGGCCCATGTATTAAAACTGGGCTACACAGCAAGCTTGGCTTTTCAGCATTTACTGAATGAAGCCGCTTGGCTAGGTTTTGTCATAAAACAGGCTGTGGAATCTGTTTTGATATTTCAGCTTCTGAAATGTTGCATAATTTTAAAAGAATGGGATAAATGGAAGGTGCAGTGGTGGTGGGGGTGGGGGTTGAATATAAGCTAACCTATCTGTGAAGTAGGGGTTCTCAAAATGTGGCAGTAAACTTCCTTTAATGCTTCATATACGTGAAGAGGAATTGCAACATTGATGGGGTATCATCAGTGTTAGAACTTTCTTTCGGCATTTTTGACTGATGACAGATTTGGGTCACAGCAGCACATTTTCTATGCTTCACTTTCATGTTTGGAGTTTTTTGTTTATTCCACTTCTGTACGGAAGCTCTGTGGATGGCTCACAGGACAAAACTTTAAATCACAACATAGGTTAAAAATACAGTATAAAATCCTCAAGTTTAATGTGAATAAAACCAAAATGAGACAGCAATAATGCAAATATCTATAACATGCACCAACATGTATTTTAAAACTAAGGGCATTATCCTATCCATGTTAACACCCAAAAAAAACAAGTCCTACAATTTCCAGCATTTTCAAGCCAGCCATTTTGGACTTCTGTCTAAATATGCATGATTGTCCCCAGCCTGGAGGAATAAAAAGGACTCTACCTGGTACCAAAAAGAAAACGATATGGACACCAGGCAAGCCTCTTTCATATTAAGATAGTAAGGGGAGGAAGAGTAGAAATGATCTTACCTTTGCAGCCACTCCAGACATTGCCCAGACAGGCTAAGGGGTATGCCTATTTGTGCCTCTTCTAATAAGCACACAAGGAAGAGCAGCTGGAATTGAAATGGAGCTGGTGGAGAGGCACTGCTCCCTTGTGCAGATCAAAGCATAATTATGAGGTTCCCTGTCCCTTGGAAGGCAATCAGCTTTGGCCATGAGCTGCAGCAAATGTTGAAATAATCAGTATTCTCCATGCCTCTCAGGTTTAGGGTCTAAACTAATTTTAATTGCAGACCATCACATTGTCTACCAGAGGGAAACCATCCCTAAGAAACCTTTTATTCAAAAGAATTGAACTTCAGGTTGGATATTACAAAAAGAAATGTGGATGAGGAAAACAAGGATGTTGGTAGACATGATCGAACAGTCCCTCTTTGAATTCTGGCTGCATTGCATTTGAAAATGTAAACGACATCCATTCACTGGATATTTCTCCAACAATAATAGGAACACACTGATCAAAACTAATACCGGACTTTATGATTGTTCTATTAGCAAAGAGATTAATTGTAGGTGGTAAAAGGTGAACACAACAGTGCTACCTGGTGAGTTTGAAGTGTGCTTTCCCCAAAAAGTCCTGTTACCATGCTACCCAAAAGCACAATCCTATTGTAATACTACCCAAATGAATTTCTCTTGACTTTTAATTTTAGTTCATTTACTATCAGCTTTCTGCCTCCAGGAGTTGTAAGCCTTAACTCCCATCAGTTCCAACCAGCATGGCATATGGTCAGGGATTGTTGTTAGTCGCAAAGTCATGCCCGACCCATCACGACCCCTTGGACAACATTCCTCCAGGCATGGTTGGGGATGCTGGGTGTCATAGAACAAAACAGCTTGAGTAGCAGCTTGAGGATGGTTGCCCTAAGTTATCTGACTTTTATACTTCTGTAGGAGAACAACATCTGAAGACAGCAGGCTGAGTGAATCTTTTGCTAGCATCTTTTCTCTCCCTTCTTCCACCTTCTTAACACAAAGGCTGAAAAACACATTCTGGTGAAGTTACCACTTCGCTGACAATTTTGTGAACGGTTTTGCAGACCTGCTTCAATGTATTATGCTAGCATTGTGTTGTGATTATAAACCAGTCATAATCAGTAATGTTAGCATGCAAATACCAGCAACTTATTCAAGGTGTATACACAAGAATTTACAGTAATAAAGTTACATTTCCAGACTGCAAACTGCATTTCTCAGTTCAGCCAACTTTCACCAAATATGATGTGGATCTGAAATTATAGCAAGGGTGGAGGATCATTAAACTGGTGCCAATTTTAGGTGCCACCAGAAGGAGGCTACTGTTGGACAAGTCCACATCAGGTTAAATGTGCCTTCAAGACAGAGTCCTCAAACACTGGTTGTAGCTATACTGGTAGCTATGGTTTGTTCTGTTTGAGGCATAGTTAAATTGCCTCAAATCGCTTTAGTCTTTCTTGCAACCAGTGTGGAGATGCATTGAGCTGGTGTAATGTTTACTTTTAAGTTTTAATTTAATCTGGTTTTCCTTCATTATCATTTGTACTTCATCCTGAGAGATAACCTGCCCTTTTTAACTAGAGATGCATGGAATTGAAATTGATTTGAGTGATGAGAGAAGCTGATAGGTAAGAACTAGAATTCTGTTGCCAAGGTCACTTGGGGATCCAAAATCTGCCTTACCTGCTTGGAAATCCTTGATAACCTCATCCTCTGGTTCTAGATTTAGGTGGCTGCAGTGTGTATGACTAATGACCTGAAGCTTATACATGAAAAAGTTCCATTAATACTACATTAGAATGTTGTTGTGACATCTGGAAGGTACTGGAAGGGAGCTGAAGACTTATCATCTTGACAGTTTGTAAATAGTTCATGAAATAATGTTGGGGGTTAACAAGTTGTCTTGCAAACCCCAGGAAAGAACTCAGAGGCATCCCTAGTTCTAAGCATGTCTCCTCTTTCATCTCCTCTGATGTTATGTAACTAAAAATGCAAATAGACACTTGATTAAAACAGCTTATTTAGTTCAAAGGATTATGAATGTCATTCTGTAAATAATGAGCAATGCAATCCAACGTTGCTGCCTGTAAGCCTCTGAACTTGGAAAATTAACAGCCTCCTTTTGAGGGTGGGAGGTGTGCAGAGGTGGAAGTTGCCTCCACACTTCTCCCATCCCCCAAAGGCTTTGCTGATTTAGCTCTCAAATTGTTTTGCCACAGCTCATGAGAAAAGCCTGAAGTGCTGCCAAGTTACATCAAGTCCCAGGAGAACCGTAGTACACCCCTCCCTGTCCCCTGGAGCTTGCACCCAGTGCCAAGTCAGAGGCATTGTCTTCCAATGCCAAAGCTGCAGCCAGTGTGGTTCTTTCTCTGCTGACTCTGAGGTTGCAGGGAGAGTGCTCCAAATTCAGACTCCCAGCTCCAAACTTGGAGTACACTTCTGGGTCTGGAACTGGGAGTACAAATTTTCCTATGGCCTTCCAGACTTTGTCTTGTGGCCATAGGATTATGCCCTTATGCTGCTTTTATTAAATGAAACCAACAGGTGAGCCTGTCCATTTTTACTCAGAAGTAAGTTCATAGTATTTAGTGGGGTTTCTTTCCAGGTAAGTAGGCACAGTATGGCTGAAATCCTATGCATTTGTAACCTTGGAGTGAGCCCACTGAAGAAATTGGACTTTATTTCCAAATCAACATACATAGGATCACATTGTAATTTATTTTAAACTAAGATGTGTGAATCTGTTGGATATTAATACTAAATAAATGGGTAGTACTGCTAGATAAAACATTTTAACTAGCAGCTGCCAATTTATTAAGATTGCCTAAGGGGCTTTTTATAGTTGTAAATTCAGATATAGCTAGGTAAATATGAACAGCTGTTGGGTCCCTTTGGATAGGTAAGGAAACAAGTTAATCAGGATGACATCAAAATGTGTGTCACTAAATAAACATACTTTCTCCTAAACATTGGTTTAACTGCAGAACATTGTCTGAGGGACTGTGTGAGATACCATGATTTACTGAGTGTCACACATTACAGTGTACCATTTGGTAGCTGTTCACTCAGGTGCCACCTGTTAGCTTGTGTAATGAAGCTACCTGCCATGTTCAGCATATGGATCAGAGAGGATGCTCTAAAGCTTTGTCATATCAGCTTATGTCAGATGCTATGTGAAATATAGTCCAGCATGTGACATTAAAGAGAGAAAATACTTGTGTGAAAGCGGTTCTTGAAGATTAGAACAGAGTACAGCTAAGTACATATATTTAGTTGTTAACATCTTTCATACAGTAATTATTTTAAAAATGGGGTAGTGTGAAAAAGTAGGAAGGCTGTTATAGTTAAAGTCCTATTTAGTAGCACTTTTCCTTTCTGCCTGTCAAACTGTAGCATTCCATTAGTACTCTAACTAGAATGCTTCTCCTTCAAAACATAACACTTAGTTTGTGATGTTATTGTGTATTTTAAATATGTATATGAGTGCAGGCCAACCTACTTTTCTTCATCATTTGTGGGATAGCAGCTTGTGTGCTTCAACAATCAACCAAATAAAAGGAGTCAGAAGTTGTTTTCAGTAGTATAGAACTAGTTTGTACAGATGTATGTACAGATCTCTCCTAAGCATTGGCTCCTGGCTCTTGCCTAGGCTCAGGCTGACCATATTTGGTCTGAGAAGCAATCAACAAGTGGGTCCTTGTCTCCACTCTTGTTTAGGTTTGCCTTGCTATCCTGAGTCCTGCCTGCTGCTCTGCCTTACATCCTTTCTTCACTGATTACATTTGCAGTTTTATTCACAGAGAAATGGGTCTCTGCAGTAGACCTGTGTGATCACCTACAGAAGTGGGAGAAACATTTCTTCTCTGTAGGACGTTTCTTCCATTAATTTACCTCAACAGTATAGCCCATTGCTCCCAGAGGTATAAAGCAGCAAACCCTTGAGGCAAGATCAGTCTCTTTCTCTCTTGCTTGCTTTATCTCTGCCCTCCTCTTTTTTAAAAAGTTGAATTGGAGCGGACCAAGTGGACTTGAAAGCAAGCAAGAGAGAGAGATCAAGAAAGATCTTAATGTCCCTGATAATCATAATGGGGTGGTCAGACATCCTGGAAGGTGAAGTCAAATGGGCCTTAGGAAGTCTTAACAACAACAAAGCTAGTGGAGGAGACAGTTTTCCAGCTGAACTATTCAAAAACTATTCAAAAAAGTTCTACGTTCAATATGCCAGCAAATTTGGAAAACTCAACAGTAGCCACAGGATTGGAAAAGGTCAGTTTACATTCCAGTTCCAATGAAGGGCAATGCCAAAGAATGGTCAAACTACTGCACCATTGCACTCATTTCACATGCTAGCAAAGTTATGCTCAAAATCCTGCAAGCTAGGGTTCAGCAGTATGTGGACCGAGAACTACCAGAAGTACAGGCAGGATTTCGAAGAGGGAGAGGAACCAGAGATCAAATTGCCAACATATGCTGGATCATGGGGAAAGCTAGGGAGTTCCAGAAAAACATCTACTTCATTGACCACACTAAAGCCTTTGATTGTGGAACACAACAAATTGTGGCAAGTTCTTAAAGAGATGAGAGTACCAGATCATCTTATTTGTATCTTGAGAAACCTGTATGTGGGTCAAGAAGCAACAGTGAGAACTGGACATGGAACTACTGACTGGTTCAAAATTGAGAAAGGAGTTTGGCAAGGCTGTATACTATCGCCCTGCCTATTTAACTTATACGCAGAGCATATCATGAGAAAGGTGGGGCTAGATGAATCACCAGTTGGAATTAAGATTGCTGGGAGAAATATCAACAACCTCAGATATGCAGATGATAACACTCTAATGGCAGAAAGTGAAGGGGAACTAAAGAGCCTCTTGATGCAGGTGAAAGAAGAAAGCGCAAAAGTTGGCTCGAAACTCAACATTAAGAAAATTAAGATCATGGCATTTGGTCCTCTCACTTCCTGGCAAAAAGATGGGGAAGAAATGGAAGTAGTGACAGATTTTATTTTCCTCAGCTCCAAGATCACTGCAGATGGTGACTGCAGCCAAAAATTAAAAGAAGCTTGCTCCTTGGGAGAAAAGTTATGGCAAATCTAGACAGCATACTAAAAAGCAGAGACATCACCCTGCTGACAAACAAAAGTGTGTATAGTCAAGGTTATGGTTTTCCCAGTTGCAATGTATGGCTGTGAAAGCTGGACCATAAGGAAGGGTGGGTGCCGAAGAATTGAGGCCTTTGAATTGTGGTGCTGGAGAAGACTCCTGTGAGTTCCTTGGACTGCAATGAGATCAAACCAGTCAGTCTTAGAGGAGATTAACCCTGAATGCTCTTTAGAAGGCCAGATACTAATGATGAAACTCAAATGCTTTGGCCACCTAATGAGAAGGAAGGACTCACTGGAGAAGAGCCTGATGCTGGGAACAATTGAGGGCAAAAGAAAAAGGGGACAGCAGAGGATGAGGTGGCTAGATGGAGTCACTGAAGCAGTCGGCGTGAGCTTAAGTGGACTCCGGGGGATGGTGGAGGACAGAAAGGCCTGGAGGAATGTTGTCCATGGGGTTGCAATGGGTCGGACATTACTCCGTGACTAACAACAATAGGAACAAGTGGACTTGTCCTCAGAAAGACATCGCAAACCTCTGTGGTAAACAGATATCACTGTAGTAGCATTACAAACCTTAAAAACATTGTGTCATCAGTAAAAAGAAAACAAACCCTGAATCCAGGGTGAAAAAAAAGAATGAAAATCCACAATTAGAAAGTAACTTTTTTATGATGACAGGTATCAGGATCTGGGGCATCAACTCAGCAGCACAGTTTTCTCTTTTTGCTGTTGCGCCTGTCCCTTGTCTGACCGGTACTCTGCCTCACTGTTTGCGTTCTTTTCTGCTATGTCCACTCATGCTGTGCATCCCACTGTGCCATGTATCCTCCCTGCCTTGTTGCCTTAGCAGTTCAGGTCCTCCTGCTAACTCTGGCTCAGCTCAGGACCAGGCGAAATGCCAAAAAAGTTTTTATCTGATCCTAATAAAAGTAGATGTGGAGTACATGTTACTAATAATAGTATTTGTAGTCTTTACATCTGATGTCCTTTATAAAGAGCTATGATATGTGTTCCCTTTATATTCTGCCATCTTAGAATCTGTAGCTAATAGTTAATGAATATTGCTCATGATAGACCTGTACTGATGGAATGTAATTTCTACCTCTGAATAACACAAACACCATAAAAAACTTATTTCTCTCTCTTTCATCTATGCAAAAAAAAAAAAAAAAAAAACCATTCAAAGAAATAGGAAAGACCTTTCTCTCCTTTCCCCAACTTGCCTTATTTAAAACTGTCCAAATCAACACACCAATGCAAAAGTTTTTGTATTTTGGTAGTTCAGTGTTTTATAAAAGAGCTTTTCAAAACAAAAACAAAACAGCTTTTATTTCTCCTTTTGATGTGTACATGTGGTTGGTACAGTTGTTTACACAGTACAATGAATATGGTTTTAATAAAAGAGTGACTAATGAACTATGGTAAACTTTTGGAAACTCAATGCTAGTTAAACTGTACAAATATCAACCTGTCTTTACAACAAGCCGTCTGTTGATTCATTTAAAAACAGTGACTGATCACAAATGTGTTAATGGTGAACAAAGAGTGGAATTCGAAGGGGCATGGGCATTTTCCTGATGTGCATCCAGGCTCAAGGCCTGTTTCTGAAAATTGCTGCATACATTCCTTATGGATTACTTTGAAACTTGAGGAAGGGCACTCTTGGTTATTCTGATTTTTCCAGAAAGATATCTGGATGAACATGCACAAAAGCACCCACTTGTGTCTAAGGAGCATTAAAGAACTTAGTCAAGGGAATTAGCACGAGGAAAAAATCATGTTAGGCATTCGAAAATGAAACATCAATTATATATACATAAATGTAGCGAAGTGAAAAGCTGTACATAATCTGGAAGTAATATTTTGTCTCCAGTTTTCACATGGACTAAGATACAGAGCACTTCATGGAACTTAGGAGAGAAGCAGCTGGATTTTGCATAAAACAGCTCCCCAGGAAATCCTTGACATGAATAGAGATGTAGATGGACTTGGTCATTGGAGCTGCAGGACATTTACAAAATGCGGTGGACTGCAGTTGTTCTCTCTCTTTCAGCATGAAGATCTCCACAAATCAGCCAGGGCTTTCCTTCAA
This sequence comes from Varanus komodoensis, assembly GCF_004798865.1. NCBI lineage: Eukaryota > Metazoa > Chordata > Lepidosauria > Squamata > Varanidae > Varanus > Varanus komodoensis. The sequence continues at coordinate 4,403,808 of NW_025335408.1, read as the reverse complement.
TTTCTTGCTCCAGTTGAGGCCAGCATTTATTTATTTATTTCACCTCTATACCACCCCATAGTTCAGTAGGCTCTCTGGGGTGTTTACATATTAAAAACATTTAAAGATGAAAAATAATCATATTTAAATAAAGAACAAACAATAAAACCAATCAGTAAAAAATCAACAACCCACAGCAATTATAATAAAGTTAATATATGGGACAGCATCCTTAAAAACACAATTAAAGAAAACCTTATCTATTACCATATCTGGAAAATAAAAAAAGTTTTCACCTGGCACTGAAAAGAGAACAAAGATGGTGCCAGGTGCACCTCCTTGGAAAGCATAATAGGGTGCTACCACTGAAAAGGTCCTTCTGCTAGTCATCATCCCCATAAGGTTCCCTGAGAAGGATGTTAGCAGATGATCCGAAGGGCTGGGTAAGAACATAGGGAACAAGATGTTCCTTCAGATAACCTGTCCCCAAGCCATTTAGGGCTTTTAATGTTAACCCCAGCACTCTGAATCGGGCCCAGACTTCAACTGACAATCAGTGAACTGATGTAATATGTTGGAGGTTTTGGACCATTTTCAAAGGCAGCCCCATGTAGACCACGTTACAGTAATCCAGGAGAGTGGTTACCAAAGCACAGATAACTGGCCAGATTCTGTCTGTTCACATAGGGTCATAGTTGGTAAATTAGCCTACACTGATAGAAGGTACTCCTATCCACTGTATGCATTTTTGACTCAAGCAACAATTCTAGGTCCAGGAACACCCTCAAATTCTGAACCTTGTCCTTTAGAGGGAGTGTGACCCTGTTCAGGACAGGTTGAACATTTCCCAAATGGACAGATGATTGACTCACCTACTTCCACCTTATCTGGATTGAGTCTCAGTTTATTGGCATTCATCCAGTCCATCCCTGAGTCCAGACAGTCACTGAACAGTCACTGCCTCACTTGGCTTCAATGAAAGGGAGAGGTAGAGCTGAATGTCATACTGGAGTTAGTAGTTCCAAGGACCAATGCTTCCGTTCACCCATTCAGGTTGGTAGTTTCCTTCCTGAAGAAGACTCAATGGCAATGTTACATTTAGATGATTTTAGAATTTCTAGATTTAATGGCCTTATGGGTTCTCTTCTGTAGATGGTAAATACTTCACTTATTTCAAAAGTTGCCAAGCCAGCCCTACTGCACCTGAGATCTTTCTGCACATACTGCTGAGTGGGACCCTAGACTTCTGCCCCAAAAGCCTAACTGGCTACCTTCCTTCTGGATTTTAGAAGAGCAATAATGGTGTCTTCATTCTACAGGTATCTCAGTGTGGCTAAAGGATACCAGATTCTCTTGAGATTATTAACACTGTAATTTTGAAGTGACTGTTTTTATAATTCTATTTCTCTTTTCTTGTAGAATCCATTGTGATACTGCCATTATTTTGTATATTCTGAAACAATTTGAGAGGTGCTTACAGAGTGGAATTTAAATGTAAAAACTAATAGACAGCCATATACCTTGATTTGGGGTTTTTGTGAGATACTGCATAGTAGGAACAAATTTTAGAATGCAATGGAGTATCATCATTTTGAGGGAGGAGTCCACCTTCTCACTCCACCCTTTTATACACTTTAAATACTTTGTTAAATCCTTTATAAGGGAGCTGACTTCATGATTTACTAGATTCTGTCAGTTTGAGTGACATGGCACAAATTGGATGCTTACATTGTTCTACTTGCAACTATATACAAGAACAGATGGGGCCCTATACACATTCCCTTAGCCATGTAGGACTTGCTTCATGTTAGCAGGTTTTACAAGGACAGGATAACATTCAATTTGTGTACCAGTTTCATCAGGGGCCAGTCATGCAGTTCTTTCCCACAATATCAGTGCTTCTTCCCTGCAGAGTACCAGTTTTATGTTTGGGACCCATGTGATCAACAACTGGTGGCCCCATTGCCAATACAGCAGTGTGTTGTCTCTGAGTTTCAGTTTGAACTTTTAAGTATCTATCCATAGTACTGAACTGTATCCCTAAAATAGGTTCAGCACCATGGGTAGATCCTTAAAAATTCAGACTAAAACCCAGAATACTTACACTGTGCCTCACCAACAGTGGAACCACCAGCCTCAATGGGATAGGCCCCTACCTCCAACCATTCTCCCCACCTTCAGAGACAACCAAAAACCATACAGCTAGGGTATTTCCGATAAAGCAATCATTTTACACCTAAGCAATAGGCAAATCCGGAAATAACCAGAATATGGTGGTAAGATTTGGGAGTTGCCATATTCTTTCAAGATAGAGTAATAAAGTACCTCTTTCATACTGGAAGGTCCCCTAGGCAAGTCCTTCTCAGATCAATTGAACTATTTATTTAATATTTTATTTACAATATTATTTCCTTAGCCAAAAAAGACTCCTGTATCTGCTTACAATTAGTCAGTAAATAACGAACCACAGGTGTACAATGTAGACAAGATATGACACAAAATAGAAAGGGGAGAGAAAAGTATGTCATTCCAGAGTATGACAGAGGAACTTTGATGAAGACTCAAAAATCATGAAATTGGTCAGACTGTAACCTTAGTAGAAGGTGTGAGGAGTGGTTGAGCTTCATAGCACTCTCTTCTCCAGTTCTCTTACTCAATGCCTAAATAAAGGATCTATGACCTTGAAAAGATTGCCCATGTGTTAACAAAGCTTCATCCAGCAAAAGAAATTGCTTGCCTCAATAAGTATGATCAAAGCAAAAGACACAAAGTGTGAGATAATGTTCATCTTCTTCTGAAACATCTTCCCATGGCTGTATGTATCACAGTTCAGTTGCAATATCCCTCACTTTATGTGACTGACAGCAAAGAAACCTGCATTTATGAGACCACTGGATAGTTTTGAACTTCTCTTGGAATTTCGTACTTGCTAGCATAAAAATGAATGGGTTTAGGCAACTGCTAATACTACAAATTATTTCTGTGAGCTTATAGATGGTGAATATCAGGCTTATATTTTCAGAGTTGAGTTGGTCATTCATTCTGTAAATTAGTGCTGCTGTAATCACAACATGGTAAGGAATAAATGCCACAGCAAAAACAATCATTGCTGCTGAAACCAAAATCAAGGGCTTAACAATTCTGTGTCTTCTCTGTTGGCGTGTTGTCATTTTTCGTAAGGCTTTCAGGGTCCATGTGTAGCATGTGAAGATGACTGTGATTGGAACGAGGAATCCAAACAAGACTCTGAAAATTGTGAAAGGCACCACGAAGTATAAGGGTTCTCCAAAATTATCCAGACAAGCAACTGCCTCCCTTTGTCTTTGAACCACAAATGTGTAGTAAAAATTGGGAACAGACTCTGTTAGGATAAAGAACCATATGACAACGGCACAAAACACAGCCTTGCTTTTATTCCACCATTTTAATGAACGGATAGGATGGACTGCACCTACGTACCGATCAAAGCTAATTAAAGTGAGGAAATAGATGCTTCCATAGATGTTGATGTCAAAAAATGTTCTTTTAAACTGGCAGAATACTTGAGTGGAGTATAGTGCCTGCTTATGTAGGTGGTAGTAGACTGAAAAGGGGACCAAGAGAATCCAAGTGAAGTCACACAGGGCCAAATTGAACAAAAATATAGTGCTACTGGTCCAGGATTTCACTGTGTATAAGTAGCAGAGTAGTGTGAATGCATTCCCCAGAATTCCTAACAGCAGAACTAAAAAGCACAGTATAATCACAACATAGCAATACCATTCCCATTTGCTGTAGGTGTTGCAGAAGAAAATAGCACAAGTAGTGTTTGATATCCTGCCCTGGACTTTGCCTGAAAGTGAAAGAAGTCAAGATGTTGCTTTCAAAACTTACAACAGTCTCAGTGAGCAAAGGGTTAATATGCAGGGTTAACTCCCTCAGCATCTACTCTGGTTGATCCTATAGCATAGGATCTGGCTAGGGTTCTTTGTTTATGATGGTGCTTTTAGTAATGCACAATACACCACTTGCCAAAACATTGAGAGGAATAATTAGTTTTACAGAAATCAGGGGAACTTGTGGCAGTCTAGCAGTTGTCAGACTAAATTTCTCCCATGCTACAGTTCCAACTTAACTTTCCTTCTCACATCAGCTTAAAGAAAAAGTCAGCCATAAATGACCAACACCTTGTGAATAATATCCTGCACAGCTTGTCCCTGAGTCTCTCAAGGAGATAGTTATAAATTGAATTTTCCAGGAAGTTCTAGTGTTCTATATCTAAGACCATTTTTAATATGGTAGTAATGTGTATATTGAGGATACTTTTAATTCCAGTGGCAAGTCTTTTTGCAATTAGAAAAGCATCTGTCTGTAATTGCTGGTCTTTAACTCTAGGTTGTTATAAAGACTGTCCTAATTACAGTCAAAAAATGTAAACAGAATGTAAAATTTAATTCATAACAGGATCTTAATATTTAAATACTTCCTAACAAAAAGGAAGTATTTCTTCAGAATTTCAGAACAATCCCACCAAAATATCTTAATGCTAATTTGACATTTTAAATAACCATCACTCATTAGACTACCAAACCAGACCTGAAAAGGAAAGGGCCCATCTTCATGCATCAAAAGTATACCTGAAGGGGTTAACTGGGACGATATAAACTAACACCATATTTGTGCTGCTGTTATACCTGCCATCCATACCACCTTCTGGCCATATGTTTGGCAAAGGTATGAAGCAGACCTACCTGTACATAGACATGCATGTCAGGTCCTGATTGGTCAGGATTTCAAGGCATAGAGAGAACTTACACAAATACACTGGAATGGAAGTACAACCATTCCACATGCTCACCCTATGCTATGCCAATGGGTTCATTGGTAGTGGAGGGCAGATTTTGCATTGGTCATCCATTATGTCTGTAGTCACATTAGGGTATGTCATGGATATATGATCCACTGATGCATGCTTTTAATGCACAAAGTGAGTCATGTAAGAGTTAGCTGTGTTTGGGTGAAGGCAATTTTGCATTGCCAAGTTCCATGACTGGCTTCCTAGATCCTCACAAATGGGATATCACTGAAATAGTTTGAACATTGGTTACATGTTTCAAGCCTGTTGGACCTACCTACTTCCTTCCTAGTTGAGTTCAGACTTGGGTAATGCAGGATTGAATCTCTTGCTAGCAGGAATAATTACCACCTGGTTTGAGCTCCCACCAAGAGTTGAGGTTCTGCTGAACTTTCTGCTGACACTTTTAGCTTTTGCTCGACTAGCTACCACCTCCACGTACTTCGTCCACAGATATCACATGCCAGTGCACCAGAGGAGCCAGCTCACCTCTGCAATATTGCCTTCTCCTCCTCCTCTAGCTCCTTCCTTGTGTGCACCATCCCCTTCTCTCTGATATGCTAGTCTCACAGACCCTGGCCAACTTGGCTCTTTACCATTTCTGTTAATCCTTTTCTGTCCAGTTGGTCTGAGCCTACCAGGGATTCTTGAATTCCATCCCCTTTCCACATGTCCTCATTCATGATAATCAGGATGACCTTTCAGATTACAACCCCAAGGATTTTTGACAACCTCCAGCTGTTCCCTTCTTTGTCATATCCTTAAAAATCCATACCTGACAGCCTACAGGGACTGACTATAAATGTATTTCACCCCACACACAAGAGAGATCTGTGATTTATATCACAGTTTTGGGTTTTGTTTCTGGGAAACTGTTGCTCTGATACAGGCCATCTAATTCTTTCTGCCCTTGGCCTTTTAGGGAGTCAGATTAGGACATGGGAGGTCTTGCTTCAAACCCTTAAGCAATCATGAGGTTCATTGGGTTCATTCTCATTCTGCGTAACCTACCTCAAAGGGTTGTTCTGAGGATAAGATGGGAAGAGGAGACCATGTGTGTAACTGCTAGCTTCTCAGATAAAGGCTGGGATAAAAATGTGATGTAAAAACAGTTCTTACCTGCCTCCATTGCTGTTTGCTGATCAAGAAGACTGGGGGACTCATTACACATTTAGTTGGGTTCCAGATGTTTTTATGTCTTCCAGTGTGCTCTAAAGCATTTTCTTTGGCCAAAACCACTAAATTACTAACATTACAACTAAATCTTTTATGATATTGTCTTCCAAGTGTCCTTCCCACAGAACCAATTCCTTAAGAATCAGGCCCTTTTCTTCTAGTCTGCTTGCCATGTGACTTGTGTTTCTTCATTTAGGTTTGCACTTTGGATTGATCAGTTAATGGGATATTTTAATTTAGCTTGGTTTTTAATTTTTTGTGTGTTTCACATATCCCATATTATGAGAGATTTTTCAAATAAGAGTTCACAGTTATAGTCTTTTGAGTTTTGGAATAATGATACATCACTAAAAATTGAAATTAAAAAAATTGACTGCTCTTCCAAGGCAGAGTTGCTCATATGACATTTAATTCTACAAATTAATGCTTTATTCTCTGGTTATTAATTGTGAACCAAATTTCTCTTTTTATGCACCATTAACACTTCAGTAAAGTATAACGAGCTATGTCAGGAGAAATGTAACATTTCACATTAATGTTTAATGCAGTCAAGGTAAAATGATTGTCAAGACTGGCATTTATTATAATTAAAGAACTACTTGAAAATATTTCCTGCACTAAAATTTATAATCCATCCTATGTATTCCATGATGATGCATAAGAAACTTCAGTTAGTTTGTACCTCTCTCTCTCTCTCTCTCTCCCTCTGTGTGTGTACTATATTCTATATTCTAATATCTCCTATATTCTATTTTCATGATCTTTCATTCAAAGACTTCAGCTGGGATAATTAGCATAAGCAAACCTTTTGGCTGTTGGACGGTATAACAATGAAATAAACAAATCGCTCCTATTTTCTTACCTTGTTTAAAAATTGTAGAATTCTCTGTAACACATGACTGTGAGTTCCAAACCATCATCTTAACCTTCTGTTAATCTTCTACCATGTCAAAAATATTTTCTGAGGTTTCAACAATAATCCGCTTAACACTGTGTGAAAAAGCGATGACAAAAACAGTGTGAGTGGAAAATCCAGTCCCACTTTTGGAGAACGTCCAGTCTCCTCCCTTTCACAGGGATGGGCTAAATGGCTTTTTCTGCTTCCATTCACGTTTGCAGTAAAAATGTGTGGGTGGTTTGCTTGTTTTTAATGATCTCAGAAACTGATGACCACCTATGCTTCAGCTGTCTTTCAGAAGATAAGTTGCATAACATACACACTGATCAGTCCAGTTTTTTGTATATGAAGATGGGGATTTTAAGACATTCTAGAAACCAAGTTGAACTTGCCCAAAAGTAGCTAGCTGTCTTTGTGTTCTAAATATTTTCTTTGCACAGAATGGCATAACTGACAGTCCTGATTCTAACTAGATTTGTTGGATTTGCACTGTAAGAAGGGTATGGCAGTCTTGGCAACTCCAAAGCCTTTCATCAGTTCCTACTGCCATAGAGCTGCTCTCCTTTGCCCAGGGGTTGGGGGGCAGATGGCAGCTCTCCACTGGTTGCTGACTTTTATTTTACAGCACAGGAACCAAGCTGTGGATGGCTTAGGTTTCTGCTTTGAGCTGTCTGTCTTTGTCTCTTCCTTGGGAATTGCTGTGTTTTTCTAGTTTCTCTTTCTTTCTCTTAGATTTTGCAAAGCATAGCAGTACCTTTCTTTTAAAAGCAAATATCTGGTTATATTTCACAAGCTATATCTGCTTTTTTCGGTAAGTGTTGGATACACATGAGCAGACTCTCAGCAATATATATACAAAGAATATGAGAGAAAGAAAGAGCTTTTCGAAATGGGAGCCGACAAACGCTAACCTGTTGAGTCAATTCCATATTGCATTGTTGCTGGAAATTACAATGACCTGTGACCTCCTGCACACATCACAGCATGACACTAGGCCAACATGGACATCCACTGTTTCCTCCCAAGATAAGGGGAACTAAATGCAGCCCTTTGAAGCTGGTGGGAAACAGAAGAATGTTGTTGCTTTTACAAATAGTTGACAGTCAGATCAATGAAAATGTGGAAGAAATTATTTCAGAAATTAAATAGTATTGCAAAATTCTATTCATTCTCGCTTATCAGACAATGTGCTATGCTTTCATCAGATAATTTCTTATTATTTCAATCTCTATGGTCTATTAAAATGGAAGCTTTTGGGTTTAATTTTGATCATGCCTGAATCTACACTTCTGTCATGCTTCCTCAAATCCCCAGCAAACAAACACATATTAAATAAATGGAGAATTCCTTTATTTCAGTAGGCTATAAACACCGAAACACCCCATGAGGATATACAGATTAGAGATCTCAGTGTGTCCAAACATGCAAAAGGAACTCAGATAATTCAAAGAGGAGCCATAAACAAGGTCTTAACATCCAGTACTTTAAAACTGCAGGGTCCAGAGGCACAGGATTCTAGACATGCATTAGCTCAGGTTTCTGGAATAGTCCAAATAAAGGAGTTTCTGGTATCAGCAATATTGCATCCACATATCTGTTTTGCTTCTGCACCTGCCTTTATGTGGGGATGGGACAACTGGAGTTCCTCACTTGTCAGTCTAGACCCATGAGAAAACTTCTCTTGGAACGTCTAATCCAGTACCATTTCTCTTGCCTTTTCTATCATCTCCGTTGCTTAGGGAACAGCCTTGGGCATGCCTTTTCCTTGGCTGAATCTTCCTCTTCCTTGATTATGAAACCAATTTCCCTAGGCTGCAGAGATGTTGGTGTTTTTTCCAGATTTGCTCTGGCTGTTGTTGAGAAGGACTAGCTGCCTCCCTCCGCTTGCAGTCTTCTGTGCAGGGATGCAGAGGTGAATTCTCTCCACGCTCATTTCCATACCTTGTACTAGCCCCTAAATCAGATTCCTCCTCTGAGGCCATGCCATCAGGGGAATGCATGACCATGTCCCTTCCTGAGGTAGGAGAATTAACTCTATACCACTTTCAACTGCAGGCTGCGTGTGCTATATTTTTGGCATGATGTCATACATCGATAAAAACTCACCACTCCCTACACCCTGAAGACTAGCGGAGCAGAGAAGGAGATGACTAGAGTCTTTTTTCCCTAGTATATGAGCTTTCTACTTACAGGAAAGGGTGTTGTTGTTGAAAATTCTCACATTTATAACAACAACAAGATATCTCAACCCGCTTTTGAACTGGTACAGCCCCACCCTTCAGCTTCAGGATTTCCCACATCTCCTTTTATTGTTGTTTTAATGGGCAACCTATTCCAACAATAGAAACAAGATTCTGTTATTAGGTTCAAATACTGCAAGTCATGCTTTGAATAATCTAAATTTCATTTTGATGTATTTGCATGAAAGGTAGCTTTAAATTTTCAGGCCCTCATAGCCACCCCCTCCCAAAAAAGGCCACCAGTGGAAACTAGTTTGTGTGAAAAACAACCCAGAATTTTCACTGTGAAATGATTATATGTTAGATCCTTGTTCCCCTGCATCCTGAAGCATTTCTCCTGGCACTTGGAGGTCATTTTCCTTATATGGTGCTTCATTAGGAAGAAGAGGTAAGAGAAATGTTGAGTGTTTAAATAGGGTCAGCACTCGGCCTATTTTGTTATGTTGCATCTAAGTAGGATGTCAGTGTAGTGTACGACTGCTATATCTGAAATCCAAGGGGCTAGATTTTACATCAGAACATCATGATAAAATTGTAATCACAAAGCTCTAAATTGATAAAGAACCTTTTAGCCTTTTTACAGAACAGAGATTAAAATATGGTGTAAATATCCAGTTATCGAGATTAATAATTGCACTGTTATCAAAGCAGCAAGCAGAGTACTTCCAGCAGGTGTAATTACTATTCTGCATGGTTGAGTTGCCATAATATAAGTTCTCTTCTTACAGTTCTCAGAAAATATAGTTGAGCTGATTCAAACAGATTCTCTGAGATGGAACATTTGTCTTGGGCTGTAATCTACTTACATGGAAGCAAACCTCAACATATTATGCTGTTCCTTAAAGGTATACCCTGATTACCAGTCTGCTTCAGAACCCAAGTCAAGGTATTTTCTTGGCTTTCACAACTAAAAGGCATAGAGTCAAGTCTCTAAATAGCGGTGCCAGCAGGGGTTGGGGAGAATTACATATCCAGATGAGTTGGACTTCAACTCCCATCAATCCAGTGCTAGTAGGGGATTTTGCGAGTGGAAGTCCAAGACAGCTAGCTGCCCACCCCTATTCAAAAAGTCTGTTTTCTCCCACAGGATCCTATCATTAGTTAAGATCAATTTTTGAGGCCCTTTCCCAGCTGAAGATTGTCTGTTGGTTCTGATAAAAAGATTCTAGTGATACCCCAAGTATGGAACTCCTTCCAGACCAATGCTTTCTAGTATCCTGATTACTCTCTGTAAAATGCTTGCCTGGCAAAATTCATGCTGTTCCCTCTTACAAGCTTCTAATTGCATTTAGCAGCTTTCATGGTTTTGGTTCTTCCCCAACATATTCTCGTACTGATTTTTAGTAGAGTATGTTTGCTTTATAGAGCAGAATCCAATGGGGCACTTTCATTTTTGCTGATTTACCTCAGCAATACCCACTGCTTGTGGAAGCAAGATTTAGCATTTGCTTGTTTCTGAAACAGGGCAGGTCAGTAGTTATTTATTTATTTGATTTATATCCCTCCCCTTAGACAAAAAGGCTCTATGAGCAGCTATTGTTCACTTAAGGAAGCTGCATTAACCTGGCTATATGGAGAATGAGCATTTCCACTCATTTCAGGATTTTCCTCTGGAAAGCACTAAATCTGTGTTAGCAGAGTCCCACTCATACAAGAGAATTAATGGGAGTGCTCCGCTAGATTCTGTCCTATGTTTATAGTTTTGCTTTTAATTTACTGTTAGCTGTCTTGGAACTTTTAACATTACGGCAGGAGATCCATTTAGAAAATCAATACATGCCTTCTCAGAAAATGTGTCTCTGGACCTGTTTTTTCATGAATGAGTGGGTGGAATTTCTCTCTACTGTTTTCCCAATGTGGATCTGGTTCAAATATGCCAGAGGATTAGCTGCTTCCAGTCCAGCAGAGCTCCTGCAGAAACTAACACTACTATAGAAATCCACATGACCACAGTGTGGTAACTTTCAGAGCTTTAGTCTGGGTAGGAGCATGTCCTTGTAAGGTAACTGGAATGGAGCAACAGAGACAGAAAATGAGTGGTTTTTAAAAGCATATCCAACAAAAGGCAAGTTATGGGTTAAGACTGTCCCAGAGAAGGGATAGAAGAGGAAGGAATAAAAAATGAGATGTGACTGGGTTCATACAGCATGAGAAGCCATTGTGGACAACTGGTTTGTTTGTCATTCGAATCTGGCCTGCATGCCACAACAATGGGCAACAAGCCATCCTGACATTCTGTGGCTTGTATCAGGAGTGGTTTGGACCCATGTGTCAGCCAGACCTGGGAGACCAATCCCATCATGTGTTGCAGACTAGTGAGCTGTTTGGCAGAGCTGCTCTTGCTTTGCTGCTCCTGGCAGTCTTGCCTATGTCAACCCCAATGACTGTCAGAGACAGCCCTTCCACCAATGCCTAAAGTGGAAGTTTCAACTGACCGTGATTGGTTTGCCTCCTTTTCCCCAGGATCAGAAATGTGCACAAATGCTTGCACAAGTGAGCTCTCTTGCCTTCTGGTCTGTTACCTTACCTTGTCAATTACTGTTGTCAAATGGTAAAAGAATAACAAGATGTGTCTGAATGTAGGCTACATTGTGAACAGTTAAGAGCTGTCAAGTCCCTAGCTGTCATTTGAAATGTGCCAGCAAATGGGGAACACCCCCCTCCAGTGATTCCAAAAATTGTGGGCTGTAGATTTTACCCCTAGCAATGCAATCCTTGGGGTTTTTAAGTAATGAATCAACACTTCTTAGTGTCTCACACCTTTGGAGTACTTCCCAAGCCTCCAGCCAGCCAAACAAGGAGACATCTTAAGGTTACTCTCTTTTCAGAACACTTACTTTGGCTCCCTGGAAGCTGTCAAAACATGCTAACAGAGCAGCTGGATGGGATGGAGCAATGAAGTCACATGGTGGGTGCCTCTTCACTCTTCCCCATTATGAAAACTCTAAGCGTATTTTATCATAAAGTGTCGTAGAAATGGGCGCATATTTTAAAATATGGAAATATATGTGGATTTCATGGCTAAGCAGTGAGAAGAAATATGTTGCATTTTTCCCTGTTAGCCAGGATGTTCCAGTTGACAGCTAGGCACTTGACAGCTGTAAGTTCTTTTCAATGTAGCTTATATGCAGCCTTATTTATTATTCTGTTACCATTTGACAGCTGTAGCTGAAAAGATAATAGTCCAAGCAAGACTGCATATATTAAAGCAGTGAAAGATCATGCTTTTGTAACTCCAAAAAACTGACAAAATAATAATTAGAATTAAACAATTAAAATATATTTGCCCACATTTCAGGGGATGATTTAAAAAAAATGATTGCTTGTGTTTTTTGGAATCTGCATATACCAGCAAAAAGTAGTTGCGATTGGAATGACAGTGGATGAAAAGGAGTTGCGATCAGAGCAGAAATGGGGGAGACAAGATGTGTAGTGTGATGAGGAGCATTGTGAAAGCAGCTGGGAGACTGAGGGGCGAGAACAAGCTTCAGTAAGCCGAATCATCTGTCTGGTGCAGCATTCTGCAAAGAACCCACACTGTACAGGGATTTCACTGGACGGATTGTCATGTGATGCCAACTTGCCCAGTGGCAAGCCAAAGGAGGCTGCACAGCAATGGGTTAGTACAGCCTGCAAGTCCTCCAATTGTGTTGAACTCTCAGAACTGCCAGTCCTACTGAGACTTGTGGTCCACCTAGCACAGTCCTGTCTCTACAGATCGGCAGTGGCTGCCCAGGGTTTCCAACCAGGATCTTTCCCAGCCATAACTGGAGGTGTCAGGGGTGGAACCTTGAACGTTCTGCATATAAAATTATAGGCCTTCCCAAAATGGAAAAAGTGTGAGGCAGCAGTGGAACCCAGGAAAGTGGCAGGTGAAAAAGGAATAAGAGGGAAGCGAGTTGTACTCTTTCTTCTTTACATTCTCCTTCCTTAAGAACGTTTCCTTCTTTATGACGTTCAGAAGTGCACCAAAGGGAGGAGGAGTGAGAGTACGTATTATCTCAGTGACTCCAAAAATAGGGCAGGCAGAGCAGACATTCCTTAGTCACAGCAAGGATTTAGTGGATAAAGGGGTACAGAGACAGGTACCCACAATGAGAAATGTTGAGTAATTCTGGATGGGTCTGCCCAGCGAGACTGCTTTTCTGTAGTCACGCAAAGACTATTTACAGTCTTGGAAAGACGGCAATGTGTAAAAACTAGGGGAGCAACTGGAGCAAATGGCTACCCTTGATGAACTCTTGTTGGCATATTTTTGGAACCCAGAGTGACCCAGCATCACATGCACATGTCAGGAAAGGTGAGAAGTGAACAGAGTTGGCTCTGTGGGGAGTCTCCCAAATGCTCTTTCCCCTCAGCTTTCCCCCCAGCTTCTGCATTGCCTTTTCCTTTGGTGCTTCAGTAGAACATGTGAATGGGGCCAGAAAAGTGTGTTGGGAAACTGGATGTTGAGAGTCAGAATCTCCACCCAGTGTAGAACTGGCCTTGGTCCTCTCCACTGTTGGCACTGGCACCCACAGTACTTTCTCAGAGCCATTTCAGCCTTCAAGCTGAAGAAGTTTCCTGCCTTCCAGCACAGAGATCTTCACAGTTTAACAAAGCCTGCATGTGACTCTCATTTCCTGAGCCAGATGACAAGGGCTGGAAATGGTGTCTGTCTGTTTCGGGGCAAAGAGATGCCATACAATGGGGCTGTTTGCCTCAATATCCATTATTATAGTGTGACTGTATATTCAGCCATTGAACCCCATATGCCTTGTCTGCATTCTTTCAAAAGAGGAACTTGTTAAAAGAAAATCTCTTTAACACATGTCTAACCATCTTCTGCTTGCAGGTCAGTTACTTCGCCTGAAAATGTTCCGAGAGGATCATGGCTCTTGGATGACGATGTTCTTCAGCACCATCCTCTTCCTCTTCATTTTTTCTCACATGTACAATCTCTGTCTTCTTATGGCAGGTGACATGAGGTAGGAAATGTTTCTTTGAACTGAACTTTCCTAATTATATCTTTCACACAGCATGACAGGTGGGTGATGATTCTATTAACAGTTAGGTAGCTTGGCCTAACGCCACAGAATGAAGCTAATTCATTCAACCATAAGGGTTCTGTGACATAAATATTAGCATAACTGGAAATTATATCTTGGCTAGAGAATATAATGTGAGTTCCTAGAGATGTCCAGTTTCTTGTCTGTCTGTATAAATATGAGCATGCCTTCATTCCAAGCAGTTAGTTTCATTTGGATAGAAAACTGGTGTGCTTTTTCATTTAATCTTGAGCATCATCCAAAATGCATTTTATGCACTGAGCCCTAATTATGGAGGAATAAACAGAAATCCTGTGATAAGATAGTCACTAGATAGGCATGGCTCACTGAAGCATGATCATGACCCAGAGCAGTCCAGATCCTGTCACAGTCACTTGGCCCATGTGTTTTCTAATTTTCTTTAATCATTTTTGCACAAGTCTGCAGGTTTGCATGTCTTCTGCTGGGAGGTAATTGATCTAGACACGGACAAGAGCAGTCTGAAGAGGGAAGTGGCAAGTCAGGGCTGGAGGGGCAGTAATTGCACCCCGCAGTCATTATTGTTGTTTTAGTTGCTAAGTTGTGCCTGACCCTTCACGATCTCATGGACAAGGTTCTTCCAGGCTCCCCTGTCCTTCAGCATCCCCCGGAGTCCACTCAAGCCCACAACCACCAACTCAGTGACCCCATCTAGCCTTCTCGACCTCTGCCGTTCCCTTCTCCTTTTGCCGTCAATCATTCCCAGTCATTACACCCATACCAAAATTTCTACTCTCCCTGCTTCCTGGGCTATCTCAGTATTGGTTACAACAAGCTACCTTTGGCTTGACAGTTTTGTCAATTGGCTTGACAATTTTGGCTTGACAAAGGTAGAAAGCCAGATGAGAACTTGGCCTGCTGCTGCTGCTAAAAAAAAATACCATCCATTCTTTGAAAGTACAGGGGTTTCACTGTACTTTGTGGAAAGCAGTATATAAATCTGATTAATAAATAAATAGAAATACATAAACTCCTATCATTCCCAGCCAGCACAGGCAGACCATGTAGCCCAGTAGTGATATCATTTGTAGTCCAACGTATTTGGAGTGCATGCCAAATCAGGGAAGAATGGTTGACTGAACAATCATGGCTGGATATAATGATGCTTGCCTCTGCTGCCAGCTTATGGCTCCCGTCGAGCTCTTCTCCATGGCTGAAGGATGCAGGGAGCTGAGAAGCCAAGGTTGAAAGGAGGTCAGCATTGTATAGTCCAGTGTTACTGGCTCTATCTGTAAATGCTTTCTGAACCAGAGCAGCTTAAATGATTAGGCAGCACCTGGACTTTTAGAGGTGTTTCTCAGTGTCCCAGCCGTGCTTCATGGACAGTGGCAAATACGGTAAGGAAATAAATACTGGAAATAAATAAGACAATTCTGTCATTTATTTGTGCTGGATCATTTTCTTCCAGGGAGAATTGTATGGCATAACAGAAGCTTGGAGTACAAGGAATAGAACATCCATCTTAGACTGAAGTGATATTCAAACTTTCCCATTATCCATATAATTTTTCCCCTTTCCCTCAGCTGTGTGTTAACATTCATTGGTACATTTCTAGAGAGATTGCCACCAGAGGGCAGCAAAAGGCTTTAAAAATAAGCAAATGGACAACAGTTTGGGGACTTCAAGACTAGCCAGGACAGTCAACATTATAAAGCTTTGAAAGGACTCCAGTGATGTTTTATTTATAAGCCGCCCCGAGGCTTTGGAGAATGGGGCGGCCTAGAAATTTTCTAAATAAATAAATAAATGTTCAGAGCTTATAACCACATGTACTTTAAAGAGTCTAATATCTAGTAATATAAGCTTATGTTGGCTTGCCCCAACGATGCTTCCATTTATAATGTTCTTTGTGGTTGCTTTCTGATTCAGCTTAAGTTTTTTGTCTCTCTTTTTAAAAGACTGTGCATATCGTAGTTAAAGTGGTAAGGTTTTGAAGAAATGGCTTCAAGGTGAGATGACTAGCTGGAAATGGCATTCCACACTATCCTTCCTCTCTTTGAGGATTGATCAGTTTTTAGACATGTTTGTTATGCAGAGACTACAGTGGAAATATTTCAGTCTCCCAGGACTGTAGTTGCCACATTCAAACAAATGAGCTTCAAAGGAAAATATGAAGCCACCAAATTGAAATTTATTACCAAGTTTGTTGTGCGAAATCCTGGGAAGTCTGGGTGACTTTAGAAAGTTCAGTTACGCTATTGATTCTGCTGTTTTATTCAGCAGCAGTAGCAAAGGGTTAGTCACAGCAGTGCTGACTAGGTCTGGTTAGTTTGGTTTGTTTCTGTATCTCTACAGAGTCATTTGATGCCTGTTTGGTCATCTTTTGCATTGGTTGACCTTTTGGTCTCTTTTCTTTTTCTTAAAAACCCTCAAAGTTTTCTCCTTCTTTCTTTTTCTGCTTGTGGTGATTTTGTAGGCTTTCTACCTTTATGAGAACCAAAGGCAGGCAGCTTGCGGGAAATAGCAATGGGGTACACCAAGTTCTAGGCCTTGCTCCTAGTTCTGCTAGCATTACTACACATGCTTCTAAATGAAGGGGTTTGTGGTTACTGAGTAAAGTTTTGGTCTAGCCTTTTCTCCAGATCTGGTACAGCAGGGCCATAGCCCAGTGAGAGAGCACATGTGTAGCATGCTGAAGGTCCCAGCTTTGATCTCTGGTGTCTCCAGGTAGTGCTAAATTAAAAAAAAAAATTGTCTGGAATCCTGGGTAGTCGCTGTCTGTCTGTATCCTCAGAACGGGGATGGGTCAACCAAGAATCTAACTTAACATGTAGGCAACTTTCTATGTTGCCTATACTTTGGATTGCAGCTCCCATCAGGCCCTGCCAACATGGCCAAGATTCAAGGATGATGGGAGCTGCAGTTCCCCAACTGCAGCACCAGACGATAAGAGCTCATCCCATAATAGCTGAGCTTTTTTTAGAGGTGTTTCCAAGGTTTTTGTTGCTGTTTCTCCAGTAGCAGTTTCATAGAAAGAAGCAATTCATCAAGGAAATTAATCTAAGGGAGAGAAAGAGTGCAGTTCAGCCAACATCAAGAAGAAAGCAGTGCTCAAGGCAGTTCATGGTCATCTGCCTCAAAGACTTGCAACAAGGTGTTGCCTGGGGTTACCATGGCAACTCTTTTGGAAAATACTTGGGTGCAGTTGACAGCTGTTCCAGTTCTTTGTTCTTTTTATTCCGGGAATGATGCAACATTTCCAATGGTTAATTTCTTTTCTGAGCAAGTGTACAGTTTCTCAAGCCCAATAGCTAATGCATGACATTCTGAAGCTCCAGTTATGCTTGCATGCAGCCAAGAATCCCTGTTTCCATTCTGCAAAGTGGGGCCAGAGAAAACAATTCCATTCAATGTCAGTGCCCAGATGAAATGAAGAGTTGATGCCACCTACTCTCGCTGCTTTATCCATTGTTGCATGCATCAGTCAAGATAAAAGCAGAGAAATCTAATTATGAGAAATTCAATCGGTTTCTTGATTTAAAACACCAACAAAAAATCACTTGCAACCTTGAGCTCTTTCAATAATATAAAATGCAAGGTTGCTGAGAGAGAAATGATGGGAAGCCATAGCTTGCTCAGATTGAATATTCAAGGCTTAAACCATTATTGTTATTTTAAACCTCTAGTGGGAGGTTTAAACCAGATATTAAAATAAAATTAACTGATTCATTCTTGAATGTGCTAATGACTCCATTATTATGAGCAGTTTCAAGCTCCATCTTGTGAATACCAATTTCTTTATTATTAAATACACTCCCAGTTGCGTAGGGGACTGCAGAGAATGAATACTATCATGCCTCCTGTTCCTTACTGGAATCTGCTTATCTGACTGGCCTTTGGCACCCATGTCTGGGTGCTTTGAAAGGGACAGTTCCTAGTGTTACTGGGTCCAAAGGCATTGGATAGTCATTCTGCACCTAACCATTTAAAAATCCCTTCAGCAACGGACTGGCTTTGCCTACCCTGAATAATAATGTCTTTGCCTATCACAGCTGACCCACACTACTGTGAAGTGACCGCATTCCCACTCTGTGATAGTTCAGCTCTCTCAGAAGTGTGAAGGGCTCAAGTGTTGCAATCTCATTGTCCAGGTGCAGCGGCATGCTTCCCTAGGCACACGCATTATGCAGAGACCTAGTCCGCATTTCCATTTGCCATCCCAGTGACCCGCTAGATATTATGCAAATCTCAGAGCATTCCTTTGTTATTCTGCAGAATCAATACTTTATCTGTGAAAGGCAAGAAAAAGAGGTCATAGAAATTGAGTGACTAAATGAATAGGAAGCATGAGCTGCAGTTGTTAGGCTGCAAGGAACGAGGAAATGTCACCTTGGCCACTGTTGGAGCTGATTGCTGCTCTGGCCTCTGACCCACTGCAGCAAGTGGAAGCAAAAACGAACAGAACAGCATTGGAGCCTATTAAAATCGAAGTACCCTTGTGGGGGAAAAAAGAACTGTATGCTCCATTTAAAAATATATGTTATCAGACTGGAGGAAGGAATGAAAGAACAATGGCATTGGCTAAATCACCATAATGCTGCTGTTATTTCTTTTGTACCACTTAAATGGGCATAAATTAGAAAAAAATTGGCAGCAGTTGGAAATAAAGTTTTAGCACCCTGGATAAGTGCTATATTGATTGATAAGTGGTGGTTTACTCAAATGAGGCTTTTAGCAATAAAAATGCTCATGAAACATTGGTACCTAATTATCTGTAGTAACAGAGAAACTACTCTTAAGTTCAGTTTACAATAGAGGGAAGATGGTTAAGGGAAGACAAACTAAGAATTTATTATCCACATCACCATGTAAAGTTGCCTGATTGTAGGGCTCATTTACATAACTTTCCATACTAAATGATGTAACTCACATGGGAATGTTAATATTTTTGTTGCTGTTGTCATTGCCTGTTCCATCATTATCGCAGTATGCTAAAATGAGTCAAATGCAGACTGGAAATCTTTAAATCTTCCTCAAGGTCAAAAAAGAGAGAGACTTTTCTGAAGTCAAACCTGTGCCATGCCCACAATACATGGGCCAGGTGGACTGTATCAAATGTGGTGGGTTACAACCAGGGTGCTTCTGTACTTGAGTGTTTGAATTCTTGCAAGTAGATTTATTCTGGCCTCAATCCTGCTCATGGCTGGCAAAAACCAGAGCGTAGTAAGTGGCACAAATATGTTGGACTAGGACTCACTTTCCATTGACAAACCCTGAAGTAATAAAATGACCTTGTCAACCCACTCCCCACAAAACATCAAGGTGTTCTGTTCCAGAGTTTCAATCAAGAAGGATCTCTGTCTAGGAATGACCAAAGCTGGCATGTCGCAAACCTGCCACCTTGAAAAAAAATCTGTGCCCCCTAGGAAAAAAATATGCAAATGTGCTCAAATTGGATTTGCCATTTCTTATTTTAATAGTCTTTTGCAGGTATGCAAGTACAGACTCACAACTGTCCAATATGTATAGTCTTATTTTGTCAATGTTCTTGTATATTTCAGCTTTCTGCATTTTAATTGTTGTTGTTAGTTGCGAAGTCGTGTCCAACCCATCGTGACCCCATGGACAACATTCCTCTAGGCCTTCCTGTCCTCCACCATCCCCCGGAGTCCACTTAAACTCACGCCAACTGCTTCAGGGACTCCATCTAGCCACCTCATCCTCTGCCGTCCCCTTCTTCTTTTGCCATCTATTGTTTGCAACATTAGGCTCTTCTCCAGGGAGTCCTTCCTTCTCATTAGGTGGCCAAAGTATTTGAGTTTCATCTTCAGTATCTGGCCTTCCAAAGAGCAGTCAGGGTTGATCTCCTCTAGGACTGACTGGTTTGATCGCCTTGCAGTCCAAGGGACTCGCAGGAGTCTCCTC
Source organism: Varanus komodoensis (assembly GCF_004798865.1). Lineage (NCBI taxonomy): Eukaryota > Metazoa > Chordata > Lepidosauria > Squamata > Varanidae > Varanus > Varanus komodoensis. The sequence goes on along the minus strand of NW_025335408.1, from coordinate 4,383,750 downwards.
CAGCACCACAATTCAAAGGTCTCAATCCTTTTGCGCTCAGCCTTCCTTATGGTCCAACTTTCACAGCCATACATTGCAACTGGGAAAACCATAGCCTTGACTATACGCACTTTTGTCAGCAGGGTGATGTCTCTGCTTTTTAGTATGCTGTCTAGGTTTGCCATAGCTTTCTTCCCAAGGAGCAAGCGTCTTTTAATTTCTTGGCTGCAGTCCCCGTCTGCAGTGATCTTGGAGCCCAGGAAATATTCCTGGGTATTTGCATAGCCACTCCTTAATGTGGAGGTGAAGACATCATGCCCACCAGATATTTTGGACTGCAGCTTCTGTAGCAAGTGAGCCAGCCACTCTACACTTTCTTTCCAAGGAAATCAGTGGATTCTGAGGAAGAGTCAAAGGAGGGTGAGATGGGAAAGCAGGTGAATCAAAGCAGGGGTGAGGGAGCAATTGAAGCTCCATCAAGGTTGCTGCCTGCAATTTCCCAGGCCAACCATGAGAGCAGACATGGCATTGTAGCAGACATCCTACTGTGCAGGGGCTGCAACGTAGCTTATTCATAGGGATACAGTTTCCTCAACCATTGCTCTCCAGCACAGCTAATTTGCCACCCAGCTGCTTCTTGCTTCTGATCAGACCATTAGCCCCAACAATACCAGTAAGCTTAATTAGGCAGTCACTTGCATTTAATTTTGGTGCTCATTGATTTTCATTATCCATGCACTTACCCTCTGAATACTTTGGCTGGGCTCCAAAGAGCTACTTTAGGTGTGCCCGGGGGCTTAAATGTGCCCAGCAGGATATATGACATTTGCTTTGAACCACAGGCCATGTGCCACATAACAACCTGCTCTGGAAAGTCCAGTTTGTGGTGTGGCACAGGGGGCTTGTGTTGGCAAAATTGTGGCCCAAACTCCTTTGGGCAGGCAGAACTCCTGGTGCATCTGTCTGTTCCTGACCTTTATTTTGTTTACATTTGTTTCTGTCTAAATAGGCATAAAATTGTGCCCTACTATTTGAATACATCAGAATAGTTTTTTTTTTTTAAATGTGGGCTCTTTGAAATGTGTAGTACTGGCAGATTGGGAAAGAACTAAAAACAATGCTTTTCTAAAAGGTAATGATTACGGATTACTAGAAAAGTCAGAATTCAAGTCAGTCACCTCCAGATTAATTTGTATAATCCATATCAACATACTATCTTTGTGACTCAAAAAATCTACTCTGAAGGTTTTAAGTTCTTCAGAATCCTTACCAGGCAAGAAAGTGAATAAAGGTGAGTACAACAGGTGGGGGGACAGTTGAGGGATGAAAAAAAATGTCTTACATCAAAAGCATGGAGTTTGCATTTGATGACTGTCATAAGATGTAAAGGGGAAAGCTGCCGACATTCAGATTAGGCTGTACCAGATACTGAGATGGTTTTAGGGTTCATCTGGGACTCTTTTAAGAGTTGCTTGGAAAAAGAACAAGGAATGGTTGACCTCTCATTTTGCAAATATAAAATCTAGCTGTTATTGAAATACCATCTCCATTCTTAGACAAAATGCGTAAGTTTCTCAAACAGAACTAGAAAAAAATGGCACAGTTTTTATAATTCTAAAGCTGGAGATAATTTTAGATAATGTACTAGAAACAAAGCCTGCTATAGCCTCGCAGAACCTACCTGAAATGTTATTTTTGCCAATATAGCTACATTTGCTTTTACACTAATTTCTTATTTTTCTTGATAGCTACTTGAAGGCTAAATATGAGAATTATAAGATAATAGGAGAGTGGGAAGAAATTCTAGCTTGTTTTGATATGGAACATACATTTCTATTAGGAATATCAACATTGCTATAAAAGAAACCAATTTTTGTTCGCAGCTAGAAACTTGCACTGAATACCATGAAATCAGAATAGAGATCACTAGAGGGCACTGTGGCTAAAAGTTTTGCAGCTTCTTATTTAACACACAGCAGGACAACTCAGAATTTAGCCACAGCTCAGTCTGCAGTAGCTTGAAATTGTATTTGGTAAGTTCGGCCCATCTGATCCATTGTTATCATGGATGGATAATAATGAAGAAGAAGCCAAAAGTGTATGCTTTGCCTTTTATTAATATTATTATTTTTTGGCAGGGCTACCAAGAAAATTAAGAACTTCATATCAAACAGTATTGTTCCACCTGCCCGAAGAAGCTTCTCCAATAAATGAATATTTAGCTTGGCCATCTGCAAGTGCTGAATGCACCAATCCATTAATCATATTTGTCTTATTATTTTTCCATATATAATAATTGATAAGAAACAACAGCATCCATATGGTTTGAGCAGGCGTTTTAGAAATGTTAACTGGGAAACAGATGGGATTTCATGATTGTATTTGCCAAAAAATGGGAGGCAGTTTTTTCAGGATAACCAAAGCTTGTGAAGCCAAAGTACTTTTAGATATCCATCCCATATCTATGCATCAGAACCAGCTACCTGGCTCATCTAAATAGTATGACTTCAAAGGAGATGTCTTCTTCAGGATCTCATGGCTTCATGGAGTGTGTACTTATGTATTTGTGCATGGAGGTGTTCACACCTGATGGTAAATCCATTACTGGAAGAAGCCCAGGCTGATTCCATCAAACAACAGTTTGGCAGACAATATGCAATCGAGTCTCATTCACTCAGCATTATTTGCACATCCCTAACCAGTGAAGCCCTTTATCCATAGTGCAATGACATCTTTCTTCCTGACTTGTAGACAGTCTGTATTCCATCCTTGTGTAACATTTTCTCCCTTCTCAGTCTTACCTACACAGCAGCATCAGCGGTTAATATTATATTTTTCCTATACTCTTCACCTTCTGCCATAATGTTGAATTCCTCCCCCTTGCCCAGTTTGGTCTGCACCAAGTGGAATTAAATGCAACTAGGGTTTGATAAGGTAGCAAAAATGCTGCCTTTCAAAATGTGGAGTTGACTTTTGAAATTACAAATGACTTGGTAATTTCATTCATTACCTTACATGGCTTCTGGGGCCCTCTGAGAATAAATATTGTGCTAAAATGTTTCTTGAAGCATTTACTGTTATCACCAAATTTCTAACCCACCTGTTTTCCTCTTACAAGGAACCCAAGGTGGCTTACATGGTCCTCTTCCTCTTCATTTTATCCTCACAAGGTAAGGTAGGTTAGGATAAAAGTCAGGGACTGGCCCAAAGTCACCCAGTGAGTTTCACGGCCAAGTCCTTGTCCAAAATTCTTAACCACTACACAAGAGTGACTCTTGTAAGGATACAATTAGGAATAAAATCAGTTTGGCCAAAAAAAGTTTGGGAAGCCTCTTAAGTGAAAGGTTGACACAAATTATAGATTTGTGTTAAAGCAAAACTAAAAACCAGTGAAATGCCTGCCACTTTCTGTCACTTGTGTGTTAAGTAAAGCTGCATTCACAGTAATGTTCCATGTACTTTACATGGTAAGTACACCAGAGAAGAGACCATTTTAAGCTCTGGGAGAGGATTTGTCCTCATGTATCATGAAAGGAAGCTATGCAGAAGGTATTTGAAAGAGAATCTACCTATCTATAATATACAGAAGTATGTTTCTTTAATGGCAAGATTTATATCTGACATGTCTAAATGCTTTTATCTGCCTAAATCATGTACTAATTAGTCACTGTTATTTAATTAGGCAACTATTTGGCAAATCCTTCATTAATCACACTCAATTTCATGTTGGCCGGCTGTTGATGGAGATTGGATAGCTCAGCTGGGATTAGGTACATGCTGTGTGCTGCAGCTGTACCCTAAATGGAAGTGCTTTTGCAGAGGCCTTTTCTCCCGAAGGAGGATGGGAACAATCCCATTAATGGTAATCAGTTTGGTGGTGGACCAGACTCCTGAGTGAGAGTGAGATAAAAATGCTTTCTCTTTTAAGCAGGTGGGGATTTATCTATGTGGGATGTTCAAGAGACTTTGCTTTGATCTGGTTATTTTTCTAACTTAATTGAAACTGTGCACAGGCCTTTGTAGTGATAGCTGAAGCATACCTTCGAAAACAACTGAGTACACATGACTTGTGATAGGTGAGGCAAGAGTAAATGTAGCATTCTTACTGCCATACCAATTTTGGTCTTTTCTGTTAGTGCTGTAAGTACATGTTTAAAGAATGTTAATTGGAATTTGTCACAAGGCTTTAAAACAAGCGGTTGTTTTTAAAGCTTTTTAGCTTCCTTTTTAAAAGATTTATTACCCACTCAAACTTCAGCACTTCTAATTAAAGCAGCTGATTTTATCAGTCAAGTTGTCCTTCGCTTTCAAAGAGACTTGTCACTAATGCAAGCCTACTTAGAAAAAGAAAAGAAACTACAAAAGTTTAGTGGGTCATTCACAGCAAAAACTATTTTAATCTAGCTGAGCCTTTGTGACTTACATAATCACATTCTACTTCAGTATGAATACAAACTCCTTCATGTTAAACTCAGCTGTATTCCCTTGCATTTCGCAGTTCTAGAAAACATTTCAGTTAGCTAAATGATCAGTTAATCAGTTCAGCTCATTGCAAGGATATTATTCTTCATATTAATCCCTCCTTCCCTCTCAGGATGGGCAAATCAGTTTATTTCTTGTCTGAGTCACCGCCACATATGTTCACCTATAAGCCTTTTAAGTCCGTATTAATCTGCTCATTAAAAAACTACACAAATGTAGATTGGATTATGCATTACTTTTTAGTAATTTACATGTATTAGACTCCTTAGAATACAGGTCCTCTAGGAAGTATATAAATTGTAAAATCAATAAAAACCCATCATAAAAATATTTTTACAAAATTCTAAGATAAGCACAATTGCTAGTGTGAAAACTAACAAAGAAATCACAGGAGCTAAAGCAATCTACAAATGGCAGGAGCTAAAATCATGGAAGCAAATTACAGCAGCTAAATCCATCTTCAATATCGCAGGGACTACAACATACTTAAACCTTTATAAATGTTCCCACAACATCTTAGACATTCAATGGATGATGAAATGCATAGCATACAGATGTAATCATAGGGTATTTGTGCCCAGCCATCCAAAGCCTTGAGAGCTGCACAAAACGGGAGGTGCAGCGGGGACTTTTCAGCCTTGCTCTCCTCCTTATGGAATGGTTGCTGCATGCTGCTCGGGTCCAAAGAGCCTTTGGATCCAGTGGATCTGTACCCTCTCCTCTTCCTTTCCAGCCATACCCTCCAGCATCTCTCCTCAGAGCTCCAACCTTGTTTTTCTCACCAAGTATTTTCTGGGGACTTACAGGAATTCTGGAATCTGGTGGATAAATATAAGGCAACCTTGTTGGTCTAGGAGGTCATGATCAGCCCAGTTCATAGTACAGTTCTCTAAGATTGAATTTCTTAATCTTCACTGTTTCATTCTCAGGGGGCCCCTGTTTGAGTACCTTTTGCCTTGTTGTATTAAATATCTAACTTGCATTACACCTGCCTGACAGCCTGGGACTTTGCAGAGTATACAGAACATTAAACATTTTAAATAGGAAATGGGGTATTAATAAGTAAATGTAATTTTCTATAATCTTGGAAGTCTATGGAGAATAGTGTTTCATTTATTATTCAAGGAAAACTAATGTAACATGGTAGAAGTTAGGCTCTGCACTGATTTTTGTAATATGTTTAAGCTAAGCACAGCACGTACATGAATAATGAAACCTGAAAGCTTTTTCTATTTCCATCAGTTGATAATCCCTTAAATACAGAAGTCAGTCTTGATTCCCTTAATAATATTTGTTGTTGTTGACATTCTACTACAGATTCATGACAGCAGGGGTGGAGAATTTTGTTCCAACTGTTTGTTTCTCTTTCCTCCTCCTCCTCCTCTTCATCAGCAATGATTAGAGTCCCTACTGGCTTTGGTGAGGCAAAGTCTATGCCCTAATGTCAAATAAACTTCTCTCAAAATACTCAGCTACAAATGATGCCAGCCATCTCAAACTTTCCAACTGGGCATTGGTCAGTCATGGGATGTGTAGGAGACTATATCATAAACAATAAGAACATTAGTGCCGACATGCTGGGTCAGACCAAGGCTCTGTCTAGTTCACTATTCTGGTCACACAGTGGCTAACCTGCCACCCTCAGAAGACCCCTAAGTAAGACATGAGTGCAACAACACCCTGCTTCTGCTCCCCATAACAGGTACATAGAAGCATCTGGCCTCTGTTACTGTAGGGAGCATACAGCTGTTAGGAGTAACAGCCATTGATAGCCTTCTCCTCCAAGAATTTGTCTAATCTTTTAAATCTATCCAGACTGGTGGTCATCACTACATCCTGTGTAATTAAATTCCAAGTCTAACTATGTGGTGTGCGAAGTGCTAAGTCCTTTTATCTGTCCTGAATCTCCCACCAATTAATTTCTTGAGACGATCCTGAGTTCTAATATCAGCTCTGATAATATTACTCATCCCTGAGTATAGGACATGGGACAACACACTTAAACTGCAGCACACTGGTTTCAGACCAGGAAATACTTCCTCGCTGTCAGAGCAATACTTGCAAACAAAGAACCAGAGCCAAAAGACATTTCCTTTGAGGTTCTTTCCTTGTAATCAAGTCCTGTAGACCCAGGGATTTGTGCCCTGGGGATGTCATGCAGCTTTCCCCTTCAACAAGACAGGGTTTGGACATCAGAGGCTTGGAGGGGGATTGGTTCCTATCTTAGGGCCTGAATATTTGGATTGGTGGGAGGATATGGGACCAAGTGGGAGATCTTGGGGCAGCCTAGCAGTAAACTGATGTGTGGATTATGGAGGTCAGGTTATCCCTGTCCAGATGGGGTGGGCCACCAGCTGAAGCTAGTAGAAGACACTGTGTGCCACTGAGTCCACTTGACTGACAAAGCAGCTTTCAAGTGCATACCTGTAGTGAATAACTAGATGCATCAGAGGCAAAACACAATGGAAATATCTATCTCCTGCTAACAAGTGTATATTCTCTTTAAATTTGTCCTCTGTGCTAAGATGCTTAATGTTACATCTGGACAGTGACCTATCATGCCTGTGCAAACAAAGCAGTGATCGCTCGTGAAGCAGGGCTTCTGCACTTCAAATAATAACCCTAAAGGAGCATAAGTGTTCCTTTCTGGAATAAGGCAGGTAAATAGAAGGGAGTTTCACTAGTATCTCCCATGGTGGCAGAGCAGCCCTGTTGGATACTGTCTTCTGTGTTCTGCATCCTCATTTAGGCCTCTTTAAAAGGGTAATTGCACATCTGGGGCAAGGGCTTCCATATTAGGGATGCTGGAAAATTCTGCAACAGATTCAGATGAGTTCGGACTGCTATGAATCTGGAGTACAGATTTGGCAGTGGGGTAGCTTTTTCTGAGTCACATGGATTCTAAGTCCCAGTGGACCAGTTTTTCATTTGGGTGTGTGCGCGCACATGCAAGTGCAGATTTGTGCAAATCTGCATTAATGAGTGTATTTGTGTGCACATGCATGTTGTTATGAGTAGAACATACTCCTGGTTTTAAAAATCTATTTCCATCAGACAATGGAACAAAATGTACCTGGCAATCCTTGAAATGCAGATGGGACAGACTCAACAAAGTCCATACATCTCTATTTCACATGGGTACATTGTTTGCCTCTGGATAATATGCCTGCCATCTATCAACATTCAATCAAACCACCCAAATGGAACACATAAGATTCTCCAGAATAGTAACAAATATTTGGGAGGCAAACTGGGATACATTTTAGCTACTCTGCGTCTTCTCACATACACCATATTTGCATATAGTCTGCCTCCAAAATGTAATGCCATAGCAGTATTGTTTGGAAATTGACAGTTTTGTATATCTTTGTGTGGGCGTACAACTTGATTTCTTCTTTTGTTAGCACAGTGTTCTGTGACAGGAATCTACAGCAAGTGTAAAGCAATGTCTGGTAATAGACTACAGATCCATTTCAGAGCTTGTGGTGCACTCATTAAAATTACACATGACAAATAGCTGGAATAAATTGCTACTGAGCATTTATCTATGGCGTTCTCGTATGTGTTTTATCTTGGTGTGCCCATAAGCAAGCCACTGTAAATTATCCATAACTATCACAGTGATGCTGTTTTATAAGCATCTATTATATGACTGACTTTATACTGCCATTTAGCTATTCTACATAATGGTTATGTTAGAAGACCATGGATGGAAGCAATATATAAATAGCTAGCTATTCTTTAAGTGCCTTTGTAAAGTCACATATGGGATTCTGAACCTTCTTTGAGAGGATTGAATACAAACAGAAATGGGGTCCAAGGCAAAATACACTTAATTTCTTCAAACCCACCCTTTTCAGAGTCTGTTTCACAGAAAACAAACCCCTTTTCACTCCCCCACCCTCTTGCTCTTATTACCTATCTCATTTTAGTATTTTTTCTTATTTTATAGAAGTATTACCTAAAGGCTATTAGAGCAGCCAAGATACAGTCAAAGACACCAGTATGGCTTGTTTCAGTGAGCACAACTTTGTCTACATCTGGGTTGTAGCCAGATTTCAGTTATAGTGGAATGTAAAGCAGCAAAAACACTTTTCATGTTCATATGATTTGCTTAGTTGTTTTGATTCTCAGTCCTCAAACCTGTATATTTCAACATGGAAGCTGAAATGCCTGAAAATTCATCTTGCTTCTAGTAAAAAATTAAAAAAATTAAAAAAATAAAATGCCAAGTGGGCTTTAGTTAATCAAAGTCCATTATACTGTTTATATGTAGTTTCCTCTTCACAAAGAGGCATGATGAGAATTTAATTTGTAATCCTTGGATAATTCAGTAGGTGGTTGCTGTCAGTTAATTGAGAGCAATTAGCTCACTTCGTAGCATGCAGCCGCAAAGAGGTGAGAGCAGGCATTTTAAGTGTTACTCCACCAGGGTTTTCTGTTGATAGATTCAGTCAGGTTATGAATATTTCAGTACCATACACTCACTACTGAGAAGTTAAGACTTGTGCCAGCAGCAGAAGCCACAATGGGAAGATAACTTAAGAAACCTCAGTGCTGAAAAATCTCTGAAGCAAATACGCTGTCTTTATCATAAGTCTTGCCTTGCGAGAGCATAATTGGATGTCAATGGTTCAGGGGGATGAGATGTTCAGATGATGTTGGCTTATCAGGAATATCATAGCAGGACAAAGATGCTCTGGATCTGAGAAACAATCATGGTCAGGAGGTAGATCAATTATTGGTAGATCTCTGGGCGATTTACAGTACATTGGTACAGATGTCTGGGTCTCAGTTGTGTAACAAATGAAATAAAATTAACCCATCTCATGTTAGACTACCAGAATGAAGATTACTATTTGAGAGCAATCTGTATGTGCGTTTGTGGGTGAAAGAACTTTGAGTGAAGTTCTGGTACTGAATTCATTCCCTCATGACTTGACTGGACCAAGATTCTGTAAGTTTGCTCTAAAGTGATTCAGGACTGTATCTTGAGTTAATTGAGGGCACTGTTTCTTTGCTGATGCCAGCCCACTCACCCTACCTTTTGTCTAGGTTATTGCTCAGTGGCAGCTAGGCAAATCTTCCAACAGCATGAAAACTTATGTATGTATATTCTCAACCAAAACAACACAGATTCTGAACAAGTATACACACCCACACACTACATAATCTCTGCTAATGTGGTTGGGGGTATCAGAACCCTTGCAGTCTCTTTAGAAATCACTTTGGTGGCAGTGACCAATGAAACAATGGCAAGGTGACTTGCAGATGGAGGAGCTGAGGAGTTCATGAAACCATTGGACTCTGACCTCACCCAGATTCACTGTCTGTTTTGTCCCCTTCACTTCCTGGTTTTGATGTTTTCTTATGCTTCGAACAACCTTCCAATGTGTTAACCAAGAAATCAATAAACAGAGTTGGTACATTTTAGGAGGATGTGAAAAAGGTTCAGGCACCAAGTTTATTCATGGTGTTTGGCCTATAACAGTGGTGGCAAACCTATGGCACATGTGCCACAGTGAGCACAGAGCCCTCTCTGTTGGCACATGAGCCAAGTTGCCCCAGCAGCCAAGCACTGAACAACAGCTTACATAGGGGCCATGCGCATGCTTGAAAAGGAGTAGGGGTGCCTGGTGATGATGTCACAAGCTGTGACACATTAGCCATGACTCATCTGAGCTTTTGCATGGCTGGTCAGTGTGCTGCCAAGGATATATATCTATTTGCTTGGTCTGGCTGTTTTCAGGTTTTATTGTAGTGTTGGCACTTTGCAATAAATAAGTGGGTTTTGGTTTGCAGTTTGGGCACTCGGTCTCTAAAAGGTTAACCATCACTGGGTTATGGTTATTAAAATGAGGTGTCCTGGTATGATTTTGATGGTTGGAATGTGTTTAGAAGGGGCAGAAATGTTGAGCTGTGCAGAAAAAGCTACTCAAGGAACGCTTTTTCAAAATCGCATTATTTTCAATGGAACTTTAGCCCTATATTAGGGTTAGGGGTGAGCACCAGGGTAGGTTTGAGTTAGTAAAATGAGGTGTCCTGGCATGATTTTGATGTTTTGAATATGTTTAGAATGGGCAGAAATGATGAGCTGTGCAGAAAACACTACTCAAGGAAGGCTTTTTCAAAATCGCCCCTTTCAATGGTAGTTTACCCCTATATTAGGGTTAAGGGAGTGCACCTGGGTAGGATTAGGCCAGTGGTGGCGAGCCTATGGCATGCATGCCACAATGGGCACACAGAGCCTTCTCTGTTGGCATGTGAGCCATGCCGCCCCAGCATCGCCCCAGCAGCCAAGCATCGGATAACAGCACACACAGGGGCCATGCGCAAGCTCGGAAAGGAGTAGCAGCACCAGGCGATGATGTCCTGTGCAGTGACTCATTAGCCGCGACTCATCCGAGCTTCTCCATGACAGGTCAGTACGCTGCCAAGGATATATATATATGTTTGCTCGGACTGGCTGTGAGTTGTTTTTTCTAAACTAAAACCTCAGTTTTCAGGTTTTATTGTAATGTTGGCACTTTGTGATTAATAAGTGGTTTTGGGATGCAGTTTGGGCACTCAGTCTCTAAAAGGTTCACCATCACTGGTCTAAGAGACTACAAGTAGAACTAATTGTCAGAAAAACTGTGGCATGTAAGCATTCTATATAAATCAATAATTAACTCACAGTATGTACACATAGAATGCCCACTATGGTCCTTAAAAGTTCAAGTTGATGGCCTCTGTTAGATGGACACCTGACCCCTGGCTGCCTTTATATGAGACTAGATATCAGTCAAATGAAATGTATTTGAATGTAAATGTGACATGTTTTGGAGCACAAGTGAGCCACTTGTGAGAATTTATGTAACCATATCAGCATGAGGGGGTTATCTTACTTTTAAAAAATCTGATTCATAGGCTCACAACCTAAGTTCAGCAGTACAACAGGGTAAGCCCAGTTAACACGTCTATGAGCCCAGGTGTGCAGAAAGTACCCAAACACCTTCTCTTAAGGGGAAGCCATAGACCAGTGGTAAAGAATGTGCTTTGCAAGGAAGGAGAAGATCTCAGGTTCATTCCTTGGTCTTTCCCATGGATTGCTGTTGTCGTTATTATTAAAAGGATCCCATACCACGTACAAGGAAAGACCTGTGCCCAAGACCCAGTGACAGTAGACAGTTCTAGGTTAGATGGACAAAGTGTGTGGCCAGCTATTCTTTGTTTGTTTTTTATTTATTTCATTTTATTCATATCACCAACTAGCTGAAGGTCTCTGGGTGGTTCACAGCAAGTTTCCATGCCCATTCTATGGAACACAGCTACACGTCTGGCTCATTTTTGAATAGGTCTGCTCTACTCCAGCACACTTCTAATAAGGGCTAATGCAGGTAGTGAGTCATACCTGTTATTCCTTGAGGGTGCAATTCTATGCATGTTTAGACAGAGAAAATGCCTAAAACTCTCAGTATTCTCCAGCCAGCATTTCTGTAGCCCTTTTCACAGGACCACATCTTAAGCCTTTCGGGACCAAAGTAGATATGTCATTTGTCACATCATTAGCTTTGAGCTTCAAGAGTTTTCACACATGATCCCAGTCCGAAACAGTCCTTCCGTGTAACTGCTTTATTATTTAAGGTATTTTGTCCCTTCATTCAGCCAAAAAGGCTACCAGAGAGACTTATGTATCAGCAAAGCAAGGAAATTCCTGTCTGTGAGTTTATAATAAAAAAAGTAGCTGCACTCAAGGAAAAAAGGGGATGGAGTGGAAAGGAAAGAGGAGAGCATTAAATAGTCTTTCAGCAAGGCTGACAGAATGGTTCTGCTTCACCCTCTGAACAGCCTACTGGAATGGCAGTCAGTAGAATGTGAATAACAAGGAAAGATCCCTAATTCCAACTAGGCCTTGTGTGCCTATGTAGTTCTTTCCATATGATGCTCTTAATCTGGGTTGGTCCCCTTGCACCAGCATTTTTTAATCTTGTACATCAGGGCTAATTGCATGTCTGCTATTTAGACCTCACGGAATAAAAAGAACCTCTGGCACTTGTTTCCATGATTTATGCAGCATGCTGGTGACATCTGTAGGAAATGCCAACTTCCACTATTGAAATCTCTTCCAAATTAGCCATGCATTCCTTATTTCATCTTCTTCTGTCCCCAAACTTTGCTCACCAATTTTCCCTTTGATTTGTTTCCTACTCATAATTTATTATATCTGCTTTGCAGCAAGAGGAGGAGGAAGTTTCTCTCAACGATAAGTCAGTGTATCTCCATGAATCAGTCTGAAGGAAGGCAACGATCCCTGGTGAATTGCAGCAGTTTTTGAGAAGCTGTTCCTTTCAGTGGCTGGTTGTCTGGTCACATTTGATGAGGGGAAATGAACGTTCCATTTCGTTCCTGTATCTTGAAGTCAAAAGCAGTGAGGAGCAGATTATTTCAGAGGCACTAGGTTGACAGTAATTGCCCTTTTGGTGTGCAAAAGGATGCAGCTAAGTTATGGATTTTAATAATCAATCTTTCAGGCGTAGTCCACTGACTGCTAAAGCAACAACACAGCATAATATAAACAAGCATTAAGCTCTATTCAGGAATAATGTCTGAATGGGACACAGGACTAAATCTATGGAGACTTGGCATGTACATAGCAAACCAATGTCCTCCGAGTCCTCACCTTTCTTGTGTTGAGCAGGGAAGTCTGAAGGGAGGTTTCTGTTAACATTCATTTGAATGCAAGTAGAACCCTTCGCATAATGAATTCAAGATTCCTGGTCACACAAAGGCTTTTACCTGTAGTCAAATGAATGTGAGTAGAAACTCCCTCCAGACCTCCTTGCTCAACACAGAAAAGATGGGGACAAGGATGATGTGTGTGGGGACCTTACATGTGGTTCCATGTTTCTTATACCTATTACTGTGCCCTACTTAAGTATAATGTCTGAATAGTATTATCCAGGGCACAACCCAATGAAGCTCTCTGTAGCTTTCTGAATTTGGAGAAGTACAGGCATCCTATGTAGAGTGGCAGGAATGTGGCAGTGACTATGTGGATGTTTCCTATCTAAAGCAGCTCGTGGTGCTTTGGGTGGGAAGGGAAGGAGGCTGAGGCAGCACCAGGATATGTCGTATTTTGCTGGGAACAGTTTCATCCCTTCTCCAGCCTCTAGAATGCCTGCTAAATCCCTTATATGAGGTTCCTTTTATGGCCTTGAAGATGCAGCCAATGCAGTTCTTTCCATTCTGAGTTTTAATGTCGGGGAGGATCCATCACTCCAAGACTACAGGACCCCTCTGTTGCAGACTTGCAGGAAATAAGTAATGCTGAATCTTCCATTAGAACACGAACAATCATGAAGTGATCATAGACAGTCTAATCAATATTGGTATTTGCAGTATAATTAAAATATCAGAGCCCTTAAGTAAAATAGTCAATTAAGTATGAACAATGACTCAGAAATATACATGTTGGAGTACATTTTGAAATGTCTCTAGCCTCGTGAAAAAGAACCCAATTAAAAATAACATAAGGAACTAGAACTATAGCTACCTCTTTGCAATTATAGGGGCAGCTTCAGTTATTTACAAGGACTGTATTAGATTTACCTTCTAAAAACTGAAGGGAGTAATATATGAAAATGTCCAAACAAAAGATTTTTCTGTATTTGCGAAGAGACACACCTAAATCAGGTCTTTCTTTGTTAGACTCTGAATGTGGCAGACCCAGTGACCAGTGGGGGACATGTTTTTTGTTTTGTTTTGTTTTAAATAAAAATCACCACTTCCCCCAGCTGCTGGTTAGTTCAGGCACTTTGAATGGAACAAGACACCCAATAATAGAAACATAGAAACAGAGCGAGCCAGAAGGGGCCTCCCAGGCCATTTAGTCTGACCTCCGGCACCAGCCGACTCTGTTCACGACATGCCCACCATGCGCATGTCGTGAGCAGAAGCTATGCACATGGTGCTAAGCTCATCATGGACAACATTTTCTTTTCTGGGTGGCTATGGAATTCCAAATTATGAGTGATTAATTTAAATCAGCTACCGAATTCCATTCTCTTTTGTTGTGCAGAGAACCTAACTGTATAATTTTCTCAGTTTCCTTCTAAAGCAGAAGCCAATTCACATTAATCCAAAATGTGGATCCTTTTTCAACTTGTGAAGTTAAGCTGGCTGACACCTCAATTATGAAATTTTCTTCACATAATATCCTATATAAGCCCAAGTCTGATACTTTATTAAGCAGCAGGTAGAAACATTCTCATGATATGGAACATTCTCTAGCTTAATGGTTGTTCATATTGATGGCATTATTTGATAGATACACACATATTTATTCTTGATTTTATCATGAGATATACATTGGAAATACAGTTGATAAATTTTAAATATAAAATATATCTAAAGCACAATATGCCTGCGGTCCAGAAATGTACTTTGTCTGATATGCAGATCTTAACACTTCTCGGAGACCATTGCCTCTTCTCTACCATCTCATGGTACCTTATCATTTAAATGAGGCATGGATTGGATAGCATTTCAAATAGATGACTATCTTTAGCAAAGCAGGGCACAGGGCCACTCATTACTAGAATGAGACCACTGTAACTCTGATGGAATTAGTTGGCTTTCTTTGTATTTATGGATGTTATGTGTTGGCTGCTTTGCAAAAGATCCCAAAAATCACTTACTAATGTCAACATGCCAGGAACGGGGAGCTCCATTTCACTCTATTTATCTCATGGAGCAGTTTTGCATGGTAGTCACATGATCCAGTATGGAGAACATCCTGCTACTTGCACCTGTGTTACATTTTATTTGGTGCAGTCAGTAGAATATTTGCTTTGTTTTTGTTTTGCTTTACATGAGGAAGCCATGCTCACCTTGGTATTGAACAAAGAGTAGCCTTGGGACAATCTCTGTTAGGCTGCTTGCCTGGTTGTTGGGAGGATAAATTACCTAAAAAGTCACCAACTACACAGAGCCCAGTGCTAGTGCATTTGCCAGATGGATCATCACTTGCTACTTTTATCACCTTGAACTCAGGAGGAGACATTGGGATTGTAAATACAGCTTTTCAATGAGTTTCTGGTTTGATTTATTTCTTTTAACATGATTCCGGCAAAGTAGCAGTCAAGAAAATATTACACTGCCTTACCATTTCATTTAAACAATAAAACCATTTTGTCAATCTGTATGTCACCTAAGAGAATGCTCTCAAAGCCAGTGGGCCAACAGATGAACCTGAGATGGTGATGCTTATTGTGAAGTCATGCACTAAAAGCTTCTCTCCACTGTGCTTGTTTCCTTGCATAATAACAGTCTTATAAATATTGCTTGCTGCCTGCCATTTGAACCAGCTGGAGTTAGACAGAGATGACCTTGATGGACAAGCGACCTGTGTTTCCATGCCTCCGATTCACAGGGTCTCTGCGATATTCAAGCATAATTTCCACATCCATTCTTATTCTGCTCTGGTTCTTATGATCTTGGCGAGCATGGCAATACTTTAAAGCAATGTTGCATCAAGCACCAATATTTTCTCACTCCTGCAGACAAATTGCTCAGGTATTCAAGATGCTCAGGAATCCGTGGTCTTGGTTAGGACTTTCAGCAACATCCTATGCATAATGTAATATTAGTAATTCAAAAGAAGGATAACAAGAGGTGTAGAAAGATGTGGAAATAATATTTTCAGCTTTGACACAAAGTAAGTCTGAGAAATACTGTTGTGCTCTTTGTGTGAATGTGGAAGAAAATAGAACACTAGCATGTTATAAATCAGATTCTAGCTATGGACATCATATTGGCTAATGCATAATTTAATGGATAATTGTTGTGGCTGTTTAAAAATGTTATGTTTTAATTCTATTGAGTCATAAGAACATATGAAAAGCCATGCTGGATCAGACCAGTGGTCCATCCAATCCACCACTCCATTCACATGGAGACAGATCACCTGCCCACAAGATTCTTTGAGTGGTATGCATACAAGAATTCTGCTTACCCACAACAACTGGTATATGCAGATATGCCACCTCTGATTACAGAGGCAGCACACAGCCACGAAGACTAGTAGCCATTGCTAGTTTTTTCCTCCATGAATGTGTTCAATTCCCCTTTAAAGGCATCCAAACCGCTGGCCATCACTACTTCTTGTGATAGAAAATGCCAGAGTTTAATAGTACACTGTGTGAAGAAGTACTTTTTTTAAACCTGTCCTGAATCTCCCACTGATCAGCTTCATGGGGCGACCCCAGGTTCTAGTATTACGGGATAAAAATGTCTCCTTCTCCATTCAATCCATGCCATGTATAATTTTAATTACCTTTATTATGTCTCAATTTACTCACCATTTTTCTAAAATAGACAAATCTGGGTTGTAACTGTTCCTTATAGGGGAGTTGCTCCAACCCCTTCATTATTTCAGTTGCCCTTCTCTGCACTTTTTCCAGCTCAGTAATGCTCTTTTTCAGGGGTAGCAACCAGAATCATAGTCAATATTCTAAGTGCAGTTATACCAAAGATTTGTATAAGGGGAGTACAATCTTGGCAGTTTTATGTTCAATTCCTTTCCTAATTATACCTAACATGGAGTTTCTCTTTTTTACAGCAGCTGCTCACTGGCTTGACATTTTCATTGGGCTGTCCAGCAGATCCCTTTCTTGATCAACCATTGCTAAGTCAAGTCCCATCAGCCTATAATTGAAGTTGGGATTTGTTTAGTCCTGGATTGCATTACCTTACTGAATTGCATAGCAATGTGTGAGAGGTAGGAATCCATCAGATTTTCTCTGCTCATCTGTCTGGACTCCTGTCCACTTTTTCTTCTGCCTTGAGTCTACCTTCATCTAGCAGGAACTGAGTCCCAATGAGTATGTTAGGCTGGCTTGTAAACACACAGCCACACACAAGCTCATTGTGCAAGCTGAGTTCTGCTTCCACACATGTGACTTGCAAGCTTAATGTACTTTATGCAAAGAAGAGGCCTGCTAGTGTTTCTGAGCATTCATGCACTAGCTCTCAGCTTGCCTCACTTCTTGGCTCGAGCTGAGCATGGGAAAGATGTCCAGTGAATGAAGGAGAATGGGATTCTTGCTGAATCTTTTCATCCCTAGAACTGCATTTGCCAATTTGGTGTCCATTTTCCAAGCTTGGAGAGATCCCTTTGGGGTTCCTCACAATCCCTTTTGGTTTTAACCACCCTAAAAAGCAAGCTTGGCCAATGCACTACCCCATCCTAATGATAGATCATTTGTGATTCTGTTGAAAAGTATTGGTCTTAGTAGAAAACCCTATGGGACCCTACTGTATACATCCTTCCATTGAGAGAAATTACCATTTTTTCCTATTCTTTGCTTTTATTCTTTAACTAGTTGTTGATCTATAAGGGGTCCTCCCCTTCTATTCCATCCCTTGCTCCTGGTCTGTTGGTGAGGGAATTGCCAATGGCCTTTTGGAAGTCCAAGTAAAGAATATCTATCATATTGCCCCTGTCAACGTGCCTATTGATACTCAGAGAAGTCTAATACATTAGTGAGACAGGAGTTTTCTTTGGCACTGTGATTCTTTCTCAGTAGGGCTTGTCCTTCTTTGTGCTTACCGATTCTGTCTTTAATAACACTTTAAATCAGTTTACCCAGAACAAACATCCTGTAATTTTCCAGATCCTCCCTGAAAACTTGGTGTGAAATTTGTCATTCTTCAGCCCTCTGGTACAGAGGCTGTTAAAAGGAACATGTCACATATTTTTTGTAAGAAAGACAGCAGTTTCATATTTGAGATCTTTAGGAGCTCCAGGATGAACACTATATGGGTCTGGTAATTCATTATCTTTCGCTTTGTCAATAAATTTCAGAATTTCCTATTTTGCCTCCAATATCTTCCTTAATTCCTCAGACTCTCTTCCTGAATGCATAAGTTCAGGAACAGGTATCTGCTCTCTATCCTCAGCTGTGAAATCAGATGTCATTCATTCGGCTTCCATGCAATCTCCTTATCTTCCTTTAGTGCTCCTTTAATTCCATTATCAGCCAGTGGTCTAATTGCACTCTAGCTGGTTTCTTTCTTCTGATATATTTAAAGAATTCTGAGATTACTCTTTCTCTTCCTTTTTTCCAAAATGATTAATGTTTTACATGTGTATTACAGACTAGAAAAAACAAAGAATTCTTGGATTGCCCTTCTAAGTACATTCCTGGAACATAACCCTCTAACTAAACATGCATAGGAATGTACTGTGAATTGGTCCCCTTGTTTTGGTCAGATCACTGCCTGCTGATTCCTCCAGTGCCTGATAGATCGAGGGAAACTCAAGGCTGAGTATAGGTTGAGCACAGGTTGTTGTTGAACTGTGGGTTATTGTTAAAACATAGGTGGTTGTGTTATATGAACCTAGATGTGTTCACTATTTGTGACTTCATACCTATGCACAGCCCACAGTTCGTAGCAAATAGTTTGTGGTTAACAAATATTTGGGCCAGGATCACACAACAAACTACATCCCAGCAAAAACCCACACTCAACTCAGCTGCTATGGAGAACCACCAGGGGTGTGTGTCCCTGGTTGATAAGGCAGGAAAACTGGCCATGCTTCAGGAAGGGATAGTGTTTATGAAGTGTCTGCTGCTGAACTCAGTTGTACTCAATCCATTACCATTGCAGTGCTGATGAAATCCATAAACACCTGGAAAACCTAGGGCTTAAGGCCTATTTGCACATGCATGAGGTTTGCCAGATGTATCAGGGGTACAAAAAACACAGCCTACCAAGCTCTTTCTGGCAGCTTGCCAGACCCAGCTGTATCAGCCAATACTTGATTGAGAGATCAGAAATGAAGGGATTCCCTTGCTAGTGGAGTCCTCAGGCCAAAGTGAAATGTACTCCTGCTACCTATAGAGAATAGGAATGAGACTGCCAAAAAGATGGTGGTTCCAGGCACTCACTCATCTCTCCAGTGTATAGTGAGAGGAGAAAAATGTCATGCTTTGAACTACATCCATCTATCTGGGTCTGAGGAGACACCTGCAACCAACTGCTGAGGAATTGGACAAGTCTTCTTGGCCATGACACCAAGATTATGGAAGTCCCTGCCTCAGGAAACCCAGTTGGTTCTGTTTTCTCATGGCCTTCAAGTCAGCAGTGAAGACATTCTTGTTTTACCAGGCAGTTGACTTATTTCAATTTCCCTGCTGTTATGACTTCTTTTAGGTTTTCACCTGATATTTTCTCTCTTCCTATTATTAATAGTATTTTATTATTGTGATTTGGCTGTGTATTCCTGTAGGTTTTTAACAACTGTTATAAGTGACTTTGGGGACTTGTTGTCAAAAGACAGTGTGATTATTTGAAAAGTAAAAAGAATCAGTGTGGTGTAGTGGTTAAGGGCACGGGACTGGGACTCAGGAGATCTGAGCTCTAGTTCCCACTCGGCCAGGGAGCTAACTGGGTGACTTTGGGTCCATCACAGACTCTCAGCCCAACCTACCTCACAGGGCTGTTGTTCTTGTGAGGTTAAGACAGAGGAGCAGAACTATGTAAGCCTCTTTGAGCTCCTTGAAAAGAAAAAAAGCGGAATAGAAATAAATTTTAAAAAACTAAGGCTTGAAGGTTCATTTGCAAAGGTACTGTGAAAAGCACTTCTATGGTTTTACTAATTTGGCTTCTGTATTTTTATTCTGATATTGAAAATTTTTCCTAAGTTGGCCTTACAATTCAGATAGAGGCAGTGTTAAAGTTGATGCAAAAACCGTACTGTCTTAGGCATGTTCAGACTAGAAAAATGCCTACAACTCCCAACATACTTCAGCCAAAATGGATAAGCATAAGAACATTTGCCCATTCAAGCTTCCCCGTGCCACAGGTATCGCAGCTGGACCACAGGGCATGCTTTTCCAACTTTTCCAGGATGAAAAGTAGAACAAGGAAGACAAGATAAGAAACAACTTGCAGTAGCACCATCACCCAGAGTTTGACAATGGCTGCTGAAAGGCCATGGCCAGAGATGCTGTATCATTTCATTCACACCCAGCTGAAATTTAATTTTTAAATAAACATGTAAGCATCTGTAAGCATCTCTGTTCTCTAACTTAGATCAGAAGTTAATCCTGAGTTTGAAGCTTTCTTTATAAAAAAAATACAGGGAAATCATGGTGTCATTTTCTCAGTTAGATGTGGCTCCTGTATGCAATTTTGCTCATGCTCGATTCTGGGAAAGCTTATACCTAAGTATGAGAACAGGTCTGTACCTGCCCACTCAGAAGTAAGCATAATCAAATCATTTATTTATTGCTTTTCTGCACCACCCCATAGCTGATGATCTCTGGGCAGTTTACAACAATCCATAAAAACAAGACAATAAAATGCAACCCAAATATCATAAAATCAAAGAATTAAATTCAAGGAGGCTGATGTTTTGTTGGGCATGTATGAGGGGTCCTTAAAAGTTTTCTGCACTTTCATATTTTATAAATATATTTTATATATTTTTTGCTGATGGCATTAAAAGTTGGTATGGCGCTGGGAAAAATGCATCGCAAAGGAAGGTGACTATGTAGAAAAGTGATGTAATTTGTTTTTGCAATTCTTAATAGAGTTCAAAATATACAGAAACTTTTTGAAGACCCCTTGTATAATATTGCAGGTAAAAATAACACCTCCTAGCAGTGTTCAGGAAAGTTTGACAAAACACAGAATTTAATGTGAGCCAAGTCCGTCTTCCTTTGATTAGGGGATAAATGGCCAGCCCAGAGGCATCTTGGGAATTGCTTTGCAGTACAGTATTCTCCATGACTTCTTTCAGGAGTTGTGCAACTTTCCTTCATTGGCATATCCGTAATGATGATATTTCAATTCCCTGGTTAGACAGGACAAAACCAATGTTAAAGCTACAGATTTCCTTTTGAGATTTTTTTTTTTGTTTTGTTTTAAGCACCAGAGCTTTTGTGTTTTGTTTTGATATATTTGCCTCTGTCTCTGAGCTATGCATCCATGAAGTGCTTTGTGGAACCAGATGTCTCCCCTTCTCCTTTTCCACTTAAGCTGGTACAATAAAAGCAAGTCTGTTACCTATTTTTGAGCCTCCAACAGTGATAAAATTAGTCAGGCTTCCAGGTATAGCCAAAACCCTGGTGTGTTCGAGGGTGGGATCAACTCTGGCAGTCCTGCACTGAGGATGCAAGGCCTCTCTTTATGCTCTTAAAACTATTCATCTGGAGCAACCTCTTTGATTGGAACAAAAGCAATACCAGAGGCTGACTTGACAAGGCTGTCAAGCACAGCATATAGAGATGAAATATCGAATCTATTGGGGATCTCATGTTTTTCCACTTGCCAGCTAGTCACTTACAGAATGCAGCAGAATCTTGCCCTCATCAGGAAACATTGCAATAAATTCCTAGGGACAGAGCAAATAGAAATTGTTCTCCAGGCTCAGCAGGAACCCAGGATTAATATTCTTAACCTGTTGAAAACAGTATGAGCTGTTCATTAAAACAGCTGCTTGAATGAGCCACATCTGTACTGCATTTATTGAGAAGTAAAGTCTTTAAGCTGCTAAAACTGCCTTAAAGAGAGTGTGCGAAATTTTGTTCCATCTTCATTGCCAAATGTCTAAGTCTCCACACTTCATCCTTGATCCTTATTGAGCCATGAGAGTTATCTGCTCCCAAATCCGAGTGAGAAGGACATTGCATAGGAAAAGGGGAATCACAACAAAATGTTGCAGCATTTTGCCCCAGAATGATGCGTGGGGAGGTACTTGACCATCTTGGGCCACCTTCCAACAGAGAGTGGGCGGTCCAGTGAGCTTTGCCTGACACTAACATTGTCATCTTTGGGACACCAGGTCAAGGGTTCTCCCCTAGTCCCAGGCATTTCATGGCATATGATATCTTTCTCAATTCAGCTGTTTTATCAGTTCTGGTGTTTTATGGTGAAATGTCTTTCACTGTTTAAACAGGTTTTTATTTTTGCTGCATGTTTTGATCTCTAGTATAAGGTGGCTAGATGGAGTCACTGCAACAGTCGGTGTGAGCTTAAGAGGACTCCGGGGGATGGTGGAGGACAGGAAGGCCTGGAGGAATGTTGTCCATGGGGTCACAATGGTCGGACACAACTTCGTAACTAGCAGCAAAAAAAAAAAAAAAAAAGCCATGAGGGCTGTTGTTGCTTTTTTGAACACCACCAGGCTACTGGGGCAAAGGAATAGTAGAGATGGTACAGGTAGCTTGGCTATTATAGTTTGTGCATTGGTAGCCTCATCGTTAGCATAGTAATGTGTTTTATGTGTGGCTTGTTTCATGCTTGGTCTGCAAGTTGCAGCTGGTGTGGGATGCAGCAGCCAGCATGCGAAGTTATATGCCAGATCACACAGGTGTTCAAGCAACTGCACTGGCTATTATTAGCTACAGAGTCAAGGGCCAGGTTTTGTCATTGGCACACAGGGGTCTGAACAAGTTGGGATTAGGTCACTTGGAAGATCCCCTTCCTCTGTACCATCCCTTGGTGGGATCATTAAGATAATGCAAACAGATCTTGTTGGTTGCATCACAACTTGCAACTTGCCCTCTCACAACAACTTGGAAGTGGACCTTCTCTGTGGAAGTGCCACCTTATGGAAGGACCTCCCCTGGTATATGGGAGGTGCCACCTATAGCATGCTTCAGGCACCCATTAGAAAGCCATTGCTTTATCCAGGCCTTCCCTACGTGAATGTGCTTTGCTTGTTTGGAATTATAGGTTTTTTGTTATTAATGTTTTATTATAAATATGTTATCAAGTATTCTGTGTTTTAATTGTATTTCCGTGCATTCTGTAATATGTTTTAATGTATTTAATTTACTTGTAAATGGCTTAGAGCTATTTTTAAACAAGGCAAGTAGTTCGTAAATCATTTGAATCCATAAATGAATAGTGGCCACTCTGTCTA
This sequence comes from Varanus komodoensis, assembly GCF_004798865.1. Lineage (NCBI taxonomy): Eukaryota > Metazoa > Chordata > Lepidosauria > Squamata > Varanidae > Varanus > Varanus komodoensis. The sequence goes on along the minus strand of NW_025335408.1, from coordinate 4,360,373 downwards.
CTCTTTGCTGCAGGATCTTTTGAAGTGAGTGGCATTTTTTGAGGAAGGGAGTGGCAAAAGAGGGACAGGGCAATTTTTCTGCCTCCTCTATCAGGGGCATTAAGGGACTTGTTTCTGAGCCTGCCTATAAAGAACAACTGACAGCTTGTTCCTTTCCTGTCTTTAGTTTCCTTAGCAGTAGAGTTGGATGGATGGTTGAAAGTGGAAAAGATAGAAAGAAGGAAATGGACAGCTTCTTTTATTTAGCTGTGGCAGAGTTGCCATAAGTAACTGGATGGACAGACAGTTGGCAGGGTTAAACAAATCATGGTTTGTTAACTTCAAATTTCTTTCTAGTTTGGCACTCTCAGCTACAGTTGTAGTTTCTCACAATGCCCTGAACTCAATTCTGGGGCTTCTGGGGAAATTAAAAGGGTACCTAGCCTAGCCATCCAGTTCTGCTTGGAGCACTGCCACCTCAACCAGATTTGCCTACCAGTGTCTGCTATGTTCCGCTACTCAAGTGTAAGGGCATGTGTTCTCAACTCAAATCAGGGCTGTAACCATTTGGGAGAGGATGGATTTAAGTCTTGCATTTTCATCCCCAGATTCCACCTCCACTCCATGGGAGTTCTGTAAACACACCAAAAATATATATATATTTTTCCCTTTGGAAAGTAAAGAAAAAATAAGTCAAACTTTTAGGGACAATGTTTGGTTGGACTGTGACACAGGACTGGCCTGCTAGTGGGTGTTTTGCTCTGGACTCACTGAAACCTAGAGCAGGCCTGGGCTGAAGCATCGGGTCAGGAGAGAGCTCTAGTTGACCCAGCAGGCTGCTGGAGTGGCTGACCTAACAGCTTGGCTCAGGACATAGCGGGAAAAGTCCTAGTTATGGGCATGTGAGGCACAACAGTGAAACGGTTAGTGAGACCTAAGGAAAGCGGCTTCAGAAAGAAAGCATTCTTCCCTTTCTCAGCTTCGTACTAGACCTGTGTTAGTGTGTGTGCTGGTTAAAAACAGCCTCTATTCCTTTATTCATGAGGGTGGTGGAAGAGGGAAGTGTCACTTGCTGAATGTGATCATCCAAGTTTCCTCCATTGTGAGAAGCTGCAAAAAGCTCTCCTTGCCTGGCACCAGTATCTTTTGTATTTTCTTGATTTTTACCTTATTGACCCATTTGGATGTCTTTGTACTTTCTAAAATGTCATACACCTTTGCAAATCTTGAGGTTCCTCTGAACGTGCTAACACTTGCTTCTTGCACATGGATCTGCCATTTTGGCTATGTAAAAATCAGCACCCCACCCTGCTAAACTTAACAAATAGAGGTGATTTATAGGGAGCTTCTCCAAGGAGGGGTATAAAAGCAAACATCCAATGTTTTCTGCATATTTTTGATGGTAACACAGAAAGTCAATGAGTCACATTTTGATTTAGATGGCTATTATCTTTGATGAGGGAATGGACCCTGTTGGTTGATCTGAAGGGACTTAATACATTTTTGCAGCTCTAAGACTAATTTGAAATGCCATCTGCTAAATTGCTAAAATATGCACACTGGTTTTTTTCTGCAATGGATTTTTCTCATCTGCTAGGAATTATTTTAGAGTCACCAAGGTTTTTTATTATTTTTACTCTAACCTTGAAATGAGGAAATATCAGTGTTTCTGGTAGATGCTAGCCTCTTGATCTGCCTGAGGAAGCTGGGTCTCCTCCTCCAGTGATGGAGTGTTAGAATAGCTGCAAAAAAGGGGGCTGCAGTAGCATTTCTAAAGCTGCCCAGCTACTTTGCTTCATAGACAAAGTAGTGTGGGTGTGAGGTATGGAAGCAGGTGCATTAATGCATGCATGATTGTATTAATTGTCCTAACCACACTTGGTAGTGGGAAGATGTGAAGAATCTTTGCTGGTAAACTCAGACAGTCAGGAACTTCATGCAGGAAACTTCATGAAGGAAAAGACAGTCCTTCATGTAACTTGGGCCCACCTCCTGCTACTGAAGTCGATTAGAAGAACCACAAATGTTTAGCTTGTACCTGTCCAGCATGGGGCTCTAGGCAGCCACGGAGGAGTTGGAGGTCATGATAATACAGCTGCTGCCCTGCTCCTGAGTAAAGATGGCAGGAGCCCAAATTTGTTGTCATTGCTGGTATAATTTCAGGGCCTATAAAATCAGCCTGCTGGACATGGATGAAGAGTCAAAGCAACTCATTCAAACTTCAGCATTTACCCATCTTCTCTCTTCTGATGATTCAGCTTTGAATGATCCAGGTGCCATTTTGTTCACAAATTGGGGAGCTGGTACAGTACCTGAAAAGATAAGCATTCTAAGCAAATAATTTCTGGTGGAATTGTGCAAGCTGCAATGAATTCAGTTTTGGACTGCAGAATCTATCAGCTTAAGCCAGCATGGCTAACAGCCAGGGAGGCTGAATGTTTTCATCCAAGACATCTGGAGGACACCAAGGTAGAAAAGGCTGGGATAGTGGGAGTAAACATTCACTGTACACCTTGATTTGAACAGAGCTGTTACATCTGCTATTTCACACAAGCAACATCTCTTGGATCGGCTCTGGGTTGCTGTAGTAGCATTATATGGGTGAGAGAAATGTACAATTCAGTGCATTTTGATGAGAGGGGCAAAATAATAATGTCCCATTGCCTTAACAGTGACTTGTATCCTATAATCTAGCAATTTTTCTATGCCAGCCTATCTCATAATTGAACCCCATTTACCAAATGTTTCTCCTGTTTCAAGTTGGCTGTGCTTGCAATCCCTCAAAGGGCTGCTTTGCTTTGCAGCCAAGACGAGTTCCCATCTGTCTACCACTAATTATTAATGTCATGTGGGGTGGAAGTCCAGGATGGTGTAGTGGTTAAGAGTGTTGACCCGGAACTCAGGAGATCTGGGTTCTAGTCTGCACTCAGCCATGTAGCTCACTGGGTGCCTTTGTCACAGACTTTCAGGCCAGCCTTTGTCACAGGGTTGTTGTTGTAAGGATAAAATTAGGAGGGGGAAGAGGAGAATTATGTAAGCTGCCTTGAGTTCCTGGGAAGGAAAAAGGTAGAATTTAAATATAATACATAAATAAATACATGCTGGAAAAGATCAAGTACAAACCTGTGTGCCGGAAGTTCACCATTCACATAAGATCTTGACTTCATGTACAAAGCAGCCCTAACAATTGTGCATCAAAACACAATCACTGGCATTTATTTGTGTGTTTTATTGACTGAAAAGCCCAAGAAAAGGGAGTGGGGAATGATCTTCCTTTTCATTATAAAAGGCCTCTGGCACCTGTACCAGCTGAACACATTCTGTAGCAGTTTTGCTTGTGTATTTTAAATACCTCTGATATTTATGTTTAGATTTAATTTGGAGAGAATACATTTAAGTAGTGTAAGATGTAAATCCCACGATAGTTAAACTGTATAGAAATGGGTTTTCCCTACCTGAAAAGTCATTATCAATATCACTTATGCCTTTAGAAAGATGGGAATTGACATCATGTTACATTACTTGCCATGTATTTTATGGTTTACCATATGGTCACCAGAACACAGGGCACAGGAGAATAACTTGCAGTATACGGCATACATTATTGTGGCTTTATTGCTTGCAAACATGTCAGTTCAGGCACATGGAGACTCTAGCATAAAATTCCATGCTCATTTGTGTAAAAGTTGGCTTGTTTTTAATTGGATTAAATCAGCCCCTTAAGGTTACCTTGGAGTTAGATAGTTTAATCAGCACATGCAAAAGTATATTGATTAAAAAAAAACCTGAATGAAGTTATGTTGAACTCTGAGGGACAAATTCACAAGGATGTACAGTTATCCATATTTTCCAATTAAATTATTTATTGGGCACCGATTTTCTATGTTAAAAATAAAACGGTACATTGTATAATTGTATCCCAACTACTCCCAATTATTCTCTTCTCTTAATTTCTTAGAATATTTATTCTAGAGAGGTCAGAACTTGGAACTTAATAAAATGTCCAGGATGTCAAAGGAAAGTTAAGTTGCATTCTTAACTTAATTTATATACAGTAGCTAGACGAGGCTTTGCAAAATGCTGCAAAGAGAACCTGCACCATCCATATATACCATGTGAGGTTATCATTCAGCATGTGTGGCATTTTGTTTTCTCTTCCTTATTAAATCATTGTGATGGCTGTAGAAGTTGCCCTGCCAGACATGACATATCCACTGTATGCACGCTGAATAATTCTTGCATTCCCACTGAATCTGCACTGTGGTACAGAGCATGGCAGCAGCCCAAACTATTGATATGGCTACTTGAAATTTTTTCCTCTCCAAAACTGCTACATAGCTCCTGCTCCCTATCTGAATGTGAGAAAACATATCCTGTTTTTCTGATTTGCAGGGATTCATAATGCATTGAAACAACGTAGTAATGCTGGGATCCTACAAATGAGATCAAAATAGCTGATTAACATTTGGAATACGTAAAATTCTATGGCAGAGTATCTGAGCAATCTCAGGTGAAGCAGATAGTGGGCATCTTTCTCTGACTGTCTATGAACCTTGTAAAACATACATAGTTAGCAGTCATACTTGCAAATCTTTCTTACAGCAGCCTTAAAAAAAGAATTGGAATGCTGTTTCAACTGAATCCTGCGGCATGATCTTTTTGTGTATTAAAATCTCTCCTGGCACTTGACCCAACTGTTGTATTAAGTTGGCCTGAAGCTGCACAATTGGGGTAGTGGAATTATTGATTATAATTAGTGTGAAAGTAAATAACTCCCACTGAGACCTCTTTGGAAGCTCTAGCAAGTCCAAGATAAAGTCTTCTGACTGTGAATGTGCACGTAAATCCCTAATCTCATCAAATAGGTTATTTTAAGGAATCAGTCTAGATTAGTAACATGGTGCCATTAATGGAATCATTTTAGTATGAATTAATGAATCGCAGCTAATGCTTTCTGACTTTTAAAAACCACGTACAAAAAATATCACCGTTTAATAGCTCATTGTGAAAAGTGGTGCAAGTTTCCTTGATATTTCAGGTATTATGTGTGCTAAAAGTGAGGAGAGGATATGGGACTGCATCCAAGTCCATCTCCATTGTCCATCTCCATCCTGTGTTGAATGGAAAAGTCTGAAGGGGGCTTCTACTTGCAGTCATTTGAACAGAAATAGAAGTCCCTATGTGATAACCTGGGGGCTTCTTGGAGGCTACAAAGTACACTGTATTGCAAATATATGAATGACAGTTTATAGTTTTGCAGTGAAAAGAAAAAGTTGTACCCAGTTTACCAGATGAGTTTTTGTAGTAGGTGTGCCTAGTCATTGTCATAGTCTGATTGGGATGGAAGCTCTGAAGGATCAGGAGACTCAAAGTTGCAATCTGAGTGTCAGATGATGCTGAATAATCAATCAATCAATCAATCAATCAATCACTGTTGTAATCTTTCCCTTCCTTAGGTCATAAGATATGCTTACGTGAATCTCATCTAAATACACCATCTTTTGAAGTCATCTTCATCCATTCCCCTCCACCAGGACAACACAATTTAGTATACCCTGAATACAGGAATGTGACTTAAATGAAAAGTGGTGTTGCTGTTGTTGGTGGTTTTTTTAAGGGAATATATATGCCCCTTTAAAAAAACAGAATTTATCCAAAACACCTTTCAAAAATAAGCATCAAAAACCATTATTAAAGCCAATCTACAATCATCAGAAACAAAGAGAAAACACAAAGAACCAAACCTGAAACAATCAGATGCCTTAGCAGAAATATTGTTGGTGGCTGGGGGATTGTACATAAATGGGAAGATGACCTAACATCTTTTGCTGGAGGGTTCCACAGAGGGGGGTTCTGCCACGGAGTATACCCTCTTGTTTGTTGCCACCAGCTGTGCCTCTGAAGACAAAAGGCCTGGGCAAAAGCAGCACAGGTGTTGAGCTTAAAAATGGGCAGTTCACACAAGAGGAGACAATTCTTCAGGTAGCCAAGTCCCAACTGTTTAGAGCATTCAAGGTAATAAACTAGAACCTTGAATTGCACTCTTAACAAACTGGCAACCATTGCAGTCAATCAAAAGAAGGAATTCCATCATCCCAATGCTTTGCTCTGCAGATCTTCCAGGTGATACTTATATTGTTCAATCACCCTGCCTCAAACGGGTAGGTGGGTCCTTCCATGTTTCTCCATCATTCCTCCTGTGTTTTTTACCACCACAAAAATAGCTGTCAAGGAGAGATGGAATACCTGACCAGTGTCATTGAATTGGCAACTGTCTGCCTGGGATCAGACTGCATGAATCCCCCAGCAACACATTCCAAAATCTGCCTACAAGGAAGGACTGGAGCCGTAGAAAAATTGCTCCCAGTCTTTCTCATCTCAGCACGTGGCCCAGAAGGATATCGGGTGTCGGGGCAGAACAATCCTCCTATGTAGGTCCTGGAAATATAAAATATTAGGGTGACCAAGGCTATTTCCATACCAAAACCAGGCCTGAAGTTAGATTGAAATGGGTTAAGATAATCACTTTTATCTGGAATTTTCTAGAGTTGGATCTGGAATTTTCTAGAGTTGGATCACTAGGAAAGAATGGGAATGAACAAGTTGATGGCACCCTGGTTTCCATACAATTTTTCCTAGTATCATGACACATTTTCCAGAGGAATGGCATCCCAGAGAGGAATCTGAACCCAGAGAGTCACCACTTACTTTACAACAGTGTCCTGAAATGGACACCCTCTACACATTCCCCCCACAGACCCAAGGAGATGTCATCAGTCTTGGTCTCCAAGAATAATTCCAAAAGCCTTGTCCATGTAGAAGTTTAAGGTGATAGAAATGAACATGGCCCCAGTGGGAGGTGGAATGTCTGAGGAATCCAGGATCCAGGACTGGGCAACTTAAGCTCTTCTTTTCTGCAAGTGTCTTGTGGAAACGGCTCCTTTCAAGTGGAACTATTCCAGCCTAGTAGTCTGTATGGCACTGTCCAAGATGCTATTAATCACTGCCTTATACTGCCACTGCTGCTTAGGTAGTGTAACTGCTTAGTGGGCATGGCCCTTGCCTCACTGGTTCTAGCATCCTACTACCAGAATATCCTCGAGTGCTTAATTGACTGGCCACTTCCCCTGGCACACAGTGTACTCATATTTATATGTTTACAGAAGTAGATGCAAATTGTCCTCAAAGATAATAACTGAAAAAGGAACCTGCAAATGCTTCTCAGGCCTGTCAGTCTCACTCTAGTCTTCTTATTCAGATGTTGCACTCTGATAGCAAATCCCACCCCAGTGTGTTCATGTACATGCCTTCTACACTGCTGGAGTATGTGCATGCATGCATGTGTGAATATTGCAACCATATGGGAGGGTGCCAATTGTGTAAGCTTTTTTCACCCAATCGGTTGTACCCATCTTGCTTTAGATTTAATTTTTATCTTGAAGAACAGATACCATTTCTGTCCCAGCAATAGTAAGTAGTTGTAAGGATGGTGAGTGTTGAACTGTAGAGCTTTCTGGACCAAGGGGCAGAAGGGAGCTAGCAAGTTGCTTAGAAGCCACTTTTATGACACTAAATCAAAAGCTCGGCAATAGCCATGGCCCTGAAGCAGGACAACTGGCTCAGAGGGGTGGAGGAGGATCACACACTGAGCAAATCAAAAGCCAACAGCCTTTTCAGATCAAAGGCATGGAGCCTGACTGCGGGAGAGAGCTAGGTGCTTAGATCCATGTCAAGATGCCAGAAACAAGACAGTATCCTTTTGGAAAGAGATGATACAACTGTTAGACTTTAGATCTCATGTCACTTGCCTGGGAACAAGCCCTATTGAACTCTAAGCTAACACGTACATATAAGTCTTGAGCCTCTTTCCTGCAAATTGTACTCATTTTTGATTAAAACAATGTTTGGATGTTGTATGTTCCATTGAATTATTCCAGTTCTCTTCTGCAGTGATGCAGACAGATTCTTACATCACAGTCCAGTGGCAGTTAGAATCTCAACAGCCATAGCCATAACTCCAGCCTCAGAAACTTACTTCAAGGTCAGCACTAAGACTCTGAACTCAGAATGTCGTCCCCATCGTGGTGCAGAAAGAGCTGCACTGGCTGCAGCGCTAAGGCAGCAAGAGCCATCTCAGAAATGGGCTTTGGGGGCATTCTGGGGATGGGGAGGAGCTCTGCTAGCATGCATGGCATCTTGGGGGCACCTCAGCCTCACCTCCTCCCACTCTGAGGCCAAACACTCAAAATGGGCCATCTCAGTGTTTTGCCATGGCAGACAGACTGTGAAATGATCCTTGCCTTTATGCTGCTTCTATCATTCATAGGATGTCTATAATGGCTTATACTGTCCAATCTCATTAATTTTGAATTGAGTTTGTGATGGTTTGTTCTAATGTTATTCCAAACAAACAAAATGTTATCCCAAACAATGGCTTTTTCTATTTATTTATCTTGCCAATACCAAATGAGGCAAATTAAAATATTTCTGTGTCACCTTTCTCTTTTAAAGCAGTTCAACTAAGCAACAGTTTTTAAACACACTGATAATGTAATTTTAAAAAGAAAAAAGTAACCAGTCAGTGCTAGCAGCAGATCAAAAGCACTTTAAAATCATTCAGGTATGAAATGTACTATTTAAAGAAAAATCAAATTTTTGGAAAGACAAAGTATTTTTTGCCCATTACCTAAAAATTTATCAGATTTGGTGCCAGTGGAAGAAAAGGAAAAGTAATTCCACAGCTGAAGTGTCACTGCTTATAAGGAACATCTCTGGAGATTTGCTTGCCTTAAAAGGAAACCTTCTCAAAAGGTAGCAGCACCATTCATAGGTTGTCTCAACACCTGGGTAGGTTCATGTGGGAATAGGATTCCTTTTTCAGTTGGGTGTCATATTAGCTGTGAATCACATCGGAGTGGATAACTTCTAATTAGGAACAAACCCCATTCAAAATTCCAGGCAGATTTAATCCAAAATCATTCTCTGCATAATTTCTCTACAAGCAAAATAGTAGAGTTAATCTTATGTGTTGGTTTTCTTTTAAAACAAATAGTTTAGGAATAGGTAAATCACTGCTTAAACCCAGTACAAAGAAAGAGTGAATAAAGATCATGCCAAAACTGTATTATGGAAAGCACTGAGAAACAGCTACCTTGTAAGAATAAAGTATGTGAACTTTACCTAATAAAATAAGATTCCTGAAACAGGCTCATCTCCTGCCGATGCTGAGCATTACCTTTTGCAAAAATAAAAGCTGATAACTGCAGTCTGCCCGTACAAATCAGCAAATCATTCTGCTTTCTCTAATTTAGCAGAATATATCTGAACAAGCCTAGAAAGTCTCAAAATAATTTTGCAACACACTTTCTTTAAACTAGATTTCAAGACAGGAGAGGAGGAGGGTGGGAGCTTAAGGGGACCAGGGGTCACATTGCCATTCTGGAAACTACAGGGACCACATGCTTTCTCCATTGCTATGGCAGCATCCTGCCTAGTAATTTCAGAAGGTAATGGATTTCTGTTAGTCATCCATAGAGCCTTTGGCTAACAGGTGGCATATAATAAATAAATAAATAAATAAAGTACACACAGCTTGCTTACAAACCTCAGTATGCATCCAGTCAAGGCATATGATCCCCTGCAAGTTCTTTCTTGCAAAAGCACAGACGTGGCAGGGAATACCAATACAAAATCAGTGTGTGGGGTGAAGGGGGGAAGTAGAAGGTTGTGGGCCACATGCTACCCACCTCTGCTTTCACAGGAGGGAGTACTCTTAATGGTGTTGTGAAACAGTTGTAATCTCTCCAGGCACTGCTAAATAGAAATACAGATTTACTTTGCATTGTAAATGCAAGTGCTTTTAAAAAAATGCATTATTTTCTCATGGAATACAAACATTTGGATATGTAAGATATTCCATCATGTTATTACTTTTATAGGACAATCCACATACATCATGTTACAAAGCATTAGATGACAGGTCTGTGCTCAAGGGCTTTTCACTCTAGAGAATAACATAAGGAGAAAGAGAGAAAGCAGAGGACATGGATGAAAATGGGGACAAAATAACAGGGAAGACTGTGTGATAATTGTAGTTGCACCTACTTTTGTTTCCTTCCAGTAAGGTGTGGGGACTAGGCAGTTGTGCCAAAGCTTTCATGGAATAGGTGGGTTGAGAGATTTACCGTACAATCCTAGGCATGTCTAGGGAGGAAAATGTCCTGCAAGTGAACATGTAGGACTAAAGATGCCTAACTTTTCATGCTTAAAATAAGTAGGAGGTGTGAGCTTGGGCAGCTGTTTGCCATAATGAAGAAAGGCAGAGTAATTTGAGGGAGACAGTGACATCTATAAGTAAAGGTCATAGGGCAGGGATGTGTTAAGATAAAGGACAGGCAGATAAGGCAGGGATGGGAAACAAAGCCATGGGGGTTTTGAAGGTAAGACTGAGAAGCTGGTGCACGATTGAGGAATGGACAGAAAGCCACCATAACAATCTTTAATTCTTCCTTTGTTGGCATTTTACACCATTTGGACAAGGATTAGGTAGTTACTGTTTGTGATTATTGACACAGCCATAGGCACTAAAAGGAAAAAGGAAAGAAGCACTGTTCCCTTTTAATCCAAATGCTGTTTTGTGGTTGAAGCTTTGTTCTTGGTGATCATTTCACTCTTCTTGCCCAAGTGGCATTGGCCTCCCAATACCATAGAATATCATTAATCAAATATAGTTAAGGAAAGGGGAGAACTCTTAACAATCTGTTAATTGGTACATTGTTTAATTCTGGTTCTGTCCCATCTGCTATGCAATCTGTTGCTGCCATTACATTAATGGAAGAAAAGAATTCATCTCTAATCAGCTTCTAAAGTTCTATCCCACTTCTTTCTGCCATGCCTAGTTCACAGCAGCCACAGAAGAGGTGGTAACACTCTTCTTGGAAAATGGGGAGCTGCCTTTCACAGACTTACTCCATTGGACCATCTCAGTATTGGCCACACAAACTGTGATGGTTCTCCATGGCATTACACATTGAGAAGGATATTGTACGGTTCAGTGCTCATCCATGCATAGTGCTCAGTGTGTTGAAAATACAGTTTTCAGTGAAAACAGGCGTAGCCTACCCCCTCTCTGCTGTTCACTCACAGTCTGGAGCAGTAAAACAGAGAAACCTAGCTACAACCTAGATAGGGTAGTAAAGCACAACCCTGTGAACTCACATTGTCAACAGGTTTTGCTGTCACGTTACCTTTCAGCATACCTCCAGTGATAGCTGAATTTTTATGCTAAACTGCTCACAGATCAGATATTTGACCAAAAAGTACCTGTAACTTTTTGAGTAATACTGTGAACAAAAATATGTGGGAGACCTAAAAATAGTTAAAAACCTGTTGGGTATTTCTAAAGTGGCCCTATATTATAAAATAAGTGCTCATGAGTGGCCCAGATAATATCTCTTATACAAAAGGTGTTTTTTTGCCAAGTGACCATATTTAAAATATAACTGAACAAGTAGCGCCTTGAACAGAAAGTGGCAATGTGGTGAACTTCTATTCAGGATGTCAGCCAGCCCACTTTCAGGGTATATCTGTTTTCCCTTATCTACCTGCTCTTCTGATGGCAAAAGAAGAAGGGGACGGCAGAGGATGAGGTGGCTAGATGGAGTCACTGAAGCAGACTGTGTGAGCTTGAGTGGACTCCGGGGGATGGTGGAGGACAGGAAGGCCTGGAGGAATGTTGTCCATGGGGTCACAATGGGTCGGATGCGACTTCGCAACTAACAACAACAACCTGCTCTTCAGTCTCAGTCTGTGCACATGACCACTGAGCATACTCAGTGCTTACAGAGCTGTTGAGCAAGGCGCTGCTTTATACTTCTGCAACTCCTGCCTTGTGATGTTTCTCTCTTGTATATGGATGGCGCTATTTTGGCTACATAAGGATCAGCAGTTGGAGAACAAGATAGGGCAGCATGTGTCCCATTTAAGTCCTTTATTTGAAGAGCTGTCAAAGGACTGTCCTTTATTTTGAGGGAGTCCTCTGTTCAAAATACTACCTGGTCCTAGGCTGTGAAAAGGAATCATCAGAAGGCAGTTGAAATTGTCTATCTTGACAGCTGACTGAACAAGTCACACAGGTTATTTGGACAGTTTCCCCAACTATGGTGAGCTGTATTTCTGTTTATATTATAATCCCTTTTAATGGTGCACCTCAACATCTAAACTAGTATATGCAAATAAGCATCCTCTTTTGTCTTCTTTTTTTGATCATGCATTTTCTCTTTGTTGGGGATTCACAAGGAAAGAATCTACTCTGACAATGGGAGAGAGCATTTTGTATATAGGTTTTTGTTTTATTAGGGTACAAAGATGTTAAGTGCCTACACTACTGTGTTTCTTTACAGTTCATTTGTTCTCTTTATTCCACAATTCTGCTTTAAGGATTTTATATGAACTCTGAGAGGGAAAAACTTGTTTGACTTGACAGTGTATATCTAATTGGCTGTTACTCAGTAAAGTGGCTAACCCCTGTGTCTAATTAAACTAATTGCATAGTTTAACCCTAATTAATATAATTAAGTGTGCCTTTCTTTAATTTTATTAAATATACTGGGGCTTTTAAAAAAAAAAAACCCAGCTCCCTGTGACTTGTTTGATATACATAGTTCTTGGTGTCAGTGGGAGACTGGTGCAGGGCTGCACATCAAGGCTTTATGGTAGATCCACATTCTGTACCTTCAGAGCATTTGCTTTCTGAAAGTCACATCAGGCCCAAGCTGAGCATATGCCAACAACTTTTCCCATCTGTTCTGCAGGCAGGGAGGTTGTGAGCTGAACGGGAATGGTGCCGCCCGCACAGGTGAAGAGTCTATGTTAAGCAAGGCAAACCTCCACATTGTAGCTGCTCCATTTTGGGGTGCTATTTCTGTCACTGCAGCCTGTTTATGAAAGTGGCTTGTATCAGATCTCCCCTTGAATATTCCTGTCTCTGTAGATGCCATGGCTGGTAGTGTATACTTAGTATCATGCTTTCCCGGAAAGCAGTAACCCACTAATTTGCTGGGATAGTCCCATACCTGAGAGCTTCTATCCTTCAAGATAGCAACCAAGGAGATCAAATGGAGAGGAAACACCAGACAGGACTTCTCTGTTGTGTCTCAGTATAACTGCAGATCAGAGACTTCCCTGCTCCAGCTAGCAAATGCCACAGGCAAACCAATAGCCAGATCCCCTGTTCTTTATCACTATATGTTTCCACTTCCTGCTGGAGAAGCGCACTTCCAGAACAGTCACGGTTGAAATGGGCAGAACATTTTCTAAAGAATTTCCCTCCACCACCATGCTTTTTTTCCCTCTTGGAAAAAATATATATATATATTCATGCCTAACAATAAATATATGCCTATTGCAAATACAATATTGGGCAATCTTGGCATTTGTAATGAATGAATTTGTAGCAAATATTTTTAGGTGATTATCCCCAACAAGAATGCAAGAAAAGGAATATATGTAATGGAAATACATGCATGTCTCAGGGTAAATGAAACCAATTAGTGGTGACAGCGAAGCTGAAAGTACCTCAGCAACATTAGCGGAAGAGAACTGAACTCCACTGGAAGAGATGATTGCTTGCCTATCTTTGGCTTGCTGAAATGAATTTGTGTGCAGTATATCACATGCAACACATTTATACCTCACCCTTTTTCCTCTTGCAAGGAACCGAAGGCCACTTACAAGGTTTTCTTCCTCTCCATTTTAGCCTCTCAACACTGTTGTGAGATAGGTTAGGCTAACTGGCCCCAAATCACCCAGTAAAATACATGGCTGAGTGGGGACTAGAACTTTCCTAGTGAGGACAAGGTCCCCACGAGTATCCTGAGCAATTGGTTCTCCTAATGTTTCTAGATTCTATCTGGATGGCTGTGGAGGAGGTCAGTGTCACATTCAACCCCAGACATGCGCTTCAAGCTTGGAGCTGGGACTCCAACCTCAAAGTGCCCTTCTTCCATCTTCACAGCCAGCACAGTTATTTCTACACTAGTTATGGCTCTGAGGTCAGAAGGCTGGGGTTTTGTGAGCAGGGAGAGGAAGAGAAAGGCTCTCCCAGTATACAATGCATCTTGGTGGGGTTTTAGTCTTTTTTATTTGCATGCAGAGCCAGAAGACCTAGACAGTTGACATTCCTCTTCAAAGACTTTTTGCAGTGTAGAAGAAATATGGATGCACAGTCCCTCCCTCCACTGGGTGTCCTTCACCGAGTTTGGAAAGATAGTTGTGTTTCCTGTACCATTTTGGCATTTAATTTAAACAATGTAAGGATAATAACCACATTAAAGTGTGATCACTTTAAATGTTTTTAATTCTTTTCCATAAATATTTCAGCTCGAGTACTTGTGATATATTGGGACAAGGGCACTTTTAAAAGCTTTGTTTGCTAAATACAAGTAAAATGAACACTTAGATCCCTTTCTAGAGCATAAGAATATTTTCCAATGCAAATTACTTTCATGCAAATTAGCCTAGATTTGCTTAGGAAAGACTCCAGAAAATTTTCTGGTAGCGTTTCTTATTCAGAATTTTCTAGAAAACCCATATCAGTATGCCTGAGAGATAATTCTACAAACTGGTGTTTCGTGGCTTCTGTAACAATCTGCCCCCAGAATCATTTCAGAAACCAGGGAGTATTGAATTAGCTACCCCATTACAATGGAATGGTTAGGAAAGAAGCCTGTCATACAGTCCTATTTAACTCCTACAATTTGGGATGGGGTACAAGAGTAGAGTAACTTGTTTAAAATACTCAATGGCTACTTATTGTGCAATATCTTGCCCAACAAACTTACCAACAAACAGAACAATAAACATAGCAAGACATCCAAATTGTCACCATCAGAAACACATAAGACCCAAAGCAGTAAAGATCCAGCATTTAGTGATTGTGAAATGCCCAGAAATATAGGCACCAAAACAAGAGTGAGGGGACCATTTCAGAAGGGCAACACCATGGAGATAGCCTCTGCTGCTGGATGGTAAACTGCTTGTTGTGATATGCTCAACAGGGCCTCCTCTGAATTTCTTAGTTATCTGGCAGATCTATCTAGGGAAAGACAATCTTTCAGGTAAACTATTGGAATAGATTACAATAGCAATTGTATAATAAATACAAAAGCTCCATTGGACTCTATAGCACTTAATTTCAATGTATGCATGTGGATTCTACATGGATTCAGAGTATTAATCTATTCATGGTTGAATCTTATGCAAGTTTAAATAGGAAAAAGGCCTGCTTTCCCCAGCATGCCCTAGCCAACCAGCTATCTGGGGCACGCTGGGAAATGTAGACCTTTTTTCTGTGGAAGCTTACACTGGCCTGTACACTTTGAATGTCTAACTATGTGGTGCACATTCCTATGTATGTTTTCTGTAGTAAGCCCCATGAATTGAATGGGACTTGCTCCTAGGTAACTGTATATAGGACTGCAGCCTAAGAAATACAAGCAGCATAAGGATCTCTTGGATAGAGACATGAGCATCAGAGCCCACCTTGGAATATTAGCCAAATTGCTGTTAACCATAAGCTGCTGTATTTCCATATTTCTGTGCTCCATTAAGGGTTACTCTTATATTCTATGATTGGGTAGTTAACCAATCTCCCTAATTATCTGGAAGTTTTGGGTGTCTGACCATTTGAATAAGAAATTGTATGATGCATAGATTGGAGCAGCTATACAAAATTATATATCATTTGTCTCTTATCCTACTTCCTGTTAGTTAGACAAGATGTGGCACCTTGAGAAAGACATTTCATTTCCCCAAATACACAGTTTAAAAACTTCCTGTTTAATGGACAGACCTATCCTTCAAGAAAACTCACAGAAAAAGTAAACTTTTTTTGCGTACCAAGTTAAAGATCTAAGCCAAAACTAAACAGCAGTTTGTTTCCACCACCTCTAGAGACTGGGATTTACAATATCCTTAGGTACTCTCTGAAATCCCCCTTTCTGAACTGGTTCACAAGACTGTTTCTGCTTTGTTTTGTGTACTTAGATGGAGAATTGTATCTGCCTAATTAACACCTTGGGGATTTAATATGGATGGTAAACTCAATTCTAAGCCTATATAAACCAAAGGAAAAATATACTTGGACTGTAACTCACTGATTTCACAAACAGGGCAGCTTGTATGTTTTGTACTAATTCATTAATTATTTTTTCATACCACCCTGTCCTGAAGGCTTTTAAAAAATTGCTCATATATACCTGGCAGCAAGCTAATCTATGGAATTATGAGTTCTGTGCCACTGAAATTTCTTCTTGTAAATCACCTCATCTGTTCTGTGGTTAAGAACATCCATATAATATAATGAAATCCCACTGGATGTGTCATAAGTTTGATGCACCATGTAGGCACAGCAAAAGGAATAAGCATGATGTGAACTGTTACATATACTGGAAGCCACATTTAAGGATCAATTCTTCACAAGCCACCTTCAATCAACCTTTTTTCCTTTCTTTTATTTTCTTTTTTTAAATTAAGAGATACAGGAGTCAGATTATAAATTGGCTCAAAGTAGGCTGAATTGATGAAGTACTCTAAATTGTACATGTCTACAATTTATTAGTTTAACCCTGTGATCCTTCAGATGGCAATTTTCTTTTATCATTTGATCCCTATACAGTTATAGCATAAAATCTCTTCATTTTGCCTTTCCTATAACATTGCTTTTCATTTATTGCCGCAGCTGTTTAATCACATTTTTTTTCTGAAGGTTTATTGCAAGCTAAACAAGGATTAGGTTAAGCAGTGCTGGGCAGAGGGTAGATCTCCAGATGTTCTGGATGTCAGTTCCCACAGCATTCATCATTGCTAGCCATGCTGGAAAGGCTGGCAGGGGCTTTCGACAGTCGAAGTCCAAAACATCTGGAGATCTGCTTTCTGCTCACCACTGGACTGGATTATCTCAGTTACAAGTCAGAGTAGGGCATGAGATGGAAGGAACTTTGGTTCATATCTCTATTTAGTCGGAGCTGGAGCCTTGTCGGTGTGGACAGCTGGAGACAAGTTGACGATTGCTCTAAGTTGGGCACTGGGTGAACTGGGGTAAGCTGTGCCTGCGTGTAGGGGGTCTGTGTACAATCCTCATGATAGTGGCAGTCCCTTTTCAAGCCAGCACTATCACAAGAATTGGGGTGTCCATATCTGGATGAATAGCATGGAAAGTCAGTTCACACAACAGCTCCACATGAACCCAGCCTGGTAATGGCAATGGCTGCCCTGTGCCCAAGAAGATATCACATGTTTTCAGCATGGAGAGCACAGCATTTGTTATGCATTATAGCCATGCCCACCTTTGGCAAAGATCTACTACAGACAAGGTCAGAAAGGGAAAGCATTATTGGAAACCCATTCCCCCTGCCCAAACTGTAAGGTTTCTAGGGGAATATTCATATTGACTTTTGCACATGTTGATTTGGTAGATAGCCAGGACAACTGATTAGATTCCTGAACCTGAAAGAGTCAAACTACTCTAGTCCACTTGGCTGGGAATAAATACCAGATTACAGTGCTGGGAATTTGTGTTTATTTGGGATTGATTTTATTATTCTCTTATGTGCTGAAAGCTACAGAGGCTGGTGTGCTTAACTATCCCCATCATCTAGACAGAAGTGCTTGGGATGACCTGGATTTTGATAAGTGTTCATGTGAGAATGAATGTAATATTAGACTGGCAGAATAAAAATCAGCAGAAATCATTTTTTTCTGGATTCACAGCCAACAATTGGCACAGCGTCCATTAGGAACAATTTATCAGCATGAAAACATGACACAAGTAGTGGTAGCAGAAGAGGTACAAATGCCCTTGTTTTCATTTGCATTTTCATGATGATGTGCTCCTCAAATAGGCTAAACAAATGAGGACAATGGTGATATTTCTTTGGTGACCATCACTCTATAATGTAATTTGACTCTACTATATTAAAGTTGAAGGCTGTGTATTTCATTACACATTTACTTAGAAGCAAGTTTAATTAAGCAGGACTTTCCCCTGAGAAGGATGGCATGTGACACTTAGCATGATCTCTCTTATATTTTTAAGAAAATAAACTAAACAAAAACCAACATCAAAAACAAAACTTATGCTGGCCTAGATGGACCTTGGTCTGACACAGCATGACTGCTCCTACATTCTTATATTCTATATTAGCATAATATTGGTGAGTCTGAGTCTAAATTTTGCCGTGTGGAGGTGCAAGTGACAGCCACTTCATACCTAAGCCATTTGGACTGGGAAGGGCCTTGTCAAGCCAGTCTCACTGAGGGGTTCTCCCTAGTGATCTACCTTCTCATTACCAACAGCTGCCATTCCTCCTTTTCCTCTTTCTGGTCACTGCTATCAGTTACTTGGTTGACAATCAAAGATCCTGGGAATGTGTAGGAAGTGCTTCGAGTGCTTCTCCTGCTCACCACCATGACTGTTGCCTGAGTCAGAGAAAGAGGCAGTGAATGAGCATGTTGAGGTGGTAATGAGGAGAAGCAATTCCAGGGGATTCTTGTCATTGAGTCCAGCTGGGGTAAGGGCCTCAGCAGACATCATGATGATGGCTCTGATCATCATGAGCAAAGATGATGATCAGAGCCATCATCATCTTTGCTCATGACGATGGCTCTGATAACACCCTACTCTCGATGAAAAGAGGCTAAGTCCTTAGCCCTGTCTATTTGAAGGAGGGGAACCTTGAATTTTAAACAAGCATGAACAGCATAACCGAGGCAACACGTGGGGCTTTGGTACCTCTGCCCCAGTAAAAATATCTTTTGACTAAGAGAAATGGTGCACAAGATGGCTTACAGTCTTAAATAAACAATAATACAACAAATGCATCAAAACACCACCACAACAGAGTAAAAAAGGCATACAGCCAAGCTGACTTGTTTATTTACCTAGCACCTGTTTGTATGAAAAGGGTATTTTTTTTCCTGCTGGTGAAAGGACAGCAGAGAGCAAGCTAAGCTAGCCTTCCTCAGCGGGGGCTTCCCAGCTTGGGAGATAGCAGGCACATTACTCTAAACATGCTGCTGAAGTTGGCAGTCTTAAAAGAAGGGCCTCTCCTGAACATCATAAGGCCTGGGAATGCTTATTTGAGGGACAGTAGTCATGTTTACTGTATCCCAGTTGTCCTCCATTCTCCAGGGAAATGTAATTTTTGTGGCAGTCTGCCTCCCTTGCTTTCCAGAGTAAATCACAGCGTTGTTCCCAATGGCTTAGGTCTAGCTGTTGGGGATGCATGACTGTCTTCGAAGCAGCCTCGTATTCACACCAGGACCTCATATGTATTTTAGCTGCTTGAATCTGCCTGCTGGCAATTTGACAATATCAGATGTCTATGGGCAAATATGTAGGTCAATTTGCACAGCACAAGAGTTGAAATGTTCTGTAATGTCAATTATTTGCATCTTTAAACATGTCTAGAATTTATAGTCTGTGTATTTTTTCTGCATGCAAATTTTTGTTGACTATCAAAATAAATGAAATAATTGCTCTTGTGATGCCTTCCATTAGTTCATAAAGGAAATTATTCTTTGTTTGCTTTTGAGAAAAGGAGAAGGGAAGTTAAGCTTCATTAGGTTGCATTTTAAAGAGACAGGATTTATTCTGCTGAAAGAGAAACAATGATGTCTAAACCACCAAAGCACTGAGTATAGAACATTCTGTCATTTAGGCATAGTTTAAGTTGGATAAACCTGGAAGGAAGTGGCTTAATAATTAAAAATGTAATTTATTACTCTAATTGTGTCACAAATTTGATAGAATAATGTACTTAAGAATACAACAAGGTCCTCAGCCAGTTGTGTAGGTATGCCAGACCCTGTTTTAATTTCCTCTAATGTAACTTTGTACAGTCCTGATTCAGGTTGGGCCCAGCCTGCACTGGGAGGGAAGAATTAACTCCCCCCCCCCCCCCCCGCACCATTTCCTTCTCTGAAATTCCACTTCTTCCTGGGGAGAGGGATTGAAAAAGAAAAAAAAATCCACTGACTGGAGTGGAAACTTTTCAATTCTGCTCCTTGGGGGAAGAAAATTTCAGGGAAGATATATGAAGTGGGAAGGCTTAATCCTGCCCTCTCAGAGCACACTGGTCCCAATCCTAACTGGAGACACATGCAGTTATACTAGAGTTAAACATTCCACAAGTCTCAGTTAGATGCTATATGGTTAATAGAATGTGCAGTTCACCCTTTAGAGTCTACAGGAATTGAGATAGGTGCTTCCTTAGGTGCTTGTGATGTCTTTCTTATCATCCTTGATATATGCACAACCAACTTCCCTTCCCTTCCCTTCCCTTCCCTTCCCTTCCACCCTTTTTCTTAAAAAAATATCAAACAACTAGCTAAAATAGATAATTCTGCATGGATTTGGGTGCATAACATTGTACCTTGGTCATATGTTCCTGAAATGTGTGCACAATGACATCACAAATATAACACTGCCAGTTTCAGAAAGCAATTCAAATATCTAAAGGTATTGCCTGATTGCTGGAATGTATAAAGGCAAGTATACAAGGCAAGGCATGTATAAACCTAAAGCATCTTTCTTCTCCCAGTTCCCTGCCCAAATGGCGCCACTGCAATTGTTTTTGGCCACTGGGTGTTGTTTCAGCAGAAACAGAGCATCTATTAGCAAAGGTACCTTATTTCAAATCTAGATCACAAGGGAAGGAAAGAATCCTGGAGTGCAGGGGAAGAAAAAAATCCAGACTGTTGCTAGCATGTGAAACAAAGCACTGAAGAAAACACTTGAGAAACAAGTTTAGGAAACTGTGTCCCTGTGATTATGATAGATGATGGGGCTGGATTATAAGTGAGAAGAAGTAAAAAGGGAAAGAGTGTTCTAAGCCTTAAAACTAAAATTTAAGGGCTGTTCAAAGAACCTAGATGGAATTTTTTTATCCTGAGAAGAAATGCCCTGCCTACCCAAATAAGTCCTTTCAAAATGTTTGAGCCCCACATCTTGGCCCATTACATATTATGGGATGTTAAACTGCATTTTCCTGAGACAGCAGGTATGCTACAAATCAACAAACTGCTTGTTCTGGGTTTAGGCTGTGATTCCAATTTTATACACAGATCCTAAGGGCAAAATAAAATATGGAGCAGTTATGTGTAGTATAATTCTGCTTTAATTATCAGACAAAGTCATTTCATGCTTCAGTGTTCCCTCATAGAAAAGCTACTTTTTCTTTCTTGTGTAGAAGGGGAACATATAAGGCCTAAAATCCTTGGACCTAACCTAACATACCCACTTTCCTATTTTATTACACAAGGGGAAAATACTCCCTGCCATATCCATCAGCCCTAAAAGGTACACGAAGAACATCAGAGACATCCAAGTGGGTCAGTTGGAGGTGTGAGCCTGCTACAAAACAAACATTGAACCAGAAGGCTAAAGACATGGGGCAGCCTTCTTCAGGCAGGCCGTGTCAGACATGTCAGAAGACTTGTCCCTTCATCTTTAGCTATCTTAGGACTGAGTTTATAGAGTCCTAGAGAAATCTGAAGGCTGCTGGCTTGGAGAAAGCTGACATAGGATATATCTGGGATATATTTTGAAGTAAAGAGCTGGCATTCTTAGTGTATTTTCTTAAGAAAGATCTGGGAACCATGTCCTGCATATTCCATATTTTTCAGCCTAACAGCCTACAGAAAAAGTGTTTTCCTACTTGTAAGCCTGGATTAAAGTTGCAGCGGTTGGTTGTTAGCTTACATATTTTCATTACTGTAGCTCAGAGCTGGTGAGTAATTCATTTTCCATTTAGTCACCCAAGCACACAAACAAATACAACAGGCAGCAAATGCTTCTTGTTAGAATCCAGTGAAAGGTGGTGTTTTGCACTGTTCTTTCCAATGGGCCTGTACAATTCAGATGGTTACAGGTCAGCTGTCTCTCTTTCAAAGGCAGGACTAAAAGCCTTCATTTTTGCAACAGCTGTTCAGACAGCAGCCTCAGCCATTCTCTCTACACTGAGGGTCAAGAGAAAAGAGTTAACAGCTTTTCTTTCCTTGTGCAAATCTTGGATGTAATATGGAAGATGGATCTTCTTGTGATATCATTTTCTGTACATGTCTCTGCTTCCTTTAAATGCCTTTCCTTCCCCTCCTTCTAAGGGCACTTTGGGTGAAAGCCCTTTTATTCTTTGAATTGGCACAGGAAGCAGGATTCCTCCTCCCTTCTCCAGTACCACACTCCAAATCTAAATTGCATCCCCATCCTGCAAGTTTCCTTACTCAAAGAAAGCCTGTGAGGTATAGTGATTAAGAGCACTGGAGTGGAACTGGGTTCAAGTCCTTGCTTAGCCATGGAACTAACTGGGTGACTTTGGGCCAGTCAAGCATCTCAGCCTAACCTACCTCATTGTTTTGTACAGATAAGACTGAGAGCAGCAGGAGGAGAATTATGTAAGCGCTTTGAGTTCTTTGTAAGAAAAATGGTAGGATAATAATCTACTAGAGAAAGAAAGGAAACAGTGCTGGGATTTTTAATCTCTAATAGTCCCTATTAAATCGACTTTGGCCTTTCATTATAAGTTTAGGTATGCCAGCTCTGCTAGAATGCTCAGACTCAATACTTCAATTAGAATTTGTTTCCACAGATTGAGGAAATTTCATGTTCTGAGAGTGATGAGATTTCATGCCATTCCGGTACCATCTGTAGAGAAAAACCATTGGGAAACCACTGTAGTTCCTTCTTACAGCAGCTGCTGAGATAGATCTGGTACAAGAAGAATTTTTGCCATTCATTTGGCTTGGTCTGTTAGCATTGTGTGGACTGTAGTTCAAAATAATGCTGTCTTCCTACCGATTAATAAGTATCCCCTCACTTTTGGTTTACAAGTCCATTCACTGAAGATGAACCTAAGGTTTCATCCTTTTTAATTTTACTCAGAACTAAGTTCAATTGGATTTACTTACCCCTAGGTAATTGCATACAAGATTGTAGGCATAAGCTGCAATACCAAAGTGCGTTTACTTGAACATAATCTCCACAGAATTGAGTAGTACTCTCTTGGAAATAAGGATGCATATAGTCAGATGTTAGCATATCTTAGGGAACATGATGCAGCCACCTTGCTAAAATGAAGCTGATATAGTTGCAGTATATAGCTGGTTAGAACCCTAAAGGCTGGTTTAAGTTCTATAGTGAAAGATAGGCAGAATAGAAATGCAATGAGGAAACGATTAAATGGACTGCAAAACAAAAGTAGAGCTGTCAATGGCAGCTGGGAGGTTTTCCTTTCATCCTTGTGCCAGCTAGACTGAACTGTCTGGAATTCTGCAGTAACTTGACCATCTGTAACTTATGGTTATGCACTCTTTGCATTTCAGGGCATACATTGTAACAGACTTCATGGGCATCAGGAATGAAAGTTTTATGAAGGTGGCAGCTGTGGGGACATGGATGGGAGATTTTGTCACAGCTTGGATGGTAAGAGGTGTTTTGTTTTGTTGTTTTGTTTTGTTTTGTTTTAATTAGAAAAAACAACTTGAAAGTTAAACAAGAAAAGTCTAATTGGTGATTGAAATCCAACATAACCCGAAGGCCTTGAACAGCACAGTGCAACACAAATATGCCCCAGGGTAACAACACCATGATGGAGAACAGCTGGATATGTCCATATACAACGCTGCTATAGTTAGGATGCATGTTAGAACAGGAAAAAGGGCTTCCCAGTATTCCCAGCCAGCTTGCTGATTCTCCACTTGTCAAGCAAGCAAGGTTAGCAGTGATGAGAAAGAGAAAGGATCAATAGCAGCTGGTGGCAATGACTGTGAGAAGGCCGACTCAACGAGGGAAGAGAGACACTGCAGATTCCTTGCCCAGGGCACTCCAAAGCTTCCAAATCCAAAACTTGCAACTGTATCCATGTTTACTGATCTTCAAGAAAAGCCATTCCCAGGTGCATGTACAGAAGACCAAGACATCTGGAGCACATCAGGTTAGGGAAGACTGCTTTACAGAATGCACTTGTAGAGCAGGGATTATGATATTTTACGGTGTAAACAAAGGTAGAGAGGTTGTTGTTCTTTCGCTATAAAGAGTTTTATGTAATATTCGTGGTGGAGTACCATTTGCTTTACTTTGCACAGATTCTAATACAGGGAATTGTCCCTTTAAAAATTTGTTAGGTGAAACTAGAATAATGAGGTTTTCCTGTATTTTACTGCTTTATTTTACTGCTGTTTCATTTATGGTATGAGAAGATGGTTCTGAAGATCAGTGCAACTTATGATTTATTCATCAAAGTGACAGCACACTCTTAGGCATGTCTTCTCAGAAGTAAGCCCTATTCTATTTAATGGAATTTACTTCCATGTAGATCTGAATAGATTTGAACCCTTAGTCTCACATGCACTTCAGGTAATTTTAGTCCTTGTACCCTGCACCTAACATACTAACAACTTAGTATTTTGAGTTTACGGAAATTTTCATCTTGATCTTTTCAGAATATCTCTTTCTTTGTGAGAAGTACATTTGTTTTGCATTTGACAATGTGCCTTCTTTCTAACTTAACAGTATTTTCAGAAGCATAACCTATTAACTGCCAAATGTCTCATGTTCAAGAAGACTTGATTTGAAATATAGTAGAAATATAGTATTTTCATGTACAAAATCTTATTTTCTTAAGACAGTTGGAATTTTATATGATGAAGTCTTGCAAATAGTTCCTGGTGGACAATCATTTGTGCTTCCTCATCTCAAGGGTTCAATCAGTTACACATCATTCCCATTGAACTCAATAGGAATAATCATAACTACAACCATATAGTGATGTGGGCTTTCCAGAAAACAATTCCCATGCATCTTAGAATAAGTTAGGATCACTTGCATAGGGAAATTTGCACTGGAAATGTTTCAGATGCTCTCTATATGTGTTAGACTTCTGCTCTTAGCATTCCTGGCTATTGGCCATGCTGACTGGTGCTGATGGATATGAAAGTCTCATACATCTGGAGAGCACCGTTCTGGGAGACATTGCCCTACACAGTGATCCAATTTAGCACATCTATTGTATATATTAATTCCATAAATTTATATGCCCCTTACAATATTTAAAAATATTTAAGGGTTTTACAAAGAAAGATTAAAGACACAATCCATTGGGAATGTCCATAACCCACTGAACTCAGACGCTTACAGGCATCCTGTGTAGAATGGGGGGAACACAAAAGCAAGGGTCACCTCTGCACTCCTCCTGCTTCAGGTGCCAAGTCTGAAGGGTTTCAGTCAGTTTTGTAGGATTGCACACTGTAATTCTAAAATTACAGCTCTAAGTTTACACAAATAAACTTAGGGCTTCTAGAGGACTTTGGATTTGAATCTGAAAACTCCCAGGGCCTTCTAGAAGTCGTCTAGAGGACTGTAGGATTACTCTGCCCTCAGTGTATTAAAATACATAATCATGAGTACACAGTTTTTTTTCTTAAGGAAAGATGTAAGAATTAATCTTGGAATTGTTGTTTTTCAAGTCTTAGAGAAATTCTCCTAAATATTTTATATTTATCTTTTACCTCCTATGTATTTGAAACAAACTCAACTGTGATGGAAATTAAAATAACATAAAGGATGCAGTTTCTTTTATCTTTGCCGTTTCCAAGTATGTGTCAATGACATGTCCATAACAAATTACAGTATTTTGATCTGGTGACCTTGAAACAGCATCCTGCAAATCATCCATTTGGGCAGATTTAAAACAAGAAGTACATCCATCCATGGTTCTCCAGCCAAACTATTAATCATTCATAGTTGCAGCTGAATCTCCATGAGCGTGGTCTTCTTTTCACCAGTTTTGTTCTCTATTTGTTTCTGAAATAAAATTTACACAATTCGAAGGTCATCAGAGAAAACTGATCCTGGTCATCTTTTGGCAAGCTCAGATTCACTGAAAGCCAAATGAATTAGTAGTTGTTAGCTAAAGTGCATCAGGCAATGCATTCAGGCTAATGATTAGAAAGCAGCTAATATAATATCAAGGGCAAACAGCACCATGTTATCATTATAATGAATTCAACCTAATCCAGACTCTGGGGTAAGTGGTCCAGTGAGCTTTTGCAAAGCTTCCTCATTTACTTTGAGGAAGGAAACAGCTATTCACCTTGATGGTGGAACAATAGCAGCAGCCGAGTTCATTCAACAAGGACGTACATGCACACGTGTCCTGTTTCTGGGGAAATGCTTCTTTAAAAGTATACAACAGTAACCCAGGATTTCTTAAGTGCTCCAAGCTTAGACTTTGTAAGTTCAGTCTCTATGAATATGTTACTTATATTGTAAGGAAAGAAAAAGCAACCAGATGAGTTAAACCAAGTGGCACTTAGGTAAACTGGTAGCTGGCTTCACTGTCAGAAAGAGATGGAATAGAATTCTGATCTGCTGCTAAACAACCTCATTAATTCCTCCCCTATACAATCAAGTAGGTTGTTCCATTGAACCCTACCTCTTGACTATGCAGAAAGCTTGTTTTTTCCCTTTACCCTTTAAGCAGACTACACATGCAATGAAAATGTTTTAATAGTGTGTTATAAAACATCACATTGTCATTCACTGCTTCATTAGTGGAATATTCCATCAACAGGAAATTGACAAGGACTCTTCCTTGCTTTTCTTGCCTCAGTTTCATTCTGAAATTGTTCATATTCATATTTTGTGTTTTATCCCAATGACCTTGGATATCACTATTGAATCTTCAGCCTATGGCCTGCCTGTAGCTTGCTGGTGGGATTAGATTTTATATCTGGTGCGCTCGTGTGCGTATGGCTGCCTATATACTAGGGATGACTTAAAATTTCTATGCATTCAACTCATACATTCTTCAGCAGACTGGCATAATCCAAATCCAGCTGATTTCATGGACTTGTGGCCATTTTTTAAAGCTCTCTGAAATTGGATGCAAGTTTAGTCATATGAAAATATGAAAGTAACTACGAAAAAAGCTAAAATATAATACAAAAAATAAAATATCCTTTAAACAAAAGGAGCAAATCCACAATCACATTCTGTTGTGTAGCACTCCATTTTTGTGTGCTCTGTTAATTGATGGTATGCTGATCTAAATGGGGAAATTGTTTCAACACCTGTTTATTGCACTGGTCTGAGGGCAGAGAACACACCTGAAATGTGTGTGCACATTTATGCTCAGTATTGTGCAGTTACTATGATGTTGGATGTGGCTGTCAGAAAATAAAAAAATAATAAATAAATTTTCTGTAGAGCAAAAAGCAGATGGATTGGCCTTGGACATTTCTGTCAGCCTCATCAGCCTCTGATCAGTAGCCACCACCATGGTTTGTTTTGTTTTGTGAGGCAGAATATTGTATTTAAAAAATAGTTAATGTTGTTATGATGTTAGGCTGACATAGTGTTCTTTTTGGTATGATAAGCCAATTGGTGTTCATGTATGCTTTACAAATAGTTCATTTCCTATCTCCACATTCTTCTTCAAATGAAGTACAATATTTTTATGGGATTTAAAAATAATAATATGCTTTGATAGCAGCGTGTATCCTAAAACAGGTGAGCAAATACTTTGGGACAACTCCTTTCTGCAGCAGAATCCTGACCCCATCACACATTGTTCGATATGGCATCCAAAGGTGTTTTATGTGCGGGCATACCTACCTGCCAGGAAAAGGAAGAGGTGGGGAACTTTTATTCCTTACAATTCTTCTGTAAAGATAGAAAGCCACAGGCAGGCAGCACCATTCTGCAAACTCTTGCTCAGCTGGAATTACATCATAGTTACATGAGTGAAAGCATGTCTTCTGCCTCTTACCACTTACTGTAGAATGAAAGGAACCATTTATTTTACCAGCAGCTGTAACTTGCCATATTTATAGGGCAGCTGAAATTGCAGCCATAGTGTTGAGAATTTTAAGCAACATGTAGGATGGCAGCTGGGAAAGGCCAGAAGTAACTGACATTGTCACTGACTCACTGTTTTGTCAAGAAATTGGGCATGGCAATTCAGGTTCTGATTGAAGCCAGTCTTTCCGATTGTTTTTCTTCCTCTGAGATATAATTGAATTTTCAGTGGCATCTGAAGTAGTACAGTGGAGCTAACAACTCTGCTGTACTTCAGAGGTGGAAATGAAATTAAACTGTGAAGCATGAAATGAAAAGAATGAAACGGATAAGATATATAACTAAAGTTGCTTAGTGCAAGCAACACTGCACAATGCAGGCAACACTGTAACAAATGATCTCATTAGAGGTATTGAGATGCTATTCATAGAAGCAAGGGCAGTGTCTAGGACCCTATTCTTGTGGAAGATTCCTTGTACACATGTATGCATGTGAGTTCTTCTTTTTCCCATTTCCAGAGGGATTCCTATTTAGTTATTTAGTTTAATACACCAGCACATGGTTTCCCAAACTCTGTGAAATCACATACCAAATATTATTGCAACTTCTAGATCAGCCCAGTTTGGACGTGTGATTATATCCATCCTGCTCCTACACTCCCTGTAAAAATTATTTCCATGTGTTTCACATGCCTTCATAGGCCCAACATCAGACATGCTGATTTTTAGGCCTAAATGCCCAAATCTACCTTTCTGGGTATCAGGAGCTAGTTTTCCCCCTTTGAACTTTCAAAGCAACAGACTGTTCTTTGGCAAAAGCTCTTTATTCTCCAGAGTACATCCAGTAAGCACAATCACCACAGAACGAGTCTCCAAGCATGCGCAGAGTGGTTAATTCAGCCCAATCTAGTAACTTCTTCTGAGAACACTCCTTTTGAGTATCCCTGGCCCCCTGTCCCTGGGAGGCCAGGCCTCTTCTCTGTGCATTGCCCCTCTGGTTGGCTAGTCCTTTTCTCCTGATGCCTCATCATGGAGTCAAGAATCATTCCAGGCCCAGAAAACTCCTGCAGCTCCTGTCCCATGCCCTCTGCCAGCAGTTGTAGCTCCTGACTATGCTCAGAGTTCAGCTAAACACCTGGAGAGGACAGCCTTGAGATAAGCCCTGTTTCTCCCATCTTGCTATCTAGAGCTCCAGTTTCCCAGAGCCCATCCTCCCCATCTGAAGAGTCTGAATCTTTCTGACCTTGAAACTCATGCCAAGCACAACTGCCTCTTTCATTTCCAACACTGGGATTCCTAGTCTGGCTCTGTTGGGGTGGAGAAGGGGCCAAACGTCATGCCCCTTCCCTCTGGCCTTCCTTCAAGCATCACCTGAATGGTGACTTATCAGCTTTTGTGCAACATTTTTCCCAAAGAGTGAAATGTTCCAAAAGAATGAAATGTTTTTCCTAAGGCTTAGTTACTGGCATAAAGAGCTGTAAGATAAAAAGGCTAGGATTTTCTTTCCTCCTTTACCTTTGATCCCTTTCACCACCAGAATGCAGCTTTCAAGAACTTCCCTGAAACGAAGGTTGGTCCCTTAACTGGAAAAGGTTTTGCAATCCTCCCCAAGGTACTGCACACTGCTAAGATGAAGTTTAAAGAAACCCAAGAGAGCTGTATATTGAATCCTCCAACTGATTTGGCCACCTTTTTGATTTGGTTCTGATCAGAGCTGCTTGAGACATTTTCCTGTCTGAAACAAAAGGCAAGATGGTGCACCTTTCCATTCTCTGTATAGAAGCCAAATGGACTAGTAGTTGATTCTTCCTTTGGTGTCTCCCAGTTCATCAGAGGGCAGAAAGCTAGCTTATGATTCAGGCCCAGTTGGGCTCTCTAGCACTCTGCAGCTGCACCCTGTCCACCATTTCCTGAGGCAACTGAGTCACTTTGTCTCATGGCAGGGATGGCACTAGTCATGATTTATTTATTTATTTGTTTGTTTATATAATTTGTCTGCCGTCCAATTACTAACGTCTCTGGATGGCTAACAGCATAAATGATCCAGTCCTGATCCAGTCCTGCATTATCCAAATAGTTTATGATGTTATAATATTTATATCTTGCCTTTCCCACAAGGAAATTAAGGCAGCATATATGGCTCCACACACTCCTGTTTTGTCCTTACTACAATCCTGTGAGGTAGCGTGTGTGTGTGTCTAGCTCAAAGGCAACCAGTAAACTTTCTGGATGGATGGAGATTTGAACCGGGATCTGGTTCAGCATGCTAACAAATAGACAAGATTGGCTCTCTTCAGTCTTTATCTGAATTTATGCAGTGAACATGGGGGTCACTCATTCTCTGTGTATTAAGCAAGATTTCCAAGCTGTGTGATCTTAAAGATTTAGTCCTTCCACTGCAGCAGTGGTCACTGCTCAGTCAATGACACATCCTTGCCCATATCGCTCCAGAGAGTTCTTGTTGGGTAGCATCACAGTAAGTGTTTCTAACCTATCATTTTATTTAAGAAAAATGTCTAAAGCAATTTAGCACAAATTTTAAAAAGGATAAAAATTATGCCTGCCCCCCAAAGCATTAAGACATGACAGGAGGTAGTAAAATCCATCTACTCAACAAATCAAGGATCATATGTTACCTTAATTACATAGTATGGAACCCCTCCACCCCCACAATTTGAGTGTAAGCACTCATGGCCCCAACTGGATTGGGATCACAGAATGCAAACCACAGCATTATGATTAAACGTTATTTCTTCCTGAAATTCCCTCATGCAGGGCTGGTTGATAAAGGAAAAAAAGTCTTCCTTCGTATCAATATAGACATTTAAGATTATTTTTAACCACCCTGCTGTGAGAGGGGTCTGGGCTGGCCAATGGTAGGAGAAAATTTAATCCTCTGCTCCTGGTGTACTGTGCTCCTGATCCAAAGCACAACAGTTTGTATTTACAGTGGAGATGAAAGAAAAAGTGAGGGATCTACTACATGCTAGGGCACTAGACACTAACTGTAACTAGTGTCACTATGGTCAGATCTGTTTTATCATGGTCAGATATGCAGTAAACGTATAATTAAACCATCATGGTAAAGGCACAGTTCTTTCATGCTCTATCAGAGAATTTGTTCCCTGCTCAAGTGAGGAGGCACAACATGGGGAGGTGTCTGGATTACTCCCAAGAACTGCAGTTAATTTAGGACCCTGGACAGCAATCTTGGAGCGAGAGCACTAATCAGATACTCATCCAACACTGAATGAGTATCTCTGTGGAAGCTGTGCCCCCTCTGGAGTTTTATCTGTTTCTTAAAAAACAAACTGTCTTCTTTCCTTCTTTTTCTGGAAGGGATGAAGACTACTCCTCTAAAAAGCATCAACAAGCACCCAAACTAAATTAGGCTTACTGATCCTGGCAATGCAGGCGAACACACACACACGTGAGAGAGAGAGGGAGGGAGGGAGGCAGGGAGGGAACAGGATGCTTATCTCTTGTGGGAGAACTTGATAATACATGGAACTGAAGGCAGGAAGTCAAATGAATTTCCTCTTCTTTCTAGTACTTTGTTGCACATGAATGGGAGCCTGGGCATCTCCCAGCACAAGTTAGATACACAAGTCCCATTGGTGGGGTAAAATCAGTGTTCATCCCATTGCAAGAAGATAGCATCATACTTCAGAATGAAGCCCAGAGCATCAAAAGCATGAGTAACATGCTGTACTTGTTATTGCATAACATTTGTGGCCTGTAACAATCAACTGTGAATGATCAAAGACATTCAGAAACAATGTAGATATAGGCCTGCAGAATTCTTTGTGTAGACAGTGAGTTTTTCCGCTCACGATGTACCAACAGTTGCACAATAACTCTGAGGTAACAGCTTTGCATCCTGAATACTAAACAAGCCATTGTTTTATAGTGGATGCATTTAAATTGGGGGAGGGGGTTCTTGTGTGTATGTTGGGTAAGATGACACACCTTATGTTGTTTAGGTTTTCCGGGATACTATAATTTCATTTTTTCCCCTGCATAACTTTGGGTCATGCTTTTGATGGTGGTTTCATTTTTTTCTGTTGATTAAGTGTTTGTTGTCCTTAGAACTACAGCTGGAAATAGACTAAAAAAATAGAACAGCGAAAACATTCAATACTTTGTGTCAAAAAGTATTATGAGGAATATATTGTAATTATAAACACATACCATTCTTTGCCTATATTTTATGTTTTGCTTCTTGAATGGGACAATGTGTGGGTGTCCGGTGTTAATCAGAAGTGACATCTGAAATGTTTTCAGCTTGGACGATTTGAGAACAGATGGCTCATTTGCTCTTTGCAGTTTCTCTCTGAATCTATGGCCATTTTCAAAAGTGATCCTTAAATCAGCATCTGCATTTTCTAGATCTGTACATCAAATAAAAAAGTCTACACTGACTAGACTGATTGTTCCATTTACAAAAGGTTTTCATCTGCTTTATGACTTTTAATAATGACATCGGCAAATGGTATATTTAGACTAAGCATACCATTTTATTCAGAACTTTTTATTTTCTATTTCATCTGTTTCATAAAAGATTATTTGGAGGAATATAATCTTTTCAGCTGTCTCTCTCTCATTCTCTTTTTGGCTAAGGAAAATTGGCACATACATGTATTTTCTTATCACAACTGTGTAACATACTCAGCAGTCCCCTCAACAAATGTGACAAATTGCATAATGAGTGGCAAAGGTGATATTATCATAAGAGAAGGGTTCAATTGACCATGCAAAATGAGCAGAAGGACTTGGATGGCTTAAATATATGATCAAACAAAACCTCCTGCATCCCCAGTGGGACAGATTAGAAGCAGATGGCAGCAAGGAACAGAAAAAAAGTTCTTAATTCTCTCTCAGGAGAAGAAATGTTATATTGGGGTACCATAGATATGTGAGTAAGAGAGTAAGGTCATCCTAAGAAGTTGTTAGGTATGAAGAGTTTAAATGACCTTGATACTGGAAAAAAGAAGTATTTCTGTATATAGAATATGTGAAGACTTTGCTTCTAGCTAAGAGTTTCATTTCAAGGTTGAAATCTCTGTGTTTGCAATGGTGTACTTAAAATCACATGAATGGTATGGGCAGCTGTGACACCTTGGAGATAAACTTTGGCCTGTATCAGGAAATCACACTGAATTCATTCCCTAGACATCCTGGGTTTGAGCCCTACTCAGTGGGAGCCCTACTTCTGAGTCCAGAATTGTAGAGTTGAAAGGGACCTCAAAGATCATCTAGTCCAACCATTCTGATGTAAAAAAATGCACTATTCCTGCTAGGTGTCCATTAAACCTCTTCTTAAAATGTTTAACTGATAAGAGTCTGTTACTTTTTAAAAGAGTTGTTGGGCTGGTGAACGGCTCATACCTTCAGGAAATCTTTTCTGATTTTTCTTGTCAGAAATGTATAATTTGAACCAATAGTTTGAGATCATCCCCTTGGAGAAACAGAGAGCATAGTTGTTTCCTCATTTATGTGACACCTTTCACATATTTGAAGGTATCAATGATATCACATCTCAGTTATAATTTCCCCAAACTAAACATGGCCAAGTTCCTTCAACCTATTCTCCATAAGCCAGAAACTATTGAACAATCAGCAAATGACTGGTAGTTGGGGAAAAGTGAAGTGTATAGGTATGGCCATCTGTGACATATCCAAACAGTGTCAGATGATGCAGAATCATGCATATGTCCTGTGGCATCTTTAAGGACCAATAGTAGCTGTTTAGAGAATGACAGTTCACAAATAATTATGTCCTCTGACCTACATTGGAGCATGTTTGTTGTGGACTAGAATGCCATCGATATTTGCATTACAGATATATCAGGGAACCAGCTCCCCAAGTGTTCATGTGTCAGTTAATAGGAATGAAATAGATATTGGCGTGTATAAATGGATTTCGTCTGAATCCCATCTGAATATTGCATTTGATAAAATGGTCTAGATGCAGGGCAATCTAATTTCCTCTTTGCCAAGTTTTTTATTATTGTTTTCCATGGCTTAGAATGGGAACTTCAAACACTTAAACTGATAGAAAGGATACAAAGTTCCTAGGCAACTTTTCCAAGTATCTTGTGAAATCTCCATTAAAAAGCTATTTGTGCATTTTCTTTACAGCAATCTACCACTGCAAGTTATGAAATCTATTGCCAGCCTCCCACGCTTGTAGAAATAAAATGGCTTTGCATTTCATCAGGGATGATAAAGAGCTGAACTGCACATGGCTCTGAAATAGGTACAGCCCTTATTTGAACATTCCAGTGGAGAAAATTGAATCCTGTAACTGGAGTGATACAGTGGGCTTGTAGAACATTTTGTGGTGTTCACATTTCTCTTCCATAAATATTCTTAGCAGCTTAGTTTTCTCCACAATGGGGTATATGCTTAGAGATCTTAAATGTCTTCTCCAGGAAGCCATAGGAAGTGTAGTGCTGAGTACAGAGAATTCTCAACCTGTTCATCGATGGTGGGGAGCCATGACAATTTGTAGTGTACGTATTCCCATGGAGATTTGAATGGCACATCAAATGCCTGGAAAGCCGGGTTGGGGCAGGAGCTTAATGTAAAAATGCAATTCCGAGGACTCTGTCATGCCACAGGGGAAAGCAAATTCCTTCAGTGTTATAGCAGCAATAATTTTCTTATACCAAATGTGGCAAAAAAACTGCAAAGCACTGTTAAGTCTATGTTATGTCTGTAGTTCTGACAGTCACGCTGAAGTTCCGCAGCCTCTTCTTCGATAGAACAATTTTACATGCCTTTCTCCCTACCTCGTCCCCTTCCCTCCCCTCCTGTTTTTTTATCAGTAGAATGATTCTAGCCATAAGTCATACAGTCTTAACTTGATGATTTACCTGGAGTTTCCCCAAACCTGTGGGTGCTGCCACTGAATGTTAGGATGGCTAATAGAAAATTAGGGTTTGATTATGAAAGAACAGGGCAAACTGGCCTGTATCACCTCAATCTGAGTGGATAAGGGGAATATGCTAACCTTTGTCCAATGTGCCTACCAGTTTTCACTATAAGGAACCATGCTCAGTCTGAGAGCTGACAAGGTGAGATAGACTTTGACTGTACGGATCTTACCTCCCTGATCAGGCATCCTGTTCAAATGTTGCCCAGTTTTGAAGAAGATTCTACATCCTGTGGAAATGAATAGCCTATTACATCTGTCGGCAATTCTTTTTAGCACGCCTAGTGGTAATATACTGGACTTAGTTGTTTAAATTGTGAAAATTTGTTTTCATGTTAATGCAATTATTGTTATCTATATTTTATATTGTATTGTGTTGCTCAGTTGTTGCTCACTGCTCAGAAACTTCAACTATTGGGTGGGATAGAAATGAAATAAATAAAAATCAAATTATGAGTTCACTACAACCACTTGAGAAATGTTATTCTGTTTTTATGTTCCCTCATGTATACCAAGCTAACTTTGTTGATGATGTGAAAGTTGTCAGCTCTGATCATGAGGGAATTATTGACTGCATTATTGACTTCACACTGCATATATAATAATGTGCTTAATTTTCCTTTTAAACAGCAGGAACAACTTCTATCATTCTCACAAAGGCAAGTAAACAATCAAACCAGATTAGACAAGTATATCTCCTTTCTTTTCTCAAAAGCACCAATTTCCTACTAATTCCTCACTTGTTCCAACTACAGAGTGCCACTCTTCAGTTTCATTTCAGGAAAGAAGCCCAATCACAATGAAATTACATCAGCAGTTCAGCCAATCAAAACATTATACTATCTTCTCTCCTTCTTTCAGAATAACAAGCATATCACATTGTATTTCCCCATATACATAACATGATAGAATATAATAATTATTTTTTGAACCCAATCTCCACTTAAAGCCAGACCATGATAAAAATGAATAATCCTGACTAATTCTAAACATAAGAGACATGACAGTTGCTTAGCTGTTTGACTTCTCCTACTCCTTTCTTGGTAAGATACCTGTGATAACATTTCTTCTTCCTACAGTATGTCCAGTTAAACTCTTGCAACTTCCATGACCATCTCTACAGTTTCATTTAGGTGTTCCTCATAATCTGTAATCATTGCAAATTGTGATGATCAGTTAAAAGGGTAGATCACTGTCCTGATATATAATACATTAACTTGCCCAAGGCCCAAATCACAGCAAAATTTTCATTTTATACTGATGAAGAAAGCTTTCTTTTATTAAATGTATGGCTAGGACAATCAATGGAACACTTTACTCCTTCCTTCCTTGCAATAATTCTGCTCTTAACCCAAAGCCTCATGGTTTAGTGGCTAGGTAAAGGTATCCATTATCATCTGAAGCTTTTAATACTGACACAGTTACTAAAGTGTTTTTAAAACACCTGGAAGGATGTTTGCCATTTCAGTATCCACAGCACTTTGTCTGGCTTTATTTTCTTTCTAAGCTCATGCCAAGGAATCCCTCTATCCCCAAATCATGGAATGAACATGCTGCATCAGCCCTGTGGGTATATAGACTATCAGCTGGTTTTCTCTTTGAGTCTCCTTCTTGTCTGTCATCACACAGTTTATATTCATAACATGCCAGATGCGAGTTCCCATTCCTTAATACAGTCTTCATTTCTTTGTTCTGCCGAGAAACATTCCATGCCATAATCATGCTCCCTGCTCCATTTGTGCCTCGTGTTCTGTCATTCTGAGAGGCAGCTCCTGAGCTTTGAGGCTTTGAGGCCAAAGTGGATTCGCACAGCCCCACGGTGCCTATGTCGCTATCCTCTCAACCTATTTTGGAGAGATGTCTTGCAGTCTACTGGGCTTCTAAGCATCCCAGTGAGGTCTGCATGTCAAAACTGTCAATAAAATTTAAATGGTTGACTAAATTGTATTAAGCTTTTCCTCAGAGCTGCCCAAAAGAACATAGTGGAGGCTGCTAGAGGCTGAAAGAGTGACAGGAAGCACAGCAGGGACATGACCACACTTGCTGTCTACTCACTCATGAAGACTGTAATTTCATCAGGCTATTAGAGCAAATTACAATGCTCACAGTGGGCCAAATGGGTGGCTGCTATAAGTCCATTAACTCCGAGTGAAACACACAAGGGAGGAGGAACCACTGACTAGCAACACGCATGCTAAATACTCTTCAGACTGATCTTTGCCAAATGAAGTACAAATATTTCCACCTGTATGAAAACAGGCTATAGGGATATTGAAAGAGATGTGGAGATACGATTTTTATTTCACTCTCAGTTAGCAAAATCCAGCTTTAAAGCAACAGTAGCAGCAATGCCCTCATAATTACTGACATAATTGCTAGAGACATGCCTCCCCCAATTTTGAGATTACCTCTCCACAGATGTGACTTGCCTGTTGTGCTCTCCATCATGAGTCTTTCCAGTGCTGCTGTATCCAAGATATATCTTGGTATAATAATGTGTCTCTTGCAAGATGCAATGAATTAAATTCAGGGAAAGGTCTTACAGCAGTGGAGGGCCAGACAATCAAAGGCTTTGAATCTTGAGATGGGAATTGAGCAGAGGGAAGGAATTGGCTTGATGAATGGAGAGAGGGTGGTTGTTGCAGACAGGGTGAACAGCTTGACAGAAGGTGTAGACAGGGGACTAATTGAAGGAGGCTGAAGGTGATGAAGCTTCTGCTCAGCAGAGAGCATGTGAACAGTGGTAAGAAGAAAGGGAGGAGGTTATTTCAAGATCAAGTTGGTAGTGGACACAAGGAGCAGCAGTGGTTCTGAAATGCCAAGGCTGAGATGAGGGAGTGCAGGATGACATGGTTGTCATGATGGAAAGGAAAATATGAATTTAGGAGCCTCAGCAGCGGTCAAAGAAGAGAAATCTGGACAGGAAGCAAACAATACTTGGATAAGTAATTTAAGACCAATACTTGCAAAACATTGGAAACAGCTTGAACGTGGGAAAAGAAGAAAGGTGAGGAATTAAATATGACCCTGACAGCTGTAATCTGGTGAGGTGCTGAAAGATATAACTTTGTACCAGCACTGACCAAAATGTGGGGGGATAGAGGGTTGGGACAAAAATAATATTCATTTTGAAATGTTGACAGGGTGTTCAAGATGATGCACCAAGGAACTGGAGAAATGGAATGAACAGAAGGTGAGGAATAGGCTAAGAGAGGTTCTGCTGCATATACTGTATTTTGCTCTTTTCCCCAACAATGTCCATGCAATCTGGGCATACGAGTAAGTGATGATGTACACATTCCTAAGAATGAACCCTAAACGAAGGTGTCACCTTCCATGCTGTGGAGCAAGCATTTCCATGTCTTTCCACGTACTCATCTGATGCAAAAATCCTTCCATCAAGCCTGCTAAAGGAAAGCTGAAAAGTGCACATCACCCCATTTCGTATCTTTCATGCAATATCCATTTAAGAATATTTGTGTGGGTAGGAAAAGAATCACTTAATTTTTCTTTCTGCAGTCTGCTGTTTTTCATTAATTCTCTGACCAATGTTTGTACAGTTGAATTATGTCTTTTTATTATTTCTTGATGCCAGGCTTAGAGGATTTTGAACATTAGCTCATGTCTTGGTTTTGAGAGCCATGTCAGCGCTATTCTAAAATGCTGTACCACAGCCTACTAAAATGTCCCAGGCTTTTAATTTTTGATGGTATAAAGAATGATGGGGGAAGTATTAAGGCTGTAACCTCTTCCATCTATTTCAGACTCATAAATGTTTATGACAGGCATCATCTCCTTCCCTTTCTATTAATATTTTCCCTCAGATGTTGCTTACAGATGTGTATGATTTTCTAGAAGAGAGCCTCCCCCTTCTCCTCCTCAATTAAACTCTTCAAGAAACACTGAGCAGAATAGCAAGTATAAGATCATTTTATAAACTCCCCTTTTTGAGGAATGAGGAACTGAGACCTCTGATCCACTCATTGGTTTTTCAATCTCCATATTATTCCTTTTCCCTGCCCCTCATCAAAGTCAAGCATTTTTTCTGAGTTCTTCAACATGATGACATAAATATGTTTAGAGACATAAAAATGGAAATACATCTTGGAACCCTTCGCTTTCCATGGAAAAGACTTGGCATTTTTTTTCTGGTTGCCCCACTTGACACTCTTAAAGCTTAGTGTGGCTTGTGTGAATGTAGCCATACTAACATTGCTTTACTGTGTGGTTGTGAGCATTCTATAAATGTGTGCTTGCTATTTTTGAAGCAGGAGTCATCAAATCCAACTAGGTGTCTTTTCTGATGCTGGGGACCCTATTCTCTCCCACACATCAAGTGCAAAACCATGCACCAAATGGTTGGGGCCCTTTCTAGGCCTCTCTTCTAACTTCACATCATCCAGACAAAGTCTCATCAGTCAGTCACCAAGTTGCCAGGAAGGCAAATTTTGACAAGTTCACTTATGCCTTGGATTGGTATGGAATCTTTTCTTGTCACTGATGCCCAAATTCAGCTTTCACCAAACCTCACTTCCCTCTGGATTATATAATTCTGTGTAAGAATGCTTGGCTTGGTTTGGATGGGGGTCGTTGTGTTCTGGGTAGGCAGTTTTAAGCCTTCCTTTTCCATTTTCATTCTGAAATTACACTATGGAGGCAATAAAAAGAGAGAGAAACAATTCTCCATTATAATTTTCTTTTAGCTGTATTGTCTGCTTCCTTGCTGGATTTTTTCCTCACCAAATATCAAGTTTTCCTTAGTAATATCCCCACCTTGCATAGACACAGAGTCTGTACATATCAACATGTTGTAAATACATGTGATCACCATGGGTAACTCACTAAGAGCATATGGAAGTGGGTGTCTTGGCTAGGCAATTTCGGGTGAATATGTTTTAAAGCTTGGCAGAGGCCAGAGTTATGAGGCAGGCAGAATGATAGGCTTCCATATTGCCTTGTTGCTGGAGAGAGTTTCTTACTATATTTTTTCCCAAAGCAAAGAGAAATGGATTAACTGAGATTTTAAAAAAGTTTTGTGTGCCACTCATGCTCCCATGAGTGTTCGGACATTCTGGTTGGACATTTCTTTGTTTTTATTTATGAGCTAAGGTACAATACTTGATGAGGAAATACTGAATTTGGGCATCATCCTATATTATAGTGTGCAAAGAAATTTTTCAGCAAGATTTAGGTAAGCTAGTTTGAAGATTTAGGTAACCTAGTTTGCAGTTGTCAGTTATATCCTCTTGTGTATTCCATCATTCCCGAAAGGCCTCTGTTTTGGAATAAAGACTTTCTCAGGACCAAACTGGAGACTTTCTAAATATTTTGTATCAGCTGCGTATCTTGTTCTTTCTTACTATATGCATAGATGTGGAGAGAGACCCTTACGGAAAACAGTGTGTGGAGAAAACACTTATTGCTTCTTTTCTCAGCATGACTGAAATCAACAGACATATCCTCCATGTGGACAGCTGGGAGCTTTTGGTGTGTATGTGTTTGTGTGGGTAGGCACAGTCCTTACTGGTACCAACTGGAATTTTTCCCCTTAAGCCTTCTTGCTTGAAGGAGTGGAGAAGTTCTTAGCCATAAGTGGTAGCACCAACTCTTCAACTGTTTTGGATTTGCTGAAACCTAGTATAGTGGAATTAATTTAAATAACTGTGTTTATACTTCACTTTTTATTTATTCTGGTCTTTCTATTGGCTTAGATTTTTTCACACAAAAATGTTTTCTTGCTCCCCCCGCCCCCCATAAGCTCTATTAGTAAGAGCAACCTCTTTAGAAAGACGAGAAAAGCCTTTTGGTTGTTGCCTTTGTTAAACCGCTGCAGCTGCAGATCCTTGTAAGATCTACCACTTGATCCTGATCTTTCTTTTGCTTGCTTCTGCAATAGGAGGCAGAATAAGGGGTCAAGCAGAAAGCCAGAAAGAGGGTGTGGAGGTATGTGTGTGTCAGGAAATGATTATGGCCCAACAGGATTATGTCCTGTGTTCCTGTACCATAGGGGAGGGCAGTATGTGACCCTCCAGATGTTGTGGCCTACAAATCCCATCACCCATAGGCAGCATAGCCAGGAGTGAGGGATAACATGATTTGGAGGCCATAGGAAGTAGTGATGGCCACCAATTTGGACAGTCTTAAAAGGGGATGGGAGAATTCATGGAAAAGTCTATCAATGGCTACTTGCCTAGATGGCCATGTGCTGTCTTTGGTAGCAGAGGCAATATGTTGCACCCATCCTGCATGAGGGATCCTGTGGCAGCTGGTTTGCCATTGTGTGAACAGAATCCTGGACTGGATGGACCACTGTTCTTAGCTATGTGCTCTCAGCCCACACAGTGGTTAATATGCCATTTATAACGCGAACCCCACTGTATCATCTGATAAACCATTCATGCTTAATTGTGTATAAGAAGCATGCATTAAGTATAACATTTACTCTTGGAAAACTGTGGCAAAGACAAGCATTTTTTTCCTGCCTAATGTGCAGAACCACCAGAAGGGCATTTCGATTTCTCTTTCTGCACTTTGTCCAAATCAGAGCTGAGTTTCAAAGCCTGCAATTTACCTCCTATTGTTCAACATTATAAAATTCAGAGTAATGACCTCTCAGTAGCATGGTTGCTATGCATTCTTTCTAGCTAAATGGGCATATTGCTCCCTGTTCAGACAATAGATTATTCTTTTGCTTAGTATAAAATGCAAATTTACTTGAAAGCAAAAGGTGCCATCTCTAGTGAACCCTTCCTCCATACAAAATTTAATAATTCATGGTCTTAAAAAAGTAAAATAAAGAGTCCCTGCCTGTCCTCCTTCTACATGTTAAAAAGCAAGATTTTTGTGCTTGTTAGAGTGAGTGACATTTGGTCTGAAAATGCATGTATTTCAGATTTTATGTTTCCATCTTAAAACATTTTCTATAGGTTAGATGACAAAATTGTTACCATCAGATTGATAGAGAAATGTTTTCTTTGTGAGGAAAGGCTAGGGCTTTCTGAAAAACAACCAGATTAAATATACTGAACCTTTACTATATTGAACCTTCATTATTCCACTTGATTGTTCATAACAGTATAGAGTAGAAGGCTGATAATGGCTGATAATGCATAGGAAGATATAGTCCTCCCTCTTAGGAAGATATAGTCCTTCCTAAGGCTGATATTACTTAGGAAGATATAGTCCTCCTTCTCTCCCTCCCCGTGTCTCTCTCTCCCTCACTCCACACACACACAAGTGGTTTCCTTTTACACTAGGAAAAAGGATAGAGGAAAACTAAATTTCTGATATGTCAATGCCACTGTCTTCTTATTGGTTCTTCAACCCCATCAGTAAATGAGAAAAAGCTATCTCTAGCTGTTGCAGAAGATTTTGATGTGGCTCAAATGTAATACCAAACCATGCTTGGCATTATGAAAAGAATATTTTAATGATTCTGGACCTCATGAGCATATTCCCTCTCCCTCTGTCCTCCAGTTATGAAAAGTGATGATTCCTTCCCCCACCACACATTCTTTTTCTTGGTTTGAGAGAAGCGCTCTTGGCCATTTCATCCCACTGGCAAAATTAAGGTTTTCTGAAATCCTGTGGGATTTAGAAATAAGATTTTTATCTCCTGAATGTTAAGGCTCCCCTGTGGTGTTCCCAGTCTGACATGGAATTGCTGAGCTTAAGTGGTGTCTTTGATGTCTTGCCCACCTCTGAACCAAGAAAACATTATGGCCAAACCAAGCCTGGGTTGGTTTGGCCATAATGCTCAACCATAATGTGAAGGTATACTAGGTTCCTGCTTGGTTTTCAGGCTGACCACTTCTCATCTGGTGTGGGTCTGAGTAGGAACTTGAACCTCTCACTTCAGTTTTGATTAACTGCACTTTGCCATGTAACCTTAACATCTGAACTATGATTTGTTTGATGTAAGCCAGCTTCAAGCCATGGCTTATTTAGATGGCTTGTTTTAACCAACCATTCACTACTCTAGATTAGCCACAATTTAGGGTTCAAATGACCACTTGCTCAATCTAAATCTAAACTGAAAGTGGAACCTTGTATCTTACTGCTGCGCTGGAAAAGGAGAGCCATGGTGGGGCAAGATTCCAAGACATGTTGCAACTTGTTCTTGTAACGTCAAACCATCATGTACTGTTTCCTTCAAAGGCAGTTAATCAAGGGACTGAAGTATTTCCATTCGTTGCTAGCCCTAATAAAAAATACAGAAAGACTGGTATCTAAGCTTTTTCCAATATTAATGCTTATAGTACACAACAGCATAAACTAATGCTAATGCAACACCATCAGCAATAGTTAGGAAAGGGGAACAAGCATATTTGCTACACAATTTTGGTGGTGTTGCTCGCCACCTAATTTTGGCAGCAAAGAGCTACTTTTCCTCTTTGCTACTAATGATGTTGGTTTCTGGTAGGGGAACTTCATTGCTGCTAGGACAGCTTTGGATACTGTTCCCACACTTATCCTTCATTTTCAACTTATAAATAGTTCTTCAATGACTTTTTGGAGGCAAGTAGAATTCAGTCAGAAGTATGAATGCACTGATAGCAAGAGGGTGTAGCCAACTGTGGAGAACAAAGAAGTCGTTCTTACTACAAAATCAACAGATTGTAGTGGGCTTGTTTTGCATCTAGTAGAGCTTTAAAAACATAAATGTGTGAAGGGAACTTGAAGAGATTAAGTATTTTAATAAAAGTCCTAACTAACCCACAGTGCCTAGAATTGAATATAATTGAACACAGTGAATAAGCCTGATTTGTTCTGTACCATTCTTGAGCTGAGGGGAAAAACAGAGTAGTATAACAATGTTACAGATGCTGAGCAGACCATTTTAGTGTATGATAAAAATAATACTAGCAAAATGCATCATTAAAACATTAAAAGCCAGTACAGTGACAGTCGCAAAGAAATATTGAAATGTGCCATGCTTGGAGAATGCCAGGCTTGGATGAGTTTCTGAGCACTGGGCAAGTTCTTTATTGTCAAGCCATGGAGAATGAAAGAGCCACCCAAAGCACCAGTGTTATCTGCACCAAGACAAATGAAGTCCCCAGCTCATGCATGTGCACTTTGAACCCTGCACATTTCAATATACATGTGAATAAAATATCAGTTTCAAACAGGGAAATGATGTACTCATTTTGCAATGGGTGGAATGTGCACTCATCCTGAAAATGGAAACTCAGCCTTAGGGTGCACTTCTATTGTCCCTGCAGCAGATGCATGGAAGCCTCTGAGCTCAGAAGCTTATGGGCATTCTGTGCCCAGAAGGAACCACAGCAGCAGAAATCTCCATTGCCACACAAAATTGGTTGGAATCGATCCTGGAAGACTCAGATTTAGCTGTAAGTCTAAAATTAATATGACTTTAGGGGGATTGGACATACTGATGGAGCATAAGGCTATCAATGGCTGCTAGGAATGTTGATTATATGTTACGTCCTGTGACAATCATGCAAATGAGCTATTGCTTCCACATCATACTTAGGCCTAGCTCTCCCATGAAGCCTTACGTGGAAATTTTGTAGGGGCAGTTTCCTGGCTGTTCATACTAGATTTCTCAAGCATTCTCCTCTGTTGTAGGACAGAGCTGTGTATGCTGCAGAACTATCTTGGCTTTCCTAATCTGATCTGCTGCCTCAGGTATAGTTGAAACACTAACCCAGTTCTGAGATAAGGCTCAACTGCCAAGACCAGCCAGTTCATGTACACAGAAGGAGTGAACCTCAGGCAGTGGAATGTCTTGGGCCAGCCTTGGTCATATTTGTGACTTTCCTTGAAACATTTGACTGATCAGTGCGCTGGCCTAAGCAGGCCTTTGGTCTGATCCAACAAGGAGTTCTTCAGTTTGTAAGGTGAGCTTTAATGGTTGCCCGTTTCAACGTCTAGAATGAAGCTGGCCATAAAAACTTATGAAATATCAGTAATTCTGAAAATAATATTCCAGTTTTATCTGTCTTTAAGTTTTCTTCAAACATGTAGCAATCAACTTTTGTAATAAATCTGTATTTTGCAGCTGATCACTTGTTTTGGTTCTACTTAATACTATAACCAACTTCCTGCTTTTTAAGGTATAGAAACTTTGTTTTAAAATAAATTAAAAATAAAGGCAGTAAAAATGAAGAAACCCACAAACCAACACAAGATCACTAATTAAGGCAAGAAGTGAAACAGTGATTCATCAG
Source organism: Varanus komodoensis (assembly GCF_004798865.1). Lineage (NCBI taxonomy): Eukaryota > Metazoa > Chordata > Lepidosauria > Squamata > Varanidae > Varanus > Varanus komodoensis. Next base: position 4,315,412 of record NW_025335408.1, on the reverse strand, counting down.
TTACACCACATACCAATCCTGGGTATGCTTCTGGGACAAAGTCACCTAAGACATGGCTTTGTGCTTCACGCAAGAGAGAGAATGAGCAAAAGCAAAAGCAAGTCTCATGTTTTCACTCTCTGTCAGAATTTAATTTCACTTCTCCCCCACCCTTGCAAACTGGCTTATTCTGAAGTACAACCCAGAGATTGTAGTTTGAAGCATATGCTGGTCAGTTTGTAAACAAGCCAGTTGCAAACTATGGCTTGCTGAATTGCTAGTTTAACTAACCAGATTTTAAAAAAAAATGGTTTCTGGCTTCGTGTAAAGTGAAATGAAAGGACAACCACATATTGGGGATTGCATGAGCCATGCCAGAGGCCCCTTCTGACTCTCCCCCCCCCCCGCGTATTTCTATGAAAGCCTGCTGAAGTCCTCATACCAGAAGAAGAGGGGGAGGGATGTCATGCAAACCTGACGCTTTGCTCGAGGTCTGTTCAGATACATTCATGTAGCATTAAACGATGGTTTCATGCAAGCATCCCCAAGTCTAGGTATGAGATTTTGTTGGACTACAATCCCCATCCTCAGAGAGCATAGCTAGTGGGTGGAATAATGGAAATTATAGTCCCACAATATCTGTGGACCCAAGGTTGTGTGGTGGTACATGTGAAACTGGCCAAAGTAAATAAAAGACAACTCTATGAACAAATATTTTGAGAAGAACACTAAAGCTGATTTCAACAGAAATCTGAAAACTGCCTTGATGCCACATTTATCAGTGACTACTGCACATGATCTCTAAGTGGAAACATAGTTATTTAGCAGTGGAATGCCGTTGAATTCACATTCCAGAGGAGGAAGAGGAGGTGGCGGTGGATACCTGGATGCCCTGCTTGTGTCTACGTTCTGTTGATGCTGCTTCATGGTCCTTCATATAGTTTAGCAAAGGTCTTCCTGTGTTGTATGGCTACAATATCTTGAAGCCATAAGTGCTCATTTATAAATTAAAAATTTGAAAACTTGGTAAACAACTATTGAGGTGTTCAATGTAAACCCAATAGAATAAATAAAATGGGCATTTTTCAGTCCATAATTTAAAAGAAACAGCTGTATAAGAAGAGAAGCTTTGAAGCTCCTGTGAGAAAAGCTCAGATTCCTGATATTTTAGCCTTGTTCATTTATCAACATAAAGGCAAACCAGAATCATGTGGGCTTAAGCAGATTCCATGGCTAAAAATATAGTTTCAACACTTTCCGTGTGCATTTGACAGAACTACACAAAGAATATATTAGTACTCCTTTTATCAGCTATGAACAAAAATATTTTTCAGAGAGAGAATTCTGTTTGAGTTTGAATTTAATCTGTGCTGCACCAGTACTTTCCAAAAGTTTTAATTAGGTGTTAGTTTCTCTGTTGTTCAATATGTTGTTTTGTTTATTTTCTTTAAAATACTAATAATAAAACTTTGTAGGCACAGATGGTAACCAGAAATCTGCTGACCAGTATTACTGATTGGAAAAAGTAACTTTTGACAACTTTTTTCCACTTAATATCAGACTTTGGCACTCTGACAAGAAAATAACTTCTTGATGACTGTTAATGGCAAAAGAAAGGAAATACTTTTACAGTTTCACTGCTGTGCTGTACATACCAACAATGCTTTTAAAATTTCAAACTATCACGCGAATCCTCAACTTATTTACTGAAATCAGTGGGATCAAGAATATTATTATTTTAGTTAAGGATCAGGATTTAAAGAGACCTCATCCAGCAAATAGAAACTTGGGTTCTGTAACAACCCTTTTAAAAATATAAATTGGTGCAGTTCATCCTGTTGGGAACATGAAAAAAGCTATTCTGGATAAGGCCAGTGGTTCACCCTGTTCAGCACTGTTCACATAGGGACAAACCAGCTGCCCTCAGAATTCCAGAAGCATCATCTTACAGTATCCTTCTGTTATACATGGCAACGGGTGTATATAGGCCTCTGTTACTGAATGCAGCACTTAGCCATCGAGTTAGTATCTACTCAGCCTTCTTCTACAAGAATTGTACAATTCCCTTTTAAACCTGTCCAAGAGGCAATCACTACTTCTTGTGGCAGTAAATTCCATTGTTTAACCATGTGCTGTGTGAAGAAGCACTTCCTTTTATCTGTGCTGAATCTCCCAGCAACCAATCTCACAGAATGACTATGGGTTCTAGTATTATGGGTTCTTTTATGTAGAAGGATTAAAAAAGTCTCAATCTCTGCACTAAGCATAATGGTAACACCTCTATGATGTCTCCCTTTACTCGCCTTTTTTCTATGATGAAAATCATTGTCCCTAATACAGAACCCCAACTGTCCACCTTCCTCCATTGAGAAAATTATCATTTGTTCCCACTCTCTGCTTTCTATTCTTTAACCAATTACTGATCCATAAGACAATCTACTCTCCTATTCCATGACTGCTAAGGCTGTTCTGGAATCTTTGGTGATGGACTTCATCAAAGGTCTTTTGGAAGTCCAAACATGCAGTGCCACCAGATCACCTCGTCCATTAGTTTATTGGAAACTCTACTAGGTTAGTGAGACAGGAGTTACCTTTGCAGAAATCATGTTAATACCTTTTCTGAAGGTCTTCTCCCTTTATATGCTTACTGAATCTATCTTTAATAATGGTTTCAATCAATTTACTCAGCATAGGCATTAAGCTGATTACTCTGTAATTTGCAGACCCACCCACCTGAATCTCTTAAAATAATTGTGTTACATCAACCTGTCTCCAGTCCACTGGTACAGAGGCTGCTCTTAGGGATTGTACTATTATACCCATATGCTACCTGTGACTTTCCCATGGTTTTGGACACGGTGTGAACAGAATGTTGGACTAGATGGACCCTTGGCTGATGCAGCATGGGCGCTTTTATGTTTTTGGAGATATACAAAACATGCATGTGTGTGGGAAATTACACTTTCGAAAGAAAAAACAGATGTGGAAGATTGGCTGAAAGAATGCTGAGTACTGCCTTAAATATTGGTGTTTATATTGAAAATGATGAAAAGCTCAAAAACGGAAGGCCCCTGTTCTCTGGGTATGGGTAGCTGTGACAGCACAGGGAGTGGCTAATTATAGCCAAAGGGAACTATCTGTTGGTTGTGATCTCATCTTAAAATATTGCTAATGTATATTAAATATTTAAGACTGCAACCAGCTGTGCCATGTTCAGACTGTGACTGCAGACAGATAAGTTGTCAGCATCCCTTCCCTCTCATCTCTGAGCAGTTGGCCTGGTTGGTTGGTTTTGCAACTGGTCATTGCCAGGTGCCACACAGAGAACATGGCAGCCACAGAGCTATGCTGGCATGATACCCAAAGTAGGATTTGTTGGCCATACACTGCTCCACCCCAATCATTTCTGTGCCAGTTGCAGGAGCTCATCGGATCAGGCTGGAATGCAGGCAGAGAAAGGCAGTCAAATCCTGCTATTCTCCAAAGCATTAAGTTAAATGCTAGATGTAAACAGCTTAATGGCATCATTAGAAGCTGCTCACCAACATCATTATTGAAAGATTTAAAAATGATTGGCATGTCTATATTAGAGCACAGTAAATAAGGAAGACTGTGCTGAAGATTATTGATTCTAAGGGGTAGGATCAGGAAAGGAGCATGCCTAGATAAAATATCTGTCAACTGGTTTTACTAAATACCAGTCAAACATAGTTTTCAACAGAAGGTGTGCAATCCTATGCAAAACACTGATTAAAAACCTTAATCAAGTAAGCCGAAATGACAAACAAGAGCAGCTGTAGAACAAAGATTGTACATATCAGCTTTGCATATAGGAAAAGAAAGAGTTGTCCAAAATTACAACTTAAAAGAACTAATCTAATAAAAATCTGACCACATAGCATTCTGAAATGAAGATGAAGAAACATTTCTTTTTGAAGGACAATGGGTTTCTTTTCAATGTTGTGAGTATCTTTTGTTCTATTTTTTAAAAATACATACTAGCTTAACTGTAGTCATTCTGTGAATATGCATAAGGCATAAGTACATTTTAATGAGCAGCCAAGCAGCTGAATTTCATAAGCAGACAACAAGAAACTACTGTGCTAACATGATTGCTAAGAACTTTGTAGTGGTGACTATAAAATAACTCTTGGTTGACAAAGGCATTGAATCCAACTTTTCTCATGTCCAAGAATTCATATCCAGACCATATTTGTGTCAGTCTGAGGCTAATCCTAATGTCTGTTTTCAGTAAAGGTGACAATTGGGTGGTTGAAAATAAACATATTTTGGATCAAAGGTCTTTACCACCAGTTTGCTGTTAATTTTCAGGGAAAATTTAATCATATTATGGAGATGTTTGTTTCGTTAAATCTGGAGGATCCTATAGTACATACAGTGGCAGAAGGATAGAAGAGAACAACTACAATAACCCATACCAGAATTCTTTTCCTTGACAAAGGCTGGTTCATAGTGCTTCCATGGCAGGTGGTTGAGGTACCATTGGTGAGGGTGTTCAAGGATAGGCTAGACATGCACATGGTGGGCATGTTGTGAGCAGAGTCAGCTGGAGCCGGGGGGTCCCTTCTGACTTGCTCTGTTTCTATATTTCTATGTCCCAGAAAGCTGGCAACTGAATGCATATTAAGCTTCTTCTAATGTGGAACAGCAATGCACTGATAACATCATTTAGATTGGCTTCATAGATAATGTGCAATATTATTCCTATCTGTGTTTTGAAAAATTGATGTTGTGGTTCTTCAACTAACTATAAATTAGGCTGATTTTATCTTTCCACTGGGCACAAGATTGACTATGCCCTTTGTGCCTTGCATGAACACCAACAAGAAATAAGAACACACTATGTAATTTTGAAGTACCTTTCCTACTCTAACAGAGCATAGTTGTATGTAAAAAACCCAAGCTTTTTGTATTGTTAGCATTGTAAGCAAACATAATTACTACTGTAGCAAACCAATTGCTTTTTTCCCTCTTCAGCTTGATTATCATTCATATAAATAAGATTAGTGGCAGTAGCAAATATGTATCTTTTTCATCAGGTGAGACCTTCCCAGATCATTCATTAATTTCTGAGATGCATATTGGGATATATCTGAACAATCTCTCTCTCTCTCTCTCTCTCTTTCTCTCTCTCTCTCTCTCTCTCACACACACACACACACACTACCCTTCACTGGGACTGCAGACATTTTTCTTTTAGTCACTGCTGATTTCACACAGTTGCACATTGTGTGTACTCAAGCACATTGAATGAATTTGTGGCAAAAGTGAGTAAGGGAAACATGGTATGACATCCTGAAGAAAAACCAGATTCTGGGAATGTGGAGTGATCATGTTGTGCTTCTGCTGAAAGAAATAAGCAGACAAAATTAAACATGTCTCTAGATTAATGAGTACAATTGGCAAAGTAACTTGTATTATAAAAGAGAAAGAAAGAAAGAAAGAAAGAAAGAAAGAAAGAAAGAAAGAAAGAAAATGGGAGAATGTGGGCAGGAAAGTTTTCAGAAAAATGTGCAACAAAGGACAAGCTTTTGTGTTGCAACCAGTACCCAAACAAGCTGCATACGAAAAGTAAAAAGACAAACATCATAGTATGGATGATTTTCTGATATACTCCATTGGGCTCCCCGTTGGTGATTGTACAAAATGCCTCTTCAGATGCACATGTAGAGCTAGTATATTACTGTGTAAAACACATGTGAGGTGGTGGTGGTGATGGTGGTTGTGCCATCATTGGCAGAAGCCATAAGGATTGTTGGCACGACAATGACAACATGAATTTTGACCAGACACGACTATGTTAGGTATGTTGTGACAAAGTCAAGTACCTTCCTTGATGAATCAACATCTACAGTGACTGTCCTTGACAAGCACCAGAAAATGAATTTGATTCCTCTAATGCAAAAGGTAATTGGATTTTTTTCCTTTATTGAATGCATCTCTTTAATGACTACCTTTACTTAGGCCAATTTAACTGCAAGTGACCTGACATTGATCTGATGATAGGACTTAAAATAAATGCTTGAGCTATGAGATGAAAAAGAGCAGTGCTTGATATTCTCCCCCCTTCTCTGTGTATGGGAGGGGTCCTATTTTTTCTGCTGTCAGATGATATCCCCTGTTTGAGTATCATTCTTAAAGCACACAGTTGAAATAATTGATCATTCAGCAGCAGATTGCATCCTTCTAGCATGTATAATAAGTAATTTCCAGGAAGTGCCTTGGAGACAACACTTTGAAAATTGAATAAAATTCAACCAGCAATAAGCTTGCTTGCTTCTTGCAAATACTCATTACAATTCAGTGTGTTCCTGGAACAGAGGGCACAATCCAACTAGGCTGCTGCTTCGCAGTCTGTAATCATGTCAGTAGGGCTTGCCATAAAATCCACAATACCAACTGGGGTGATACAATTTTTTTAAAAAAGTGACACCTTCACCATAAAGCCTTTTTCCAAATATTCATTAAGATTCCAAACCAAGAATGCCCTTAAGGGGCAATATATTAATATATAACATAGCCACTCACACATGTCCTACTAAGGCAATAGGCCACACTGAGGGTTTTTTCTCCAAGAACCTGCCTATTAATTTGAGCCTTAGATCCAGCAAGGATATGCCAGTAGCATCGCTTCACAATGTTTGGGGGTGCGTGTGTGTGCAGGAGTTAATGAGAGTAAAATCATCAGTGGCTCATGTTTGAGAATGACCTGTTTGCTTGGAAGAGTCACTCTGAGCTTACACAAAAGCATGGCAAACCCCCCAAATCAGTGAGAGTGGGGAGAGTTGGTGGTGGCAGGGAAAAGTGTGTGTCCATCTGAGAATGGATTGAGATCTTGGGAGGCAAATCTTGCCCTGAGCCTCAGGCCATATATCCTGGCATAAAGTCTCCAAGCCCTCACTCTTGCAGTGGACTGATTGTCATTCCTTAGCTGTGAAGGAGACTTTGAAAGTACTAGCACAAGTGGAGACCATTCCTGTGAATAGGACAGGCTATCAGTGGCCCCATCATTATAGGTAGGGAGTGGGAAACAGCTGTTGCCCCCACATCCCACTTGTGGCCTTCCCATAAAGCATCTGGATGGCCACTCTACTATACAGAATTCTTTAGGCTCTTCTTATGTACATGTCTTTGGAGGAAAGAGTAAAGCAGATGTGCATTATCTTCTACTACAAACCTATGTAGAAGCACCCTTAAAAAATAGAATGGTGATTCTAACCATCCAGGAAACTTAATCCAGTCAGGGTGTATCATTCCACCCAAAGTATTGGTGGAAGCTTTACATTAGGTTACATGGAGATGATTTCATGCAGGTCTAAGAGATGGGGCCTCACAATACCCCACCACAGGAAGTCTGCGTGGCTCTTTTCCCTGATGCTTTTACATGGACCTTAAAAATCTGGATGTTCTAGTCTGCTTTTCAATGAATGGCTGCCAATCTTTTGTGGGGAGCTTTTGTCTTTTATTTTTGAGATGTTTACGATGCTATATTAGTTAATTGTATCTTTATTGTGTATTTTTCTCATGGTCAGTTGCCTTGAAGAAGCTTCACTGTGAAAAGCAACAGGATTATTAATGTTTTTAATAATAGTCACAGAGCTACATCAAAAGAAATCGTGGTTTGGCACTTAGCACTGCAGTCCAAGGAAGTGAGACTCTTACATACTAAAGACCATATGCCACCTGTGATCTAAGTTCCACTCTTGATGCCAGTGAGAATTAAGCAGACAGAAAGAAGATGAAACCCACACACTGTTCTCTTAAAAGTTATTTGGGGAAGAGGGGTGGTGGAAATTCTGGTTCTCATTTTTAATGCTCATATTTAAATAGGCCATCTGTTAATCTGTACCAAAGTTATGGCTAGTAAGAAGAAAAGAAAGCAAGAAAAGAGGAATCAATATTCGCAAAACATTTTTTATTACCTTCATCCTTGGGATGTTCAAAAGCCATATGTTAGGGGAGAACTTGTTCTGAAGTTGCAAATGAATGAGCCATTGTGTAGCCCAATCTCTGGGCCATAATTCAGGGTTATAAACATAATATTTAAAGTCTAATAAGACCAAAACTTTTGTGCTCAGGACAGATCAGCCCTGCAGATAAATCTGATAATCTTTTCCATGTTTAAATTCTAACTGCTGGGGGATTATAAGCACACATTGTTCATTGGAAGAGAGAAAAGCTTGTCGAGAGAACTGGAGTATTTAATCATATATTAACAGTTTACTGAATCACTCATCTGGAGCTCACAAAATACTCCATGTTTTATGTTAAGTAAACAGACATTTTCTGTTTCAGATTGGTTGAGCCCAATGGCAGCAGAGGGGAAATCTTATACAAATTTGCATTGTGTTGGTTTCTTTTTATGTGGTCTGCCTCTCCTTTAACATTAAAGAACATTAAAAACCTACTAGCTAGGTTTCCCCACTTGGAATGAAGCTGGTGGTGAACACAACAACACCACTGCAAGGCAGGATTAGTTATAAAAGAAGATGGAAGGGACCTGAGATACTGATTGTGGGCCACGTAGCTGGACAGAAGGTAGAGCCATTACTGTGACTCATTAGTGTGAACCTTGAACAGAGCGGTCTTCTAATGCACTGTTTCCCACATATATGAAGTGTTATATAAGCAGATGGCTTGTTGCATAGTGAGTCAGATCATTAGTCCAGCCAGCCCAGTTTTGGCGATACCGACTGGCAGTCCCTCTCCAGAGTTTCGTACAAGATGCTTTTCCCAGCCCTGCCTGGAGATGCAGGGGATAGAACTTGGGACCATTTGTATTCAAGGCAGATGATCTGCCTTTGAGCTACATGGTGTGCTTGTGAATATGTACCCCAGAAGGACTACCCCCATTTGCCCCATTGAAGTTAATGAGTCAGTGTATGCTTACATAAAGCTCATAAAGCAGAGGTGGGCCCCTGTTCTTTGGTTTAGAGGGAGTTTGAATTGTCAGTTGGAGGTTGCACATGTACACACAAATGCACAAAGCATGCATACACAAAATAAGAACTCCACACTCAGAAAGAGAAAGATGGCTAGCTTACCTCCCTGCTGTGGAGCAACTGTGAGGTGCTGTGATCTGCACGCACTCTAGGAGAGGTAAAATTCTGGCCACTTTCCTTTCTGCAGGAAAGCAGCAGTGATTCTGCAGTGGAGGGAGGACTGCAGGAGACTGGCTGAAATATGCTTAAAACTAATGGCAGCTTCATTGGAAGCTGCTTTTTATATTGTGGGTAAGGAAGGGGCATTTGGGCAGCAATTTGGCAGCACTCCAGACTCTCTTGGACAAGGCACATGCCCACTGCTTCTGTAAAGCTTCACAAAATCCATTAGAGCTTTTTACCAGCCATCTGCGTAGAAGCTCATGCTGCAAACATTGTGTACACCACAGGTTTACTGAGCCCTGTCTTCCCAAATGCCCCTTTCTGTGTTGCCTGGCAAACTGTGTCTGGAACTTAGAGCAACTATAGAAGTAACTCTCACTGTTTCAGTATGAGAAATCAATATATTGGAAAATAAAGCTTAAGTTCTGGAGCATGCTCACAAATCCTTGTGTAAACCAAAAGCAGAGCATGACTCATGCACAGAACGTAGGAATGACTAATGCATGCTACTGTCAAATATAGATGTGTATACACAGAGAATACAGAGTTACATCGCTGGAGTAATGTGTATCTATCTCCACTTTGCTCCCAGAAAACTTTGTATTAGCTGGAAAGCTAGACAACAGTTAACCGGATTAATATGCAATCCTTATTCATTGATTATATTTATGTCCCACTTTTTTCCCTAAGATTCACTCCTGAAGTGTATTACCACCACAAGCCTTCAAAAGATACAATATATTACACTTACAAGGAAATGTTTTTGAAAGTCTCTTCTGTTTCCTAGCAGTTGATAATGTAATCCTAGGTGATGGCCAAGGTACCTTTCCCAGAAACAGTGCTTCTAAACATTCTGCAGAGTGTTCCTCATAGTCCCTGGCAATTGATAATATAATATAGATGATGGAAAGAGCTGCAGATGTAAATGATAAATCTTCCAGCCCAAAGAAATAGCACTCCAGGAACCATCAGTGTAGCTGTTTCTCCTATTTTCATTCGTGTTTGCATTTAGTCATTGAAAAGCCTAAAAGTATATTGAAAACTCCAAGGTAATATTGGTCTTTTTAGCATACATGACTGGACAAGAACTCCCAACCTGCAACTCTTCCCTCTCCCTCTTCAGCTGCGATGTTGTCCCTCAAAATTAGACATTGTCCTATAAGGAAATGAAATGGGAAACGAGAAGATCCATTGTGAAAGGAAAGTACTGTCCGTGGTGCTAATGCAGTAATAGGTGCAAGATAAATCAGTGCCTTCGTGTGTGCCTAACTACATGTAATATCAATTGCTTACTTGTAAAGGCATAATTGAATTTTATTTATACAATTATATATACACAAGAAGGTTTTTTTTTTTTACTGATTTTTTAGCACCACAGCAATGACACCCCCCCCCCCCACTCCGGCCGCCCAATGCTGCAATGTGGGTCAGAAAAGCAAGTTCCCATTGAAAACAATGGTATTATTTATGTCTTCTGGTTTTGACATTTGATCATAATGTTGTGTACTTTGGTTTATGGTAATAGAATAAGGATCAACCACTAGAAGGTGAATACTCTGGTAGCATTAGTGCTGTTGGTTCTATACTTTCTCATTCTAGCAAGATAGCAAGATTTTTCAGCATAAGCCGGCATGACTGCATCTTCTTTCTAATGCCACCAAGTGCAGAGATTATGATCTCAGATATAGGAAATTTCAAAGGATTGTGAATAAGGCACTGAAAAGGTCCTCTCACCACAGAGAGGTCTTCTCACAGATAATTACAGCTGTGGACTCAAGTTGATATCTGTGGAGATCAAAAAGAAAAGAATCAATAAGGCAAAATGAAAGGAAACACTGTTCTTTCGTTCAATTCCATTTTGCACCCATTGAATCTTTTTGCTGATTGAGTGCTACCCTTTTGTTGTGTTGCTGTGCTCAATGACAAATTTATCCAAATGGTAATCAAGCCTGCTTAGTTTCCCAAACCAGTGGTCCATACAGCTAATAATCCTTTCTCAAATAATCATCATTCAGAACTATACAGCTATGATAGGTGACCACAAACAAATGTTTCACAAGCCTTCTAAAGATTGCTTCATATACAGATTGACTTATCTCTTTTTTTGCATAATACTTATTCACATGCCAAATAGAACTTCATTTACAGGTCCAGCAAAAAGAAAAGCAGTTGTGAAGTCATGTATTGCTGGTGTAATATATGGAAGCATGGTGCAAAAAATGAATGTGGCAATCCTTTTTTTGCATGTGGGATATGACTATCCTATGCACACCACTGTGTGAGTAAGCCCCATCTGTAGAACTTACTTTTTGGTAAACATGCATAAGATTGGATGCGTAACTATGCATAACTGCATATAGGTTGGGATTGTTCTTATGTGAAGTTGCAAAGCCGGAACATAACCAGAAATTGGAGAAAAAATTATAATCTGGATGTTTTGCATAACCCAAACCACACCAGCTTGAATTATTCTCTCTTTCCCACCATTCCAGGTCACAGATATGATGCTTCAGGACAAGCCTTATCCTGACTGGGGAAAGTCCGCTAGAGCTTTCTGGAAAAGGGGAAACATCAGGATCATTTTATTCTGGTAGGAGAAAATTCCATTAGGTTACTGAAAATGGCTGTTAGCAAGCTTGTAGAGAACATATAATTCAGATGTATTAGTATGAATGACTTTCAGTGGGTTACTTCCAAAGAGATTTCCTCTAAATTGTAACTGTCATCTACAACAACATTCCATGTTGTATACGTATGTCTATCCAGCAAACTTGATTAAGCATTTTAAGTACAGTAGAAATGAAAATTTATACAGATCAGAAAGTAAAAGTATACACACTCTTTGATTCTTCTCTACAACATACTCATCTAGTATTAGAAATCTAGATAATATTTCTAATTAATGTATGCAATGGAGCCAAAATGATTGCAGCATAGATTCAGTCTGTGCCAACAGGTCATCATTATTATAAAAGTTGAAACTAGGAGGGTGTGAGTGGAAAAAAATCTATCTTTGTTTTCTTGTTGCTGGAAGCCTCATTTGGCCTGCAATTTATTCAAGAGAAATAGTGTTTGTTTTGGTGTGCTTTTGTTGCCATTCATGCCACTTTGGCACTCATATTCATCTCTGGTAGAAGTGGGAGGAAATGACTTCAGTAGCTGCTGAGTGCTGGTGCCCCTTCTTTTCCACTTAATTTAGTGGATATTGCATCACTCTCTGGCATATTAGGAAAAACGTAATACTAGCCTGTACAAAAAACAGGAAACAAAAATTGAAAAACTGGGGGCTCTGCTGGCAAAATGCCATTCCTGCAACCTACTCCAGCAATTCAACCCAAGAACAGCTGAACAGCTGGGGCATTGTGGGAAAAACAAAATGGTGGCTGCCAATAGCAGCTAGTAGCTTTACAACTGCAGCTTCTGGGTCCAGTGATGTTAAAGCATGCTATGGAAGGAAGGAAGGAAGGAAGGAAGGTCCTGCCACTGCTTTCAGAAAAGGTAAGGTCCAGTACCTGTGAATAAGTATCCAAAAGGGGAATCACATTTGTGTTTTCAAAAGCCATTGTGGGATGAAATTGTGCTGAATTTGGTTCTATTTTCCATGTAACCCAAAATAGAATGCATTTTTAATAAAATCCAAAGACAGGGTTAAAATAGTTGAACAGTATCTTGGGGCCTTTTAGCTTAGTAGCTTCCCAACCACAATAGAATGTCACCTTATATATCTGGCATTCCTGAAGTTTTCCTAGGGTACCTTGTCCTGCTTTTTCATATATTTGAAAATGATCCTCTCTGCTACTCCCGTGTGTGTGTGTGTGTGTGTGTGTCCCCTTTCAAAAAGGGTGTCTGGATACTACTGAAATTTGCAGAAGCTGTGTGTGATGACCTGAATACATATTTTAAAAACCAAACCAAAAGAGAAAGAATATGTTGACAGTGACTGTTCAAACCTTTGTAAAGTATAAACATGTTTAAAGGTATTTATACATGTTAAACATTTTTGATAAATAAACATCAAAGGCAACATAGCTGAAATCTGTGACTTTATTATAGGTGTGATTATGCACAAGTGTATCAATCTATGCATAAATGGAGTAAATATTGAGCAATTTGAAGTTTTACATATTTTGAATATAAACGTGCCAATTTGATTTAGGCCATTATCCCTAGGCTGCTGTGGTTTAAACGAGCCTGCAGCTTTTAATAAGCCTGCAGTCTATTTTATTTGATGGGAAGTCAGTCTCTTTGATGCTGAGAGAGTAGCTTATGCTTCTGCAGTGTAGTCTTGCAGCAATGCTTCTCCTGCATTGCAGGCTGTGACTTGCAGTGAGGGTGAGATTAAGAGAGAACAATTTTCTGGTGGTGTTCAGTGTCATTATCGTAGGGCAAGGGTGTTGAAGCACAGGCCTGTGGGCCAAATCCAGTGCCCTGGGATTCTCTAGATCAATTTACTCATTTATTTATTCTATTCTAGGCTACCCCATAGCTGAAGCTATCTGGGCAACTTATAATGATGTATAAAACAATATAGTATCATACAATTAAGATAAAAAATAAAAGAATGCCAAAATGAATTGAATATTGCTTTAAAATACAGTAAAAAAGACCTTGCAAAGGAAAAGAATCACTTCAATAATCCCCCAGACCTTTGAATAACCAAGGAGATCTTTAGAGGCTTCTACAAAGAGGGCTATCTTGACCTGGTGCCAAAAATGGCAAATTTGGCACCAAGCAGGCCACAACAGGGGATTGTTTCAAAGATGTGGGGGGGGGGGCATCACAGAGAAGGCCACACTCTGAACCTTCCTTGGGGTTGGCAGGTGGAGGATGCCCCTAGACCAGGGGTGCCCAAACTTTTTGCAAGGAGGGCCAGATTTGGTGAGGTGAAAATGTGAGGGGGCCGACCATTCAGCCTGACACTCTTTGAACCATTAACATTAAATGCAAATGAACTATTTTATGAAAGACTAAACAAATAACTTAACTGCACTAATGTGAAGGGTGATACTGAGATCTCGACTGCATTATAGAGGCCAGGTCTGGCTCAGAAACAGTGGTTTTGATGCGCAAGATGTCACGCAGGTGAAAGTCACTTAGTCTCATCCTCACGCGGTTCTTGTTAATGTTCATAACCGAGAATGTCTTCTCGCACAAGTATGTCGAACCAAACAAGCTCAACATTTTCTTAGCAAATGTTCGAATCTCTTGGAACCTGTCTTTATCCAGCTGGCGGTAAAAGTTGACAAGAGGGAGCTGTTGGTGCCGACTGCAACACTCAGCGTCACACTGCAGCTCAATGAGCTCCAGCTGCAGGTGGTCTGGAGCGTCATCCGGGTCCACAGAGAAAGGAGATGAAAAAAGCGTGATCTCCTTTTCAATAGCTGCAAAATCCTGAAAGCGCTGTTGAAACTCCTCAGTCAGAGATGAGATGTCTGCTTCATACCTCCTCCTTTGTGCACTCATATTGTTTTGTGGAAAACTGGTCATTATTTCCTGCAGTGATGGGAAATGTGTGGCATTGGGCTGCGCTTGTGCCAGGTGCCTTTGGAAAAGTAGCAGCTTGGTCCCAAAGGCTTTGATATGTGAATACAGTTGGCTTACCACTGCATTTTGCCCCTGAAGGCTCGTGTTCAGCATGTTCAGATGTCGTGTTATGTCAACTAAAAATCCAAAATCAGCCAGCCAAACAGGATCAGATAGCTCTGGCATCGGTTGTCCCTTTTTTGTCAAGAATTGTCCGATTTCCTCCCTAAGAGAGTAGAAGTGCTGCAGTGCAGACCCCCGACTGAGCCATCTTGCCTTGTTGTGATACACAACATCTCCGTATTCAGCCTGGATGTCGAGTAGAAACTGTTGAAACTGGGTGGCACAGGGCTTTGGAGCGAATATAATTAATAGCCTTCATCACCAGTTTCATAACATGATCATATTTCGGATGTTTGGCACAGAGAACTTTTTGGTGAATAATACAGTGGAGTTTTATAGCTTTGCCTCCTTCTTTGCTGACTTTGTTACAGACTAGGGTTGATAATCCACTTCACTCGCCAGCCATGGCAGGTGCGCCATCTGTAATAATCCCAGTGACTTTATGCCATGGTAGTTTCATGTCATCTACGGCGGAACAAACAGAAACAAATAAATCTGTTCCTCTTGTTTGGTCCTTAAGGCTCTGGAGGTCAAGTAGCTCGCTTTGGTTTACCGAGCTTCCATCTCTCTCACGGGACTTCCTGTCCCTTCGAGACCAGGGCTGGAGTGCCTCTACTTGGTGTTGGGCGATTGAGACAGACTGGGGATTCTGTTGGTGTACTGTGCACCCTTCTGCCCAACAGTCTCCCTGCCTGAGCTGACGGAGACTGTCTCAGACCTGGTGTTGAGGACTCCCAGGATGTTGGTCCTGGGGGACTTCAATCTCCATGCCGAGACTGGTCTGACCGGGGCGGCTCAGGACTTCATGGCCTTCATGATGGCCATGGCGCTGTCTCAACATGTCACCGGCCCGACACACTCTGGACCTGGTTTTCTCGATGGGGCAGGAAGAGGGTGGTCTGAGGGTGAGGAATTTATGCTTGACTCCCCTGTCATGGTCAGATCACTTCCTGGTGAGGTTTGTGCTCAAGAGCAACCTCTCCCTCTGTAAGGGTGTGGACCCGATTGTGTGGGTCCGCCCCCGGAGCCGGATGGATCCGGAAGGATTCCTGAAGGCCCTGGGGGAGTTTCCAGCTGACAAGACGGGTGCTCCTGTCGAGGCTTTGGTCGAACTGTGGAACGGGGAGATGACCAGGGCTGTAGACACGATCGCTCCTAAGTGTCCTCTCCCACCGGGCAGAGCCCGCTCTTCCCCTTGGTATACTCCTGAATTGCGGGCGATGAAGCAGGTTGGGAGACGGCTAGAGCGTAGGTGGAGGAAATCACGGGATGAATCTGACCGAACACACTTGAGAGCCCACTATCGGGCCTATGCTGTGGCGGTGAGGGCGGCGAAAAAGAGATTTTTTCCCCGCTTCCATTGCCTCCTCACAATGCCGTCCGGTGGAGCTCTTTCGAGTGGTGCAAGGCCTGGTTCGTCCAGGTCCAAAAGAAGACCTGGTTCCACCCTCAAAGGCCCGCTGTGATGACTTTGCCAGGCATTTCAGGGAGAAAATCGCTCAGATTCGTCACAAGCTGGATTCCACTATTGATTCAGAGGTTTTAAGGGAGAAACTAGCACCGCCGTCTGGTCCAGAATTATTGGATGAATTTCAGTTACTGCGGCCCGATGATGTGGACAAGGTGCTTGGATGAGTACGTCCCACCACTTGCCTTTTCGACCCTTGCCCATCTTGGTTAATAAATAATTCCAAGCACGGGATTGGGACCTGGATCTTGGAAGTGGTTAACGCTTCTCTGAGGGAGGGTTGGGTGCCTGCCCCTTTAAAGGAGGCGGTAGTCCGACTGGTCCTGAAGAAGGCATCACTGGATCCAGAGATGGCCACTAACTATAGACCTGTGGCCAACATCCCGTTTCTGGGCAAGGTGTTAGAGCGGGTGGTGGCGGGACAACTCCAAGCACTCTTGGATGAAACTGATTATCTGGACCCATTTCAGTCCGGCTTCAGACCCGGATACGGTACTGAATCTGCCTTGGTCACCCTGTACGATGACCTGTGCAGGGAGAAGGACAGGGGGAGTGCATCCCTGTTGGTTCTCCTGGACCTCTCAGCGGCTTTCGATACCATCGACCATGGTATCCTTCTGGATAGGCTAGCGGGATTGGGGGTCAGAGGCACTGCTTTGCAGTGGTTCCACTCCTATCTCAATGGCCGATTCCAGAAGGTGGTGCTGGGGGACTATGGCTCTGCGCCATGGCAGTTATGCCATGGAGTACCGCAGGGGTCCATTTTGTGCCCTTTGCTGTTCAACATCTACATGAAACCGCTGGGAGAGGTCATCAGGAGGTGTGGGCTGCGGAACCATCAGTACGCTGATGATACCCAGCTCTACCTCTCGTTTTCCACCAATCCAGGTGAGGCAGTGGCTGTACTGAACCAGTGCCTGGCTGAGGTAATGGGCTGGATGAGGGCCAATAAACTGAAGCTCAATCCAGACAAGACGGAGTTCCTGTTGGTTGGCAGATTGGGCTTCGGAGAGGGTGAATTGAACCTTGTCCTGAACGGGGTTGCACTCCCTCTTAGGGACAAGGTCCGCAGCTTGGGAGTGCTCCTCGACCCGGAGCTTTCACTGGAAGCTCAGGTAACAGCAGTGGCAAGGAGTGCTTTCCTCCAGCTTCGGCTGATTCATCAGCTGCGCCCCTACCTGGAGTACGACTGCCTCGCAACAGTGACATATGCGCTGATGACTTCCCGTCTTGACTTCTGTAACGCACTCTATGTGGGGCTACCCTTGAAGACAGTCCGGATACTTCAATTGGTTCAAAATAGAGCTGCCAGGCTGCTGACGGAGACTGGGCGTTATGTTCACATGACTCCAGTTCTCCGTCAGCTTCACTGGCTTCCCATTGAAGTCCGGGCCCAATTCAAGGTGTTGGTGATGACCTATAAAGCCCTAAACGGCTTGGGTCCTGGTTACCTGAAGGAGCGCTTACATCCATATATGCCCAGCCGCCCGCTGAGATCGGCGGGAGAGGCCCTTCTCTGGGAACCCTCCGTGAAAGAAATCAGGAGGGTGCGTACTCGGAGGAGGGCTTTCTCTGCGGTGGCGCCTAAGTTATGGAATGCTCTCCCCAGAGAGGTCCGCCTGGCGCCGTTGTTATTTGTTTTTCAGTGCCAGGCGAAGACCTTTTTATTTAAGCGGCATTTTAAATGTTAATATTATTGAATTTTATCTGGCCAGGGCGGCTTATTTTATTTTGTATTTTTGTATTTCATTCTAATGTTTACATTTTTAATTATAATTATTTAATTTATTGTTGTAAGGTGCCCTGAGGCTTTGGTGAATGGGGCGGCATAAAAATGTTTTAATAAATAAATAAATAATAAATAAATAATTTCAGTGAAAAAATACTCCAATTTCCACTTGTCCTGGAAGCGGCAGCCCTTGCTGTCAACATTCCTTTTTTTAGTTACAGTTGCCATTTTAGAAATGGGCACACAAGCCTTGTGTCACAAGGGTCACGCGGCGAGAGTGCTGACTCAGTCTACTGCCATCTTCCGGTGAAATATAACCACCAGCCTTGAAGGAGCAGGAGGCAGCAGGGGACAGTTGCGGGAACTGCTGTGCGGTGAAGGGAAAAACGCAGGCCGGCAGGGATGAGTGACAGGCTGAGCCGCCGGGAAGAAGATGCTGCAGGCCGCTCGAAATTTGAAAACGGGTCGCAATTGGCCCCCGGGCCGGACTTTGGATATGCCTGCCCTAGAGGATGAGTGTGGTGTCCCAGTAGATCATGCTTGGCAGAAGCATTCTGATAGGTACTGTGTCCCCAAGCTGTGTGAGGCTTTAAAGGTTAAAGCCAGCACCTTGACTTGGTCCCAGAAGCATACATGCAGGCAAGGCAGGCAGGCAGGCAGGCTAGAACACTTTGTTGTTAGTCACGAAGTCGTGTCCGACCCATCGCAACCCCATCATTGTCCACGACCCCATCGTGGACAACATTCCTCCAGGCCTTCCTGTCCTCCACCATCCCCAGGAGTCCACTTCAGCTCACACCAACTGCTTCAGTGACTCTATCTAGCCACCTCATTCTCTGCCATCCCCTTCTTTTTTGTCATCTATTGTTCCCAGCATTAGGCTCTTCTCCAGGGAGTCCTTCCTTCTCATTAGGTGGCCAAAGTATTTGAGTTTCATCTTCACTATCTGGCCTTCGAAAGAGCAGTCAGGGATGATTTCCTCTAGGACTGACCGGTTTGATTCCCTTGCGATTCAAGGGATTTGCAGGAGTCTCCTCCAGCACCACAATTCAAAGGCCTCAATCCTTTGGTGCTCAGCCTTCCTTATGGTCCAGCTTTCACAGCCATACATTGCAACTGGGAAAACCATAGCCGTGACTGTATGCACTTTTGTTGGCAGGGTGATGTCTCTGCTTTTTAGTATGCTGTCTAGATTTGCCATAGCTTTCCTCCCCAGGAGCAAGCATCTTTTAATTTCTTGGCTGCATTCCCTGTTTGCAGTGATCTTGGAGCCCAGGAAAATAAAATCTGTCACTACTTCCATTTCTTCCTCATCTTTTTGCCTGGAAGTGAGAGACCGGTTGCCATGATCTTAGTTTTCTTAATGTTGAGTTTCAAGCCAACTTTTGCACTCTCCTCCTTCACCCGCATCAAGAGGCTTTTTAGTTCCTCTTCACTTTCTGCCATTAGAGTGGTATCATCCACATATCTGAGGTTGTTGATATTTCTCCCAGCAATCTTAATTCCAACTGGTGATTCATCTAGCCTCGTCTTTCTCATGATGTGTTCTGAATATAAGTTAAATAGGCAGGGCAACAGTATACAGCCTTGCCGAACTCTTTTCTCAATTTTGAACCAATCAGCGGTTCCGTGTCCAGTTCTCACTGATGCTTCTTGACCCACATATAGGTTTCTCAAGAGACAAATAAGATGGTCAGGAATTCCCATCTCTCTAAGAACTTGCCACAATTTGTTGCGATCCACACAATCAAAGGCTTCAGCATAGTCAATGAAGCAGAAGTAGATGTTTTTCTGGAACTCCCTAGTTTTCTCCATGATCCAGCATATGTTGGCAATTTGGTCTCTAGTTCCTCTCCCTCTTCGAAATCCTGCCTGTACTTCTGGTAGTTCTCGGTCCACATACTGCTGGAGCCTAGCTTGGAAGATTTTGAGCATAACTTTGCTAGCATGTGAAATAAGTGCAATGGTGCGGTAGTTTGAACATTCTTTAGCATTGCCCTTCTTTGGAATCGGAATGTAAACTGACCTTTTCCAATCCTGTGTCCACTGCTGAGTTTTCCAAATTTGCTGGCATATTGAGTGTAGCACTTTTACTGCATCGTCTTTTAAGATTTTGAATAGTTCAGCTGGAATACTGTCACCTCCACTAGCTTTGTTGTAGCTCAGACTTCCTAAGGCCCATTTGACTTCACATTCCAGGATGTCTGGCTCGAGGACAGTGACCACCCCATCGTGGTTATCAGGGATGTTAAGTTCTTTCTTGTATAGTTCCTCTGTGTAATCTTGCCACCTCTTCTTAATCTCTTCTGCCTCTGTTAGGTCCCTGCCATTTTGGTCCTTTTTCATGCCCATCTTTGCATGAAACATTCCCTTCATATCTCCAATTTTCTTGAAGAGATCTCTGGTCCTCCCTATTCTATTGTTTTCTTCTGTTTCTTTGCACTGTTCATTTCAGAAGGCATTCTTATCTCTTCTAGCTATTTTCTGGAATTCTGCATTCAATTGGGTGTATCTTTCTCTTTCTCCCTTGCCTTTCGCTTCCCTTCTTTCCTCAGCTATTTGTAAAGCTTCCTCAGCCATTTTACTTTCTTGCATTTCTTTTTCTTTGGGATGGCTTTAGCTGCTACCTCTTATACAATGTTGCAAATCTCTGTCCATAGTTCTTCAGGCATTCTATCAGATCTAATTCCTGAAATCTTTTTGTCACCTCTACCGTATATTCATCAGGGATATGATTTAGGTCATACCTGAGTGGCCTAGTGCTTTTCCCTACTTTCTTCAATTTAAACTTAAATTTTGCAACCGGAAGCTCATGATCTGAGCCACAGTCAGCTCCTGGTCTAGTTTTTACTGACTGTATAGAGCTTCTCCATCTTTGGCTGCAGAGCACATAGTCAATCTGATTTCTGTGTTGACCGTCTGGTGATGTCCATGTGTAGAGTTGTCTCTTGGTTTGTTGGAAAAGAATGTTTGCTATGAGCATCGTATTCTCTTGACAAAATTCTACCAGCTTGTGCCCTGCTTCATTTTGTAGTCCAAGGCCAAACTTGCCTGTTATTATCTTTTGGCTTCCTACTTTAGCATTCCAATCCCCCATGATGATAAGGACATCATTTTTGGTGTTAATTCTAGAAGGTGTTGTAGGCCTTCATAGAACTGGTCAACTTCAGCCTCTTCAGCACCAGTGGTTGGGGCATAGGCTTGGACTATTGTGATGTTGAATGGTTTGCCTTGGATTTGAACTGAGATCATTCTGTCATTTTGGAGATTGCATCCCAGTACTGCTTTTCTTACTCTTTTATTGACTATGAAGGCTACTCCATTTCTTCTGAGGGATTCTTGCCTGCAGTAGTATACCTAATGGTCATCTGAATTAAATTCACCCATTCCTGTCCATTTTAGTTCACTGATTCCTAAGATGTTGATGTTCAGTCTTGTCATCTCTTGTTTGACCACATCCAGCTTGCCTTGATTCATGGATCGTACGTCCCAGGTTCCTATGGAGTACGGATCTTTGCAGCATCGGACTTTCCTTTCACCACCAGATACATCAGCAACTGAGTGTCCTTTTGGCTTTGACCTAGTCTCTTCATTCTTTCTGAAGCTACTTGTACTAGCCCTCCACTCTTCCCCAGTAGCATATTGGACACCTTCCAACCTGAGGGGCTCATCTTCTGGTGTCATATCTTTTTTCCTTTTGGTACTTTCCATGGGCTTTTCATGGCAAAGATACTGGAGTGGGTTGCCATTTCCTTCTCCAGTGGATCACGTTTTGTCAGAGCTCTCTGCTATAACCTGTCCGTCTTGGGTGGCCCTGCACGGCATAGCTTATAGCTTCATTGAGCTACGCAAGCCCCTTCGCCACAACAAGGCAGTGATCCATGAAGGAGCTAGAACCCTAGAACTCCTCTTATAAATTCAGACCTACAGGTCCCAGTTATTAGTCTGTCTGCCTCATTCTGCATGAGTTGCCACATATCGTATTCCTCCTTCCTTGATTGCTGATAGTTTAGTAGTTTTCTAGTCCAGTTCAGAAGAATCTTACCAGAGTTTCCTTTGGAAAATGTTGCATGAGGAACTTCAAGAAAAGCTTTTAGAAAAGGATATGAACTACCTACATTCATCTACAAAAAGCAAATGTAACTAATTTTCAGTGCATACATAGCCCCATTAACTCTATCATTCAGACTTTCAGATCCCTTGCGTTCATGCATGAGTAATAATTTTCATAAAGTTAAACTGCCTTTAATGCATCTGTTTCCACTTTCTGCTAATTAGGTTTCTCATTCCAAGAATAAATACATTTCTCTTCTCCCAAAACTTGTAAAAATCCATTGTGCTTTGCTGTCCTTCCCAGTGTTTTTATAAAAGGTTATTTTGGACATTAGCATTCTAAGCTAGGCATTTTTCTTCCAGCAGACTAGGGAATGAGGTTGTTTTTTCCCAGTTCTTGGCCACCAACATATATACCATGATTAGCATATTCATCACATTTTACATGACTACCAGTGCAATCTTATACATTTCTGTTCAAAAGTAAGTACCATTGAGTTCAGTGAGACTTAACTAAAGTTAAGTGGATACTGTACTGCAGCCTTAGTCTGTATTATTTTTAAACTCTGCCTAAGAACCACAATGTAGCATCAATTGGCCACATATACCCCTTAATTTCTTCAGATGTATTAATGGTTACTGTTTCACTTTGGCAGAATATATTTGTAAACTGTTTACCTTAAAATAATTAGCAGTGAAGTTTTGCATTAGCTTAAGAAATAAGACATATTTCATTTTTTTCTCAAAAAAAAGTTTGGGATTTTAAAATACAAAGGACAACCTACGTACTTTCATTTGTAGCTGTGGGCAATGAAATGAAATTGCCTTAGGTAACAATGTTCATTAAATAATGACATATTTACTGTCTGTGTGTCAGGAATTCAGTGACGGCTAACTTCACTATTGTAATAAACAGAGGGGAAATTAAGGAGGACAAATTAATAACATTAGAAAAGTGTGTGGTATTTGCTCACTGAATGAGGGCTGTAATAGACCACATGCTTTGGAGGCAAAAGGTCCCAGGTTCAGTTCTTGGCGTTTCCGGGAAAAGCAAGGAGAACTGTCTGAAACCCTGCCCATTTCTGCTGACAATGCTAGGCTAGACCAATGAGTGGTCCAACCCATTATATGGTCCTATACAGATCAACAGATTTATTAGGACATAATTTTTCATGGGGTGGAGGCCACTTCCATAGATTCCTGAAGCACTACCTTAATTTAACAGGTATAACATGCAAATAGGTATAGCTGTAGGGATGGGAAGCAGGATGCATTTGTGTGCAGTAGGTTCAGAGAGAAAAACAAAAATGCAGACTGTGTCGATTATGGTAAAGCTTGAATGTATGCAATAGATTAAAGCAACCATTCATAAAGCACCATCAATTATAACACACATTGGTAAGCTCATTAACACATGTAGTGGGATAAAAGCCTGCTATTAAGTAATTGTGTACAACTATTTTGTTCTGTATTGAATTACTTAGTCAAATAATATGTGATGTGAACAGTTTTAGTATTGATACATTTGACCACACAGAACAGGTACGGGGAATGGGATTGGTCCCC
Source organism: Varanus komodoensis (assembly GCF_004798865.1). NCBI lineage: Eukaryota > Metazoa > Chordata > Lepidosauria > Squamata > Varanidae > Varanus > Varanus komodoensis. The sequence goes on along the minus strand of NW_025335408.1, from coordinate 4,291,846 downwards.
AGGGCTTGAATGTATCCTGTTACATTGCTGGGGGCTTGGATGATATTGTGGGACATCACCCATTTGACAAAGTGTTAACTTGTATGTACAATCCATTATTCCAAATTCCCAGGTTCCCTATTGCCCATAGCGTTTCACTATCAATACTTTTCTGCCCATTTGCTTTGAAAAATAACTTGCTTCTAACCTCTATTTTGGCACATTTAATTTATTTCAGCAAGTGTTAAATATTGCTCCAAGAAGGACAGGAAATCAATATGGTTTATTCAAAGGCACTGATCAACATTGCCTCAGAACTATGATTTGCATATTTTATATTTATACAACTTCATTAGGCATGTCTACAGTATGATTTATTCTTTGAAAGCATGGTTTTGTACACAGCATTATGGCAAAGATTTCTGTAAGACAAAAAACTCATCTAGATGTTTTTGGCCAACTAATGACGTGAGAATGAGATGAGGGAGGAAAGAAGGAGGCTGGGTGCTATCTGAATATGGTGCAACCAGGTGGCCTCAGTCTCTTCTGCTTCCCACCCATTGGCGATCCCCTTTTTTGCTCTGGTTTCCAACACTCTAAAGACAGTTGGCCTGGTCCTTTCTGTGCTCATTGAGAAATTATTAAGCCAGTGGTTCCAGAGAATCCTACAATGACCAGACAATTTTGGAAGTCTACAGATTTGCACTCTAACTACTGGAAAGTAAGGCATTCTTATGTGCCTAATTCAGCAATTTCCTATGCATCTTGAATGGGAAGAGAGATAAATGAATATATGAAGCAACACTGGCAAGATTCCAGGGATATGAGGGACAATAAGCCATCATCCTTAACTATCCTTTGGAACCTTCACTGGACCCATTTAAGGATAGTCCTGCAAATATCTACCAGGCCCTATTTGCTGTGACATTCACTGCTTGTTTTTTATGCATCTGTTACATTGATAACTCACCTTTCCATTAGAAATGCCTAGGGTGATAACAACAGTAAAATTTGCAATTTAAAAACCAAAAAACTTACTCTGCATGGGAAAGAGAGGGAACCAGGAGACATCCACCTGATCCAGATAGGCTGCCCTTCCCCACTCCCATTAAGGCTATTTCCACCACCTGGCCCATGGTATATATTCCAGAAACAGGGGAAGGCAGGCAGGTGATAGGTCACTTCAAAGTTTGTTCTAGCTGAACTGCCCCCCCCCCCCTTCATCCACAAGGAGAGTAAGGCTATGAATGGCTATTTGTCCTGATGGCTACATGCAGTCTCCACCACTTAGCAGGCCTGTGCACCCCAGTTGCTGAGGAGGGTGCATGCAGGCTGAAAGGAGGGTGTCGTGGCCCTCATGTCCTACTTGCTACTGGCTGGCCGGCCTCTGTGGAAGCAGAATGTTAGGCAAGAGAGGCACTTGGTCTGATTCAGCAGGGCCCTTCTGATGTTCTTGTGTGTACCACTTCTGATCAGGCGTATCATATGATACTTGAAGACCTGCTTGGTATCATTGTATCATTAGGTATAACTGATTCAAAGTACAATCACAGAATAAAACCAAAAATATTTGAACATTTCAGAAGATCTTTATTCTCCATGGAACGTGTCCTGGCCCAGCTTGCCCTCTGTTGTCTTCTCTGACTGGCAGTGTGTCTTTCTGGAGCTCAGCAGAGTTTTTCCAAGCCCTAAACCTTGACCTCCTTTGACTAGATTTTCTGGGGACTGGTCCTGGAATCTTGGCTATTCTGTCCTGTGGGCAACAGGCATGCTAGTTCAGCATGCTGCAAGTCCACTAGCCAGATACGGTCTGCCCTCATCCCTGTGCTGATTGTTACTATGTCAGATCTGTGAATAGTAATATAGGATGGCAACCATCTCTCACAACAGTAATGGTGACTCCAGAATCCTAGGATAACAAGAGTCAGGTTGGGTGCTGCTATTGCTGCAAAAGACAAGAGTCAGATGTTTCCTTATGCATGTACACCCATTGTACTACTTCCTTCCCATGTAGAAACTATAAATCAGTTTCCAGAGCTGGTACCAAAACCTGATTATTTAAGATCTGCCTGGTGCTTTATCTTCTCAGAGCAAGGCATTGATAACTTCAGCCTACTAAGGGAGCAGTATTTGCAGCTTGACTTTTACTAACCAGGACTGAATGGAGTACAACTGGTCTCTCATATAAGTAGTTGAATAAGGAAAAATGATCAGTCAGGAGCAAGGAATCTATGCATGTTCTGCTGACATGAAAATGAAATATGACCTTCAAACTCTAAGCATATTGGCTTGTGTGTCACAGGTTAAACTGGTATTTACTTTGTTTTCTTTCACCAGATCTTCTTATAGTGTTCCAGCTCTTAAGCACCTATTTCCTTCACTAAGTACCTCCTAGTGGGGATTTTCTGGAGCATCCCGGTTCTGAGCAAATAACTCTATTTTTGTCTCCACTGGTGACTTGACACCCAACATGGCTGAGGATGTCAGTGTCTCAACTTTTAAGGAGTCTGAAGTCATCAACCTGCTTTAGAATTCCTAGTTAGCAATTTCTGCAATTCATATTTCAGCAGTTAAATCATTTTAGTTCCTGACATGTCAAAGGTGCCATGAGTATTGAGGAAAGAGTACATAAATCTATCTATCTGTGAGCCGTCCAGAGACTCAGTGTGATTGGACAGCCTAGAAATATCCCAAATAAATAAAAATGAATAAAATTTATTTAAGATTATCAATCTATTCCAGTGTATTTATCATTGAAATTATTAATAGGCCTTCTTTATGGAGAAACAGCAGGTTTAAGGAATGGTTTGCTGTGACTGTTAGAGCAACAAGAGAGAGGGGATGAAGGCTGTGTCTCTTGGTCATTCTGCCTCCTTTCCTTCCTGTAGCTTTTAAAATGCATTCTCTTGATCTAAAGAAGTGCCATTTTTGAAAGCTGTCACTGGGTGAAAGAAGCACTCTCACAGTGCCAGTTCTTCAAAGCCTCTTTCAATCATGCACTTATGTAAGAATCTCAGGAAATCACCAGAGAGAGAGAGAGAGAGAGAGAGAGAGAGAGAGAGAGAGAGAGAGAGATTGAGATTGTGTATATTTGTACTTTTAACAAACTCATCTATGTTTAGAGCCCCTATATCATGAACAAAAGATAGCTTGGAGAGTTCTTGCTTGGGAGCTGTTTACAATATATATTCTGTTGTTAAAAAATCAATAGAGGTTTTCTTAGGTTTTTTGCATTGGAAAAAACTTCTGGTAGCTGAGCAGTATCAAGGCATTCAATTTTCCTTTGTAACTGCGAAGAAATAATGAGAACAATGTGCCCATATTTTTATTCTGTGTAATTGTATGTTGTCTAACCACCATTGTGAAAATAGGAAAAGCAATAGCTAGAACCTCAGATAGATTAAAATGCTGGTAAAGCACAGTATGTTAACAACAGCAACTGTGTAAGTCTCAGCATTGTCTAATACTTGTTCTGTTTCTTTCTTTTGTCCCTTGTTTCTTTTTGCATTAAAAATCTATAACACAGAAAACGACATCTTGGAAAAGATGTCTTGAAATTATTGGAACAACAAATATAATGTAGACTGTGACATGCATAGCTCAAGGTATTCTATTCACACCATGGCTTTATGTTGAAGATTATACCATCTATTTATTGTAATGCAATCCAAGGTACAGCTGCGTCTTTCTCAGAACAAGGTTGTTTCCCATCCCATTGTGCTATTGTGCTATGGTGCACGCACATCTTTTTCTTATAAATTGGATTAGCTTGCCTTGTGATGGACCTTGACTCTAATTTATGGTTTGCTTTCTATATATCATGTTTCCATGGTACAAGGATAAACCCTTTCTCTTGCTAATGGGCAAATCCTCATGCATTTCAGTGGAGTGACACCTGGCTCCTGGCTGAAGGATGGGAAATGTTTAAAAAACAAACAAACTAAAAGCCCACCCCCTCCGCACCATGGCATCTGAGCACAACATGTTGTGAGAGTTACAGCTTTCCAGTTTTCCCCTTGTCTATCAGCATTGACTTTTTCTTCCACAATGTAACATACATTTAATTGCATTAACTGCAGAGATAGGAAATAAAAAGTGTGCCAGAAGACTACATTAATATCGTGTTGGTGTACATTGAAATTGCATTAAATCTTCCTACAGGAGCAGCTTACAGTACAACATGAGGCTAAGGCTGAGCATATTACAGAAGCTTCCCTTCTCCCTGCTGTTTTTGTCCTTGAAATAGTATGACTCCATTGACATCTAAAGCAAGTCTGTCTTCTCTCCCCTCTTTTCCCCTTTTCTTACTTTAGGGAAAACAGCATTTCTGTGTTTGTTTCTTTGTTGCATTAGTTTTTTCATTGGGCTGCCTGAATTGAACTATTTATTTTAATCCTGAAGTCTCCTGAAATGAACAGAGATGGCTTCAACTCTGCTTTTTTAATGGTGGATCTTGATAATGAATTAATGGCACATAGAGGGGCTTTAGAATTGCTACGCAGAAGGGGGCTTTAGAGCTTTTTCTCCTGACCGTGCTGACCAACAAGCCCAATTTCAGAGAACCTTCAGAAGACATGAAACAGTCTGACCAGTGGATAGAAAAGGAAATGTGGGAAACCCCACTGGGCACATGGAAGAATAAGAGAATACCAGCTTGAAAGAATACCTTAGCTATGAAGAGAGAACTGACGAGAAAACACAGAGGGGTAATTAACTTCCACATATTTTCAAATGGATGGGTGGAAATCTGGATTGTGTTTCTTCGCTGTGTCCTTCTGTACGTATTTATTTATTTATTTATTTATTGATTTATATCCTGCCTTTTTCCTACAAAGGGCTCAAGGCAGCTTACATCATTCTCCTCCTCCATCTTACCCCCACAACAACAACCCTGTGAGGTAGGTTGGGCTGAGAGTCTGTGACTGGCCAAAGTCACCCGGTTGGCTCCATGGCTGAGCGGGGACTAGAACCCAGATCTTCTGAGTCTCAGTCCCAGCTCTTAACCACTACACCACTCTGGCTCTGGTAACCACACTGGTATGCATGGAATGGCCATGTACCCACTAGCCATACACTCAGTACAAGTAAGAAGTGGCTGCATATTCATATGCAGGGCTGTACATAAGAATCCTCCATACAGAGAGCTATCCGGTGTGGAAACACAGTGCACAGACATCTCTATGGCCTCTTCACAAGGATGGTCAACATGTGGCTAGCAGGAGCATAGCCAGTAGTCACCACTCACACTCCATCACATCATCCGTGTTGAGTTGAGCCTGAAAACAAGCGCAGCAATGGCCTGTTCAAAACAGGATAGCCTGTGTAATGAAGTATTCCCCCACGAACTTGAAAAAGTGGCTTCCGTTCAAAGGGGATCACTTAAGACACCTTGCTGTATCTTCATGCTGACCTGGCATTGTTCCTTGCTGATTCTTCTTACTGGAAGCACAGAAAGAACTGGTGATGAGAAGCAAGCTTTAAAATTGCAAAGAATACTCTAGAGCTGAGGGTCCAATGCAACAGCCCTTCTGCAAACGCGGGCAAGTGTGTACACTCCTAAAAAAATCAGATCTTATTAATAAATATGTGCCAGTAAATCTGAATATTCTGTAAAACAATGCAACCAAAGGATTGGGAGGTGGAGGAGAGGCTGTCTTGAATTACTTTCATGTGTAGTCTTTCCGGAAGGGTTTTTTTTTAACCCAGGCACACATGAAGGGAAGATAGCAGAATATTTCAATAGCACTCTGTCAAGAATCAGAAGAACAACCAAACCACAAGGTATCTTTCCCTTTTCAATACAAATTTCTCTGGATGGCCTGAAAAATCAAGAGTACAAAACAGAGGTTCAGATAAATTTGAAAAGCTCACTAGGTAAAGATTGAATTTAGGTCAAATTTGGTGGTAGAGGATAGTGGTTGGTTGTTGTTTAATTAATTGTGCCTCTTCAGGACAAATGTCTATCACTCAGTTTCACAGAGCTTTGACAGCATGACTAACCTGTGACCTTCTTTTTGTTCAAATGTCTAGTTGGCCATCCTGTCCATGTCTACACTGAATTAGTTAACAAGGGAACACTGCATATTGGCTAATTTGATAACTGTCAATTGGAAATCATTGGTAAAGAGGGGGGAAATAGGAAAAGTCAGTGTAGCAAGATCTCCTCCTTAGCATCCACTTGATTTCAAATGTTAAGGTGACAGTTCTGAGTACCTCCCATGTCCTATACACTGACTTGATTTTCCAGGAGAGATATTAACCAGCCCTTTTTGCTGTCAGGGAAGAGCACATACAGCTCTTCCCTGACAGTTTGTAAATAATAATAAAAAACTCTCTTAGAAGACAACCAAATAGGACAGAGTCATTCGGGTCATGTGGAGTGGAAATAAGTCCTGCTGGTGCTAGTGTCTCATTTCCTTCATTCCATTCTGCTGCCTGTAAGAATTTTTTTTAAATGTTATGGAAAATTTGTGCTTGCATGCATTTCCTTTCTTTTCTGCCCAGTCATGAAATTTGCATGCATTTTCTCCCCATTTAATTCCCAGTCATGAAATTATCATATATTTCCGGTTGTAAAAAACTGTGATGTTTCCAGAAAATTTAAAAAAAAACCCTCACAGAAGTGCCAAAACAGGGCAGGGCAAATGGGACACCAGCAGTGGCCAGTGGTGACTTCAATGCCAGTGGGGCACGGTATTCACTGCAGGTCTCAACCTAAAACTTTAAGGTTTTATCCATGGTGCTGAAGTGATGGAGCTTAAGAATGCAGCACTATGGATAGCACCAGAGTAGATACACTGCCCTGCTCACTTTGAAGCCACCGGCTTGCTCTGCAGCCCCATTCACTCTATCCCATTCAGCTGCCTCCTTGGGAGGTTTTCCTCGAACTGTCAAGGAAACAGTCACAGCAGAAACTGCTCCAAAATGGAGCTGGGAAAACAGGTGTGTGGGTAGTGGTGGTTAGTATCTTCCCTTCTAGAGAAGCTGGTGACAGTGTCGAAAATTCAGAGGGCAGTGAGAACTGTCTTTCCAGCTCTTGAGACTCAGATTACATTGTTTGGAGGGCGATCTTGTCACTGTCCCTTTTCAGTGCACCTACTTCCCTCATCTTTGACCACTGGTTTTCTATTGATAGGTCAGCAACTGTGTGCAAATTAACCTCTATGCCGTCTCATATTTTCAGTCTGTTACCTACTGTGCTTTACCATTCCCTTTGACATCTGAAACAGACAAGGACATTGACCAGGCAAGACTAGATGTATCAGAAAGTTGCAACTATAGATGTGCACCAGAAAATGACCAACCAAACACAACAAAAGAAAATAATTAGGGTCGATTTTAAAAATGTGCATTTTTGAGTCTCTGAAACAAAGAAAATGTTGGCAGTGGTGCACAGAAAGGGGTATAATCGGAACAAGGAAGGGGATTTAAGAGGTTCTGCTGGGATAGCAACTGGAGGACTGAGAAGGAGCAGGGAGTAACCCATGCTGAGCCTGATCATCTGTCAGTTGCAGCATGGGTTGTTCCACGAACAACCCACACGGTACAGCTCATTGGCAGTGCAGCAAGCACAAATACCACATTTTACAGGTGTCACATGCCTTTTCTTTCCTTGGTGAAATGAAATGGCCATTATTCTCTGCTGAACAGAAAGGTCTAGGTTTTTTTAACTGGAGTTTTGTGTTGTTTGTAAAGCTCCCCTGACTTTGTTTTTTTAAGAGTAGCATTTCAATTTCAGCACAGCCCTAAAACTGCTACAGTATGTGCAGGATTATCTCTGGCTTTCAAAAATAAACAAACAAACAAACCTGAACAATATTCCGTGTGGGGTTTTGGAGCTTTATTTTTCCTACATCTGAAAGGACGTGGCTCTTCCAGCCTGACTCTAGGAGGTCTCTTGTTTCAGGCAAACCATTGGACTCCTGGCAAGCATGTACTGTTTCTTCCTCCACCAGACTAATCCCTTTACTCCAGATGATGGTATTCTTACAACAAGGCAGATGGTGCTAGTACAACCACCATTCCTTTGTGTGCAAGAACTGGTAGGAAGCAGTTTTATGTGCATGACGCACTGATGGGAAGAAACTGTATGCAGAGCAAATGGTCAAAAGCATTTTAGCAAAAAGTCACATCCAGAAGGCTCAAAGCCAGGATAGCCACGTTAAAAAGACAAAAACTCTGTATTCTGTCTACTTTTTTTGTTCTGTGCCAGCAACTAATCTTTTGTTCATTTTTGCTCTAGAGTAGGAACAGTTGGCATGATCCAGAACTTAAAGGCCTCCATAATCCTGATCTGAATTGGGGACCCTGTATCTGTGCCAAAGTAAAAGTGAAAAGAAAATGTAGCTGCTGGATAAACATTTAAAAGTATGTCTGTTCTAGTAGTAGAAGAAAATATAAAACAGGAAAAATATCTTCAGTCTAGTAGAATACTGACCATTACTGAGCTATATTTTAACTCTAACCTTTTACACTAATCTTGCAAAAGAAAGAAGGGCAGGTATGAATGCAATGTAACAACTACAACAACAGATCTGTACATATAAAATACCACCAAAAGCAGAGAGCAAGTTACACTGATGGTGGCATTTGTTTATTATTATTATTATTATTATTATTATTATTATTATTATTATTATAACATTTCTATGCCGCCCCTTGCCGAAACCTCGGGGCGGCTTACAACATGATAAAATACATTGAAATACAATAGTACATAATAAATTACCATTAAATATAAAAATACAAAAAATACATTGATTTACAAATACAAAATTAAAATTATCAGTGTAAAATAAAAATATAGGATGAGAAAGAGAAGGAAGAAGAAGTTGCCCAGGCGAGATCATATGTTTTAACAATTGAAATGATGTTTAAATAAAAAGGTCTTTACCTGGCGCCGAAAAACCAGTAGCGACGGTGCCAGGCGGACCTCTTTGGGGAGTGAATTCCATAGGTTGGGCGCCACCGCAGAGAAAGCCCTCGTCCGGGTACTTACTCTCCTAATTTCTTTCATGGAGGGTTCCCGGAGAAGGGACTCTCCCGCAGATCTCAAAGGGCGGTCGGGCATATAGGGACGTAAGCGCTCGTTCAGGTAGCCAGGACCCAAGCCGTTTAGGGCTTTGTAGGTCATAATCAACACCTTGAATTGGGCCCGGGCTTCAATGGGAAGCCAGTGAAGCTGACGGAGGACTATCTCTCCTAAAGGTCAATGAGTGAAATGCATTGGAAATCTAAGGTGGAAATGTAACCATGGAATCATTGTGGGTAGAGCTACCAGATCAAATCTGACAAGAGTGGAGGAAGCCCTTGATTAATTAATAGACTTTCCAATTTCTTCATTTCAATGGCTGAGGAGCAGAGGATGTTGCTGGAAGCTCCTAAGTCATGCAGCCAATACTGCTATCTTTTTGTGGATCCCCTGGCAATTGCTACAAAGAGGCAACTGGACCTCATGGATACATACAGCCAATCAGGTCTAGGACTTTTGCCAAACTGAGAATGCAGTCCTATGCAAATTTGACAGGTCAATATTATATAACTCCAGCATTCTCCTGTCAGCCAAGTATGTTGGGAGTTCTAGGACTTATTTTCCGTCTAAGCATAGCTAAGATTGCATCCTTAATCTTTCATGAATTACTCCCCTTTTAAAGCCCTTTAAGCTTCAAGGAACTGCAGAATTACACTCAGTTCAAAGATGTATTTGCCAATTGATTTCACCGGATGTTCCATGTGTTTGCATTACTGAAAAGCTTCTGTCCATCTACTTCACATGATTTATAAACTCTGCCACATCCCCCATAGGTTGCTTTCCCCTTTCAATTGAAAAAGCCCCACTCTCATAGTCTGACTACAACACTGTTCCAGAGAACAGGTAGTATGGGGCCCTTTTTGACCCCTTGTTCAGCTCTACAGCAGCTTCTCAGAGATTCATCTGAATGTGAATAAGCAAGTTGTGAAGAGCAAGAGCACTTCAGCTGCATTTTCTCTACTGTCATAGTTATCATTCTCTACTCATGGAAGGTGATCATCTGAAGAGGACAACCTCCTGTATCCATGGATCCTGACCAGACACAGAGCCTTCCAGGCTCTTAATCACACAGAGTGTCTTGGTGGATACAGGAAGCTCTCTTCTTCAGATAAGCAATTTCCATTGGTAAAGGACAATGCACGCAACAGTGCAGGGCAAGAGTTGGAGTGCTTACTCTCCACATGTATTGCTTGTACATGGTAAGAACTATGGCTGAATAGGCCTAATTTCGCTTTAAGAGGTGGACCTTACCTGTAGAAGGCATTCCAGGCTTTCCCCCTGGAAGCTGTTAATACATGGATCAAGGTCTTGTCAGTTGATTTCCTAAAAATTTAAACCAAACTACAGGTTGGTATGCTTTTTGCTGGAATGCAAAATTTTCTTAATTCTCTAAGTTCCATAGAGCAGTGCTGATGAATCTTGTACACTATTGAATACAAGTAAGCATAACACTGTATTTTTTGATATTTTATATCACTTTACTTAGCATCCATTTTCAGTGAGCCTAACTGGAATTACATTGGCACTATTGCCAGCCTTCTCAGACAACCTTTTAAATGAATATTTTAGCTTTCTAATAAAATGTGTGGTGTTCCACACATCATCTGTACTGAAACAGAACCTTCCAGTAGCATTTTGTTTGTTCTCTTGAATAAATCCTAGCTGGTAAATGTATCTTAGATTATATAGGATAATTTTTATGCGAAGAATGTATAGTTCTTTCCAAAATAAAGTAGTTTGCAATAAGCAAGCACAGATGAAAAGATCATGGAACATAGTATTATAGTTTTAAAGAATCTTTAGCTGTTTTTCGCAGAGGCTTTCTCTTTCAACTCGTGTTTTGGAAAGGGTCTGGGAATTATGGTTTTTTTCTGGTAGTTTGGTTTGGGTTGTTGTTGCTTTTTTGTTTGTTTTTTTTAAAACATCATTTTAGATTGAGCCAAAATTTCTTCATTTTTTTTCCTTAGAAGGGACATGTACAGTATTGTGTATGAAATTGTAGAAAGGGTACTTTTGCCATCTGCTACAAAACATTCTACATATGGCTTCTGAAATTAATTTATACACAAGTTCAGATACTGTTCGGTCAGCAAGTGGGCAGAGACTCATGGAATCAATCATTTTGGGTTTTAGGGTACATGGCCTACAGTTTTTCTGAAAGGAATGGAAATAATTCCTGGAATCTCTCCAAAACAGTCAGTGTCTCAATGGAACAATTAAATGTGTATGAAGAATGTTTGCAGTGAAGTTCAAACAGAGCAGCCTGAGGCTTATATTTTTGGTTGTAATTTATTCACTGTTTTTCTCTGCACAATTGCTGGATAGTCCAAAAACAGTTTGGAGAATTATGCCCATTGCATTGTGTATATAAATTCTGACTGACGTGTACAGCAGCCATTTATTTTTAATCACTGTTTCAGGAGACAGAAATAACTCTTGAAGGAGGGAAAGCAAAATTTAGCATTCAAGCAAAGAAAGCTTTATTCATTAGTGCACTGCATGTTAGTATGAATCAGGCTGCAATCCTAGACACACATTAAAGTTTGAAGCCAGGTGGAATAGTTTGAGAGACAGTGTTATATGGCTGCCCCAGACTCCTGCTGCCCAGAGGTCTATAGGATGATGCTGTGGCAAAGACAATGGCTAGTGAATCCAGCAGCCCAGTCTTTATTCAGATGGGGCAGGCACAATGCGTGCAGCTGTGTAACTTTGATTGAAGACGTTGCTGTATCAAGCACAGACCCATTCTAGCCCATAGATGAAGGGAAGGGGGTGATTTTGTCACTTGATTCAACATTTCTCCCATAACATACTTGTCCCGCACACACACTTCCATCTTACCTCTCTTCTGTAGAGAAAAGTGCTTGCATAAGGGTTGTTATACAGGTAAAGCCAAATGTGGGGCATGCCAAATATTGAACATGGTTTAGGTAAATTTGAAATATTCTGCACCCGGAAGCAACCAGATACTAACAGCCTACCTTGAGGATACTTTCAGATCTTATGATTTTGAGGTACGGGTGATTTTTGAATTTGAACAACAGCAATTACAGATATCCTGTGTCAGCAGCATGGCATTATTCTGGTGACAGAGAAGGAACAAATCTCAAGCTGTGGTATTTTGCCTTTACTTGTGTCTTCTGAAAGGAAGAATGAAATCAAGCATAGGCAAAAGATACCTGTTTTATTTGAAGACTGCAGTTGGAGAGTTGCTTGATGAATGGTTTGTTTGTCTCACATTGGTTTATAGAATTGATGTGTTAGATTACTTGAGACTAGCTGAAAGAGGAAGGGATGGGGATGGGGAATCCCTGGGATAATTAAGGACTCCTGATTTGACTCTGTTTTGGAGTGATTGTATAAACAACAGCTTGGACAGCTGGTGTGCAGAAGTTGGTGAAATTCAAAATGCATTCCAGTCAGAAGAGCATAAAAAGAGCCCTGCTGGATCTGTGCAAATGTCTATTTATTCCAGCAGCCTGTTCCTATTAGGGTGGCCAGGTGTTCCAATTACAGATGAGTGTCTTCTATTTGAAGGACTGTAGAGGACAGTCCTCTAATGGAAAAAGTGCTTTCCTTAACAGCCTGTCCAGTCCAAATCCTGCTTACAGATAAAGATAAGGGAAAACACAGGGGCCTTGAAGTTTTCTGTCCTCAGGTGGGGACAGCATACTACACAGGCCAGTTTTCCGTACTGGAGTATTATACATGACTTTTCTATTTAAGTTATTGCTGAACTTGCACCTGTATAAATAAGTCTCCACATCCAATATATCTGCAAACCTGTGTCCCTCTTTTGCCCTCTTTTTGGTGAGGCTGTTGACTGACCCATTTTATTTCAGTCTGTTTTAATCTTTAATCCGTGTAAGGGTGGGTGAGGATTTTTCCCAGGTGAATTCATTAACTGGGCACATCTTTGAAAAGGTACATATTCTTCTGCCATTAACACATATTTGTGCAGATGCTTCAAAGTACAAATGTTTTATTTGCATCTTTTACAAATGTATGCATGCTATTAAATATGGGGGGTGGTCCTCGAATCACATCTCAAACACAGAAGCATACAGACTTCAGCCACAGACTGCATTAGAATCTGTGGCTGAAGCAGAAGGTACAAACTATGTAAAATCCTGATCAAATATGAACTGAAGCAAAGTTCTCATACATTCCCAGTGCACCTTGAAATTACCTGGAAATAGTGCTGGTGCCCATATCAAGTAGACCAGTATATCCATTCCAGGTTGTGCTCCACACTTTTCAGGGTGCAGCACCTATTTTGGGGACAGGGTTAGATAAGCACTGGATATAAGGTCATTCTTCTTATTTTTCTAAGTTGACCAGACATTGGGTACTGCAGATATCTGGGGTCATCTGTGTATCACTTTTAGGATGCTTCTTCTATGATTCACAAAGAGAAACTTGTACCTGCTTCCAGTCCAGAGGTTCTAACAGAAACCATCAGAGATGAATCAAATTCTTCAGAACTTCAGTGATAATATTTCCAGATAATTGCTGTTCTGTGTAGAGCTTATAATAGGGCAAGCTATTATATTGAAGGTCAGCAGTTCTTTTTCTGTATCTTTCATTTCAGATGTTAAAGCTACTTTAAATAGATTTAGGTTTAGAACACTGTAGTTCTGGCACGTCACTGATATCAAATAGTTCCAAATGTTACTAAGGGAACTCGCCCACATACTTTTTCCTTTATTAGAAATCACTTGTTGTTCTCCCTACCTTATCACCCTTTCCCCATTCACTTCTTACTTCTGGAAGACGACTGCAAAACTCTAACTGGATAGCCCTGTGACCATTTGGAAATCACTCTCTGAAGCAGCTGCCTCCTTTGCTGTTGTTTCGTATACCTCAAGTAATGGGATTTTCCAATAATTAGTACTGCTGGCAGGCATCTAAGCAAAACCCATAGTTTAGGAGGATTGCTGGTAATGTAATTACTTGTGGGAGATATATGGATGTCTCCCATATGAAAACAATATCATCCTAATGTTTTATGTTAGTGACACCATTAGCGGAATGACAGTTCATGCTCCAGTAATAACATGCACCACTGACTGATAGTGGTGCAGTGAAGCAAAGACAATTTATCTAAAGTAAACAGTAAAGCAAAGCCAAGTGTATTTGAAAATTCTGTTCATGCTGTTATTAAAGCAAAACCCACATGTTTGTGGTCCTGAAGGAGATATAAGGTGCTAATGTTTTCAGTGGATTCATCCTCTTTCTTCCTGCAAACTGTTCCAAATGATGGGCACTTGTGTCTTTGTTAGTTAATAGTATTTATGCCATGTATTTCGCTGATGTACAAGAAACGTTCTAGATACAAAAACAGATACTTGCTTTATTATTTCTTAGACTGGTTTCTTGAGTATCATGATAAAAGGTTCAGACTCATTCTGTAGAGAATCTTTCTCTGGGAAAAAAGATGCTGTAGGAGGCTTGCCAATGTGATTTAGATCTCTGAGTCCAATTTTGTGAGGGCTGATGTGCTTTCAAACTGCAGTCCCAAGGAAGATTGATGTGGTTTAGGTGCCATGCTGCATAGACTGAAAATCAAAATTTGCTAGCACAACAAAACCTTAGCCATGATGGCAATACACCTGATCCTTTTCTTCCAGAGAAGCTTTCTGCACAATACTCCCAGGGACAGCCCAAGACATTTTGCTGCCTGAAGTAAAGGAGGAAATGGTACTCCCTCCCTCTCTGTTTGAAGCACACATGCCACATAGAATGGGTACTGGGCAGTAGAGAAATTCAGTAGGTAAGTACAGTTTTGCCTGGCAATGGGACTGCATTGTCCACCACACCTGACGATCTCAGTCTATCTTTATGTTCACAAGGCAGGCTGTGGGGCCCCATCTTATAGTATCTGCAACTAGCAGTGGCCATTTTACTGCACCTGAGGGAAGGAGTAGCCCTTCGTATCCTTCTGCTGTATTTGTGGCTTCACTCTCTGGCTTAGCCTTCCCTCAGTTTTTTAAAGTACCTGCGCTCTGATATAAACTCATTGGAGTTGGAGCTGGGAAGAACTCTGTGCAAAATCTCCATGGTCTTTGGATTCTTGGGGTGCACTTTCATTTTTCACTAACAATTTTTGTATTTAACAGTTAAATATTTGAGATTAAATGGACATTAATCATTAATATTGTGTTTGTAAAATCTTCATAAGCATTCAGTAGTTGAATACATAAGGGGTGGAAATGGACTTAATGATAAAGCCAGTCATGATAGGAAAATCAGCTCAACAGGCATTATCGAATACTGTGCATACACTAGTAGGACATTCCACTAGTGTAATGGAAACTGGGGGTTTTCAGTGCAATCTGAAACAAGTGCAAACACTCGTCTTTGGAAGTGTGTAGATTTGCAGAGCTCCCAGTGAGACTAATTTGTCCTTGTCCAGGGATGTTATGAGATAGGATTTCTGCATTTAGCTTGATCATGGATCAGCAGGAACTATATCCCATGTCTTTCCAATAGCAAAGTGCCACCATAGAATGTAGGCTCATTTCTGGTTTAGCTCACAAAATTCTGTGAGATCAAGGAAATCTTTTTATCCTTTCCTTCAAAATCCTTAGCAGTTTTTACATGATTAAATTATGATATAAGAACATTGGAGCATAGGAAGAGTACAAAGTTGATGCAAAACAAATTTCAAAAAGCTTTTAAAATTTAGTTTCAGAAGCATGTCCTTCTTAACTACAGTAATTGAACCAAATGACATTTCTGAACAGAAGCAAAAAAAATGGTGTAGGAAAACTGAGAGGATGACTGATGTCCTGACGTTCCTGTGCTCTGGCATTCTTATTTGTATGCTTTGTTTTAAATGGTCTGCCTATGTGATACCTTTACAGAGAATGGAACTTATTTCAGTACTTTAACAATAAATTATTATTTCCAAAATTCCCAGATATAATTGGAAGTTACATATTTATTTTACAGCTTTGTCAATTTTGCTGATCCATATTTTCTTAAGTTCCCAGAAATAGGATGTCATCTGTATCCTTTCCTTCAGGTCTATTTACTTTCCAAAATACTTCATGTCACATTTACTTATTTGCATTATAAGTACAACATACAAACTGTACTACATATAAACACCCTTCCATCCATCCGTCCGTCCGTCCGTCCGTCCTTCCTTCCTATGTGTTAATGGCTGAGGTTTCCTCACTGTAGGAGGGAAACTTTTTTTCTAGATTGCTAATGGATAGGTCAGAGAAAATTCAGTAAAAGTCACAGCATGTTTGCATGAATGCTTCTGTCAAGATCAAATTGATTCAGTCTTAATCTGGAAATACATTTCTTAATATTTATTTTGCATCTTTATGAATGTTTGAATATATGAAGGACCTGTGGAAGGCCTACATCTCTATTATTATTATTATTATTATTATTATTATTATTATTATTATTACAACATTTCTGTGCCGCCCCTTGCCGAAACCTTGGGGCGGCTTACAACACGATAAAATACAATGAAATACAATAGCACATAATAAATTACCATTAAATACAAAATACAAAAAATACATTGATTTACAAATATAAGATTAAAATTATCAGTATAAATTAAGTAAATAAAAATATAGGAGGAGAAAGAGAAGGAAGAAGAAGTTGCCCTGGCCAGATCATATGTTTTAACAATTAAAATGATGTTTAAATAAAAAGGTCTTTACCTGGCGCCGAAAAACCAGTAACGACGGTGCCAGGCGGACCTCTTTGGGGAGTGAATTCCATAGGTTGGGTGCCACCACAGAGAAAGCCCTCCTCTGGGTACTTACTCTCCTAATTTCTTTCATGGAGGGTTCCCGGAGAAGGGACTCTCCCGCAGATCTCAAAGGGCGGTCGGGCATATACGGACGTAAGCGCTCGTTCAGGTAACCAGGACCCAAGCCGTTTAGGGCTTTATAGGTCATAATCAACACCTTGAATTGGGCCCGGGCTTCAATGGGAAGCCAGTGAAGCTGACGGAGGACTGGAGTCATGTGAGCATAACGCCCCGTCCCCGTCAGCAACCTGGCAGCTCTATTTTGCACCAATTGAAGTGTTTGGACCGTCTTCAGGGGAAGCCCCACGTAAAGCGCGTTACAGAAGTCTAGGCGGGAAGTCACCAGCGCGTGTGTCACCGTCGCCAGGCAGTCATACTCCAGGTAGGGGCGCAGCTGATTAATCAGCCGAAGCTGAAGGAAGGCGTTCCTCGCCACCGCTGTCACCTGAGCTTCCAAAGAAAGCTCTGGGTCGAGGAGTACTCCTAGGCTGCGGACTCGGCCGCTTTAGGATACATATCTGCAAGATAGGCTATTCTTTATGTTGGTACAAGAGCCTAGCCAGGGGTTGGACTTCAGTTCAAAGACTGGTCACAGCAGAAAGGAGCTACACTGACCCACTCTGTTCTGGAAACTAACGTGGCCATTCATTTCTGGAGTTTTAGTTTGCAAATGCTGACTGAGAGTGGCCACTTCCACTTATGCAAGAAAGCTAGCAGAGAACAGTGGCAGAATGGGATACTTCTTTTTATCCCAAACCTTTTATGTGAAAAATTGTCAGCATTTAACCTCTTTGTGGTCCTATGAAATTACATTGAGAAATCTCATTCTGAAGAAATATCTTCCAGTGTTAAACCTCAGTGCACCAGTGGGCTCTATAGTTTACAGTCAGAATTTCATCAGAAGTGGTCTAGAAGGGTTTATAGCATAATTCAGTAGTGAGAAGCCCAGCCCCCAAGAATTAGGCTTAGGGGTGCATCAGAGCTCCACGGAATGTGTTCCTACAGCATTCATGGACTTCTTCTTGGCCCTGGCTTGTAAAGTGATCTGAGCCAAGAGGAAGTCTGAAAACGTTCACAGAATGAAGGTTACACAACCAGCAACCTTCTTCCATGTCACATGCAGCAGCACAAAGACTGCTGTACATTGCATGGAAGAGGGACACTGCTTGCACGGTGCATGGGGTTCGATTCCTGGCAAGTAGCACATCAAAGTGGACTGAAGCCTGGGAGCCAAGTCCAGGAAATCTGGCAAATTCCAGCCCCCAGACGTATTCCTCATACATCCTTCTTGGCTATGGGTAAGAGCAAGAGAGCATAAACGCTGGTTTGGGCCTAATAAATGAGAACTTATCTCTGACAGTTTTCTCAGGGGAAAGTATGGAAATGAGTCTCTCCAATATAACTGCCAGTGGTCTACCTCGAATGCCATGCCGATAGTTAAGTAGGTTTTCAGAAGTATCACACAGGTTGATGTAGCAATTCCAGAGGGCAGATTAAGGATGGTCTGTTTGGTATAGGTTTCATTTATGGGCTAAGATCATTTGTCATTAGATGGTGTATTGTTGTAGAACGACTCTTGCTTTTAAACCAGTGTCCAGCTGGGACCCTTTGCTGGAACTTCTTTTTAGTGTCTCTCTTTTATTGCCCACTGTTTCTTGCTTGTAACCATTCATATTTAGACTGCCCTCCATCTGAGCTGCAAGAAACAAGACTCCTGTGGATTTAGTCTATTCTGCCTGAATTGAATCATTCAGAACCTACCATGGAAAATATTGTCATACTTTTTCATAGATGTTGAATTCTTGTTCACTATGAATTGGACACTGTAATCTTCAATAGTCTAAGGGGGCTGCTGTGGACTGATCTTGACTATAGAATTGTTCTGTGCTTTGATGCATCTAGCATAGATATACCAAAGTGGAAAGTGTGATTGTCAACAACTCAGCATGTGCAGGTTTACTTTGGACTGACTCTTGAAACTGTGTTTTGATTTTTAGTTTCACAAGACCTTGACTGATGTAGTACGCAGGTACCACAGAAAATTTCAAGGTTGGACTATATCTGTATTAGTGCAAATTAACTTAGATCCATTTCTAGAACACTTGTTTTTGATTGCCTGAAGTGGTTTCTGTCAGAAGTCATTTGAGCTCCTAGTCCTAAATTCTGAACTTACAAATTTGCAATGGGGAAACCAAATTGTATTGATTTCTGTCATAAGGTTATAGTTACTAGCTTTTGACTGTAATAAACCTACAGTTAATCCCTGTGAGTAGATGATATGTAACCATTAAGCTTTTGCCTGAAAGCTAAGAAATTTATCTATGAAACTTGAAATGCTACCATTGTTTCTGTTTTTGTGTGTGTTTGTTTGCCAAGATTTGTTTGTGCCAAAAGATGGACACAGGAAAACAACATACTTTTGCTTTCTATAAATAACTTTATACATTCCTAAAAGCTCAGTCTTAGAAGAATCCTGTGCCCCTCCAACTTCTGCAGTGAGGTCAGGATGCCATGGAATTATGACCTATGAGACAGAAGCAAAACAACAACAGCAATCACCACCACCATCTGTTTCCAAAGTTTTCCAAAGTTCAGAAAAGTAGAGAGAAAGTTCCATCACACAAGGTTCCAGTTTAGTCTCTGGTATTGTAATGTATCTGATTATTTTTGTTGTCATCAAAAAGACTTGGAATCTTACAGAGGATGTGCCCAGTAGGGCTCAGAAACCTCGCCTAGAGCCAGCAAGCTATACGGTCCTGGATGAGAAAGAGATATCATAATCCAGAATTTAAATTAAAGCAGTTTTGGAACCACATTAAGCATAATGGGACATCTGTGCTGTCAGTTCATTAGAGACCTCTAATGGCAATGGGAGTGTAACTTTTATGAGGCTACCCTCTGTGAGCACTTTGGACTACTGTCTGATTTGTGGGATGTAACCCAAAAGGCCACTTTGGCTGCTGCTATTATTGCATTATGAAATAGAGTTGAAGGCAGAAACTTGGCTCTGTTTTATTGAAATGTTCAAAATGTCAGAGCAAAACCCCAACAACTATCAGGTAGGTTTCTAAGGAAACTATTACCATGAGAAAGAGTCTGTGATGCCAAGTAGCATTCTACACTGTACAGAACATATTAAGGTGTTGTTTTGATTTGTTTTTGTATCAAGTTCCTCTCATATTTCTATTTGGCTCTTTTACGTAGGCACTTCTGCTACACTTTTGGATAGAAACAGAAAGCACAAGAAGCCGCCTTCTTCTGAGTCTAACTATGCATTGCAGACGCTGACTGGCAGCAGCTCTCCAGTTTTTCAGATGGAGGTTTTCCCCAGACCTTCCTAGAGATGGCAGGGGTTAAATCCAAGGCCTTTGGTACATGTCACATGTGCTTCACCACAGAGCTATGGCTTTTCCTTAATATTTTTTTAGTGAAGTGCATGCAGTGGCCACAGACAGAGAGTCAGGCTTCAGACAGGTTTGACTTAGACTTCTACACAATCACTCAAACATATTTATTTATGTTTAATCCTGCATGCAGAGACTGAGATGACTGAATGATATTTTGGTTTTGGTTTTGATTCATAGAAGCATTCACTCATATAACCCCTCATTTACAGTCAAGTAGAATAGCCCAGAGGTGGGGATACTTACCCCTTTATCTGTTCTTTGTAGATCCAGTCCTCTTTCACTTCAGTTTGATGAATACTGAATGCTACACAGATATTAAGGTTCAGATTTTCTGAGTTTCATATACTAAAATTAAGCATACAAATGCTTAATTTAACTTGATTTTATTCCTTATTTTATCTCGGGTGTTCCCAGGGTCTACAAAAAAGTATTTACTTGCTAAGGCTGATTGTAATGTTCACTTCCAGGGTTGAGAATTGCTGCTTACATTTCATTATATGGATTAGTAGTTAGCACTGGAGAGTTGTATCTGGACAGAGTTAGGACCAGAAGTGTTGTGCTAAAAAGTCTAACTGCTGAAGAGGGAATGTCCAATGAATTTCTGACTTGCCTTGTTGACAATTTGATCTGTCAAAAAGTAGAAGATGGAAAAAGGGAGCCTACTATTTTGAATCTAATCATAACCAGCAGAGAAGGACTGGTTGATTGAGCTGAAGTGATGGGAACCTTGGTTAAAAGTGACACCACAGATTTCTTGAAAATGAAGGCAGTGGAAACTGAGCATTGTTGGGCATGTACTTTGAACATTAGAAAAGCCAGCTTCAAAAAGTTCAGAAAACATTTGTGTAGGTTCCCATGACTAGAAATTCTGATGGAAAAAAGAGTTCAAGTAGGATGGGGGATTCTGAAAAATGAGACTATTCCTATGAGAATGTCACAAACTATTCCTATGGGAAATTAAAACTGCAAATATTTGAGTGGGTGGCTACAAGGGGAAACTCTGACGAGGCCTTAAAAGACTCATACAACAGAGGATCCTTCTGCAGAAAAATATCTCGTATGCAGCAGAAATGTCTCATATTTTCGAAATGTGGTGGCACATTTTGTGTGGTGGCATCCCAATTATGGAACACTCTAACAGTGGCAATTTTTCAGGTACCTAACTTATTGAGTTTCAGGCACTTGGCAAAAACATTCCCTTTTTGGCACAGCTTTGGTACCATGTACTTTGGTACTTTAGACTGTTTATATCAGTGCACCGTTTTTTAGTTATAGTAATGTTTTATTTTTATTTAATTATTTTATTGTGCATATTCTAGAACAACTTGTCAAGTAGTTCGTAGGGGAACCCTTAGAAAATTAGTAGGCCCCAGCATCGGTCTATCAAGAATAAGTTTTGCCAAGACCTGCCTTACATGACTGGAATATTATGAGAATGCAGTGGGCATAGTAGATCTTGATTTCAGCAAAGCGTTGGTCAAGGTTTCCAATGATAAAATGTGGACTGGGGGTATTACATCCATAGCTGGTTGAACAGTCCATACCTGACAAGGACTCATTAATGATTCTTCATTGACTTAGAGGGAGGTAGTGTGTGGAGTGAGGGCTCTGTCTAAGATCCTGTGCTGTGATAACAATTTCACCAATGACTTGAATGAGGCTGTGCAGAGAACAAAGCTGGGAAGCTAGTACTGCAGAAGGCAGTCCAAAATCAGAAGGATCTCTTGAATTTCAACCAAGATAATGTAAAATCTTGCTTAAAGTCAGCTTAGAAATCATTTCTCAGCCTTGCATAACACATTTCACCAACAAGAGTTTCTTTTCCTGCCAGCCATTCTCTCAGGTTATAAATAAAAGAACAGGGCTACAAGATGTCAAATGTCCTTTCCCAAATATAAACTAACCCCATTTCTAACAGCTGCTTTGGTCATTTGGACAAGGTGACTGCATGTGATTCACTTATGCTGCATTTGACACAAGATGAGAAGCTACCCCTTGGCTTCTTGCAGTGTTCAAGCTGCTGTTTGCCATTTGTGGAATTCCTTCTGGGAATCACTGCCCTAAGCCAAGCAATGTTGAATTTCACCCTCATGAGGCTGCCTGAGTCAAGGGAACAACTGTTTCAGCCTCACCAGGTAAAATTAAGGATTTTAAGGGCTGTGAGGGTCGGGGATGGGAGAATCAGCAGTTTGCTTTTATCTACAGGAAAGGTGGAAAAGAGAGCTGGATCATACGAGCACTGAATATCTTCTAAAGAAACCCAGGGAGCCAATCTGTGGAAATTGAAAGCCTGTGAAAATTGAAAGGTAGTTGCACTGATGCCATCAGTTGATGGTCAACAAAGGAGGGGAGCTGACATCCTCTCGCATTACTTTGATCAGAAAGAAACAATCTTTCCTCCAAATAAGACATTTGCACAGGATGGGTCAAAAGATCGCAGAGCTCCTGGGACGCATGTCTGTTTCCTGTAATGGTCTGTATGATACCTTGGGAGGTCATTAAGCTACTAAATTAAAAACTGACTAGTTCTCACTGCTATCTGAGGGTCATTTTTCAATTTGCTTTCTGCTCAGATTTTATTTTGCCAGTTGGGCAGGAAGTAACAGTTCCAAAAAAGATATAACTCATGTGAAGCTCATGTTACCATGCTGTATGAGCTAGGAAATTATTGAAATGGGTTTGGTTGTTTTCTCTCCTTCACAAGCAAGACCACAGACTTCTGCCAGCTGTTTCTCTGTGTCATAGATAGGAAATGGTGGCATTTGCAACTTAAAGCATAAGGCTGAGAAGTTTAATTTAAATGAACTGCTGTTTGTACTAGATAACACTTTCAGTTTGGTATATTAATGGCATGACCAATGGAAATTCAAAGATGCTTGTACCTATATAAAATATGATGACTTCTAAAATCTAATACTTTATCATGGAATGGTTTTACCTAAACATGACTTATTTTGTTGCATAAACCTATGTTTTATGCATAGTTAAAATGTTTCCCCAGAGAAGTAACATAAATATAGTTTTAGATTTGTATATGAATATTAATGAAAATAAAATCAAGTCACATTTAGCCTTTTGAGTAATAACTAGCAGCTCTAAAACAAATCTCCACAATGCTCTGTTTTAGTTGCTTTTAATTTTAATCTCAAGTGACATACAACTCAATGCTTAATAGCAGCTGATGATGGAAAAATTGTTGTTTTATGCCTCATTACTTACTCCTTTCAGGGGTTTTTAAAGCTTCGAAAGCCTATTGAAATCAGTGGCAAAACTCACTTTAATTTCATTGACTGGTGAGGAGACTTCAAAGGTTCACTGAAATGTCAATTAGGGCTAAATTGATTTTGAAGTCTGGATTGCCAAAACTTAAAATATGAAACAAATTCACAATTATTAGTGCTCATGGAAGGCAAGTAAAAACTATGAGTAAATCCTTCTAACAGTGAGGATGGCAACTGACTCTGAATTAACTGTATGGACCTTAGAAAATAAAATCTGCCACACAAATCATGAGTCATTAGCTGGACTGCAGTGATTTCTTTCTGTTTATCCCCTGAGACTCTTGGGATGGAAGGAAAGAATAAAATCATTGCACTATTAGATATGAACCCTGAAAGCCTTCCAGTGGAAGGAAAAAATAAATGTATTTCATTTGTAGATATTGTACCTGAGCACAGGTTTTGATTTAGAATATAAAGCATCTGTTGGTAATAGCAATGACTAAATAGCCATGTTATCACAAGGGAGGATTCCACTATCACTTCCTCAATTTCTGTTTTACACTGGATTGCATTATGATTGCTATGCTTGTAGGATTTTAACTGGATTTTGACTCCCACTGGAATGTTGTGTATTGCATGTCCATAACTTTATGGTACAATCTTAGGCATATCTAGATTGAAAATTTCTCCAAATTCCAGTATTTCTCAGTAAGTCATGGGAAGGGTAAGTTCTATCTCAATAACCAATTGGAGTTCTTTGAGAGTATCAGTAAGCACATACAAAGGATCGATTCAATGGATATGGCTTACTTGGACTTCCAAAAGGCTTTTGTCAAAGCCCCTCACCAAAGCCCCTTATTTTGTTCATGAACAAATTAAGCAGTCAGGAAATAAAAGGATCACTAAATCTTTCATTTGGCAGGGGGAAAACTAGGTAATACTTGCCTTTGTGAATGCATATAATCTCTGCAAAGTTAACAGAAATACTGGAGTCTTTGCATGGAACAGTATGATTCTGACTATCTGCCCATGGCCAATCTGGCTGAAACTCTTGGGAGTTGTAGTCTAAAACATTAGAGTGTACCAGGTTGTCTACCACTGCTGAAACAGGGCAGAGAAGGATTGTGGGTTACCATCAGCCTTCCTCAGTGGCTAGATTCAGTAGACTTTGCCTCTCTCCCAACTATCATACAGCAGACCTATTCATTAGGATGCTGAAGGAAGGACCTCAATTAGAAGACCTGAAGTGATTGATTCCTCCTTTCTTTGACTGGTTTCCAGTCCACATGGTCAGGAGATCAACTATGCCCAGCTGCATTATACCATTGACGCTGGATCTTGTAAGAACCTTATGGCATTAAGACTGGTGTAAGAATTTTCCTGTCTTCCTTTTCCTGTTATGCTACATCTTTTTAGATTTTAATCCTGTCCTTTTTTTTATTAATGCAAAAGCTGGTCTGGGATCCTTTCCACTTGAAAAGTATAGTATAAATGCTTCAAATGTTTATTAGGTGCTTTGGGAAAAATAATTGTAATCAGTTTTCTGTCCTAGTTGGAACATTGCTCTTGGCAAGGGTGGGAGATGTGATGTTATGAAGGTCATAAGGACCAACCAGTCATCACTCTGCATACCCAATTTCAGCTGGACACAGGAAGCACTGGTTGTTCTCAAGCTCAGAATTTGGAGAAAGGTTTATGCATCTGACCAATAAGGGGCGAGACCAGATCAACAGCAGGTTCTCTGCTCAAAACGCAACTCCTGGTTCATACCCGAGCTTAAGGCTACAATCCTAAGCACACTTGGTCCTACTGAACTGATTGGGACTTCCATCTGAGTAAATACTCTTGGCCTTGTGCTGGACGATCAGCAGTGTCACTACCAAGCAAGCCCTGCCGTCCATAAATCAATGAGCATCTCCATGTGCCTGTTATGGGTTTCCTTTCAATTCAATGCAAGACACCACTCCATGCATGCAAACAAATATACGCACATCAGCATCTTTGACTGAAAAGATCAGATCAGAAGAATCGTGTATGCATCTGGGCCAACACAAGGAGAACAAATCTCCAAATGGAGGTGGAAAATCTGCAAAAGGGTTTGTGGATACAGATGACCAAATAAAGTTTGCTGGTATCTGGACACAAACAAATGCAGTGTAGAACTGCTCGTCTAAACCAGATAGAATGCTAGAGTGAAAACATGAAATTTCTTTTTCAAAGACCTGGAAGTTATTTTCAAACCTCAAGAACAACAACATGAAACTTGGCCTTATCTACATTTTTCCACTGTGCATTTGAAATGCTTCTGCCATGTTTGGAAAGAGTGAACATGATAAATCACCACTATGTAGATATTGGACTAAACATGAATGTATAATGCATTTTATCCAAGGAGACACTAGTCTGTGATTTATTAATTTCAGGACTCTAAATTTTAATGGATTTGATTGGTTGGTGAATTAGCATTGATTAATTAATGGGGATGAGCTTGAAGACACATTTATTTATCTTTGAAAGCCATTTTGGCTGTGGTAGATTAGTATAATCAGGAAGGAAAAAGAAAATATTGAAAATAGTTTTGCTTTATTTATTAATTGACGTTATCTTATACCACCATATTCTGAAAGAAAGACTTGCATTGCAGTCATGATAACATGTGACCCTGTTTAGACTTAAAGATAAAAGGATTAAAAGCCAGTGCTCCAGGTTGTCCACACCTTATTCAAATGTGCAATCTTCATAGCTTTGACAATGCCTGCCTTGGGCTCAGAGGCACAGGGGCAAGGGAAGTCTGTTCTTCCCCTGTTCCATGCAGCAGGGAAGAATGCCATCCTGTAGCTTGATTCAGTCTTCAGGCTCCAAACAAGTAACTGCTATCAAAGTTGATTTAGGAGGCAAGATGTTCTGATCCAATGTTCTTACGTGTTCAAACTGTGTGCATAGCTTTGTGCTGTAAGCCAAGAGAATTCATTGGGCAGCCCTTTGTGCACATGGGCATTGGTCCAGCAAAAGGAAGTAAATATGAAAGTCTGGTTAAGTGAACATCCCCTTTGTTAAATTGATTCCTCAAAATAAAATTTAGCCAGCCTGCTTAATTGATGTTGCTTATTAAATTGGCCAGTGGCATTGTAAACTTATTTGCATTGGTTTAATTGCAATTCTCTGTATGTAATTATCTGTGAAGTGCTTAATTCTTTGGGGTGTGTATATCTGTACTGTACCTGAATGTATATATGCTGTTGTTTTACATTTGGCCACTTTAGGCCTTCATAATTGTAGCAAACTGCCATGGAAGCCTAAAATGGTCAAACTTCACTTGAAATCAGAAGAATTTGGACGCTTTAGGCTTACTTAGAGGTTTGTAGCTGAGAAACCAGTAATGTGAGCTGCCCCCAGGGGCTGGGCATATGCAAACCATAGATTTTCTGTGAATTTTTGCACATCTGAACTTACTTGATGCTGCTGCAAATCTTTTCAACATTGCAACCTCAAATATCCACACTTTGTAGGAAAAGTAAACACGTGATTGTGATAAAAGCTTTTGTATGACCCTAGAAAGGATGCCTGCTAGAGGATAATGCAAATACAGGTTACAGGTTCATAGGAAATTGACATTCTGTGTCAGATCTTAGGTCCTTGTCCTTCTAACTCCACACTGTCTGCATGGAACAGTGTCACTGCAGAGCATGCTCGGAGTTGCCAGGGATCAAACATAGGACCTTGTTCATGCCAAGCATTTGGTCTATCTCTGGCACAAAAGGCAGTATGTTTAGTTTGGTGTTAATCTAGTTTCTTTTGGATCTATTTGATTCCTGTGCCCAGTAGAAAAGTATGCTAAAAGTATACTATAAACCAGCAGCACAAGAGCCAAATTCAGAGCTCCCAGGGACCATGTCCCAGTGGCAGGCACAGCTGAAGATAAAATGGAACTAGGGTAAAGGCAAAAGGGGAAGTCACTTTCCAAGAATGCCAGCACATCTCAGCTTAAAGCTCTTATCTGTAGGAGAGGCACTGCAATCTTTTAAACAGGGGTGGGGGACTCACAAGGCCTGGGAAATGGTGAAATCATCAGGAGTTCTGGGAGAGGGAATGGCCACCTGGGGACATGAGGAGTGGGCTGAATTTGGAGCAGGGGCCTGAGGTTGTGCATCACTGCTCTCCACAGTCCAGCTTCTATTGCTGTTTGCTTTAGTTAGCCTTTGTCACCATCTGTGCTTTGCAGCTTCTTTGGCACATTGATTTTTAAGCACATTGAATATTGGTCATCTGTGTAAACAGCAAAGAAAGTATTCTGAGTATTGTGTTCCTTTCTTCATTGTAGAAAGTAATAAATGAGGAGGAAAAATGCCTTGGAACAAATGGAAGGTTCCATTTAGAAACCAAAACCAATATTGACTTGTTTACTTGCTATTTACACATATGCCCACACATTTATCTTCCATGAAATAGTACATGTGCAGTGACATCCAGAATTATTGTTTTCTCTTCCTCTGTCTGAAACATTTCTAAAGTGCATTTGGAAGAGAGATTCACAGCTAATACGCAAAGACAGCCCACAGCAAGCAATTTAATGGTTGTGTGGCAAAATTATATGAATTGCCTAAATTATGCTTCTCAAATAATTGTGGGTTTCATTTGTTAGGATATGTCTTACTGTAAGTAGATGGATATTTTTTCTAATGAATATGTTTACAATTCATTAATATTGTGAAAAAAGCAATATCATAGTTGTTTTAGCTCTTATACATAAATAAATTTGTTAAGTTTCATGTTTATTGAAGCTTTGAAGGGCCATGGCATTCTTTCCAACTTGAAGGAGAACTGGTGATGGGGATACAGGAATTTTGTTTCAGTTTCTCTGTTCACCATAAATGTGAATAGCATTGTTTTCTGAAACAATTTTGCATGTTTCCAAACTTGCAGTTGTGTTGGGAAATCATATTTTTGTTTGTTTTTTAAATACATATTTTTAATTGTACAAAAAGCATTTTAATACTTTGGTTAGTGGGGGAAAGTGCACAGTTTTGAAAAATACATGCAGAAATGTGCACTTTTCTCATCTGAACAAACAGAAAGACTCTGGTATACTCTGGTTTCTCTTCAGATAGTATAATTCCCCATATCAGAAAAATGATAACCTGTGTAATTACATACATAGAAATAAACATATAACATAAAGGTAGGGTGCAGTTCAATGGGAGTGCTGATAAGCCTCTGATTGCAGGCATCCGTACACAGGGCAAGAGGAATGTGGAAGCGATCTTCACCTCTTCCCTTCTCCCACCCTGCAGTGCAGCTGGATGGACTCTTTTGGCCATCAAACTACAGCTCTCTGGACAGGGAAGGAAGGAGGCCAGAATGCAACTAGGATAGCTGAGCCCGTTTTTTTCTTCTGCATGCCCACTGGAATGTTCTCTTAAGCTCTTCTCTGAGGTTAGTCTTAGAAACTTGGAGATGCATCCAACATCTGTGCCAGCTATGATGGAAAGCAGCAAGATCTGAGCATGAATCCTCAGCTGTCAGATCAGAGGTCCTGAATGATCTTTTTTCCCTTTAGAGGCTATTAGGTCCTTGATCTAAGTTTTTCCTGTTAAGAAATCATTAGTCTCTGCCCTGCTTTCAACAAGTTCTCAGTAGTTTTCCTGATGGTTCCCCCTGTGTTTTGAAAATGGGGCATAATTTTAGAAGTAAAGAGCTGAGTTGTGTTTCAAGTGTATGAGAATGCTTCTGTTTATTTAGAGGGCAAATAAAAGTGACCTTAGAAATCTGTCCCATCCTTAACTCTGTGATTTGATGACCTTTTACTTTTTTCTACTTTCCCTTTTTCAGGACTGTTCTCTTGACTTTGACCTCAGTGGTTGTGCTTGTCATCACAACTGACTGGATCAGCTGGGACAAGCTGAATCGTGGATTCCTGCCAAGTGATGAGGTTTCAAGGGCCTTTTTGGCTTCCTTCATCTTAGTGTTTGACCTTCTTATTGTCATGCAGGTACATTGTCTCAATATTTCTTCCAGATTGCTGAAATGGCTTTCTGGCTTGATTTCTACTCCAGCATTTGCTGTTCAGCCAAAGTTTTCTAAAGCCAAATAAATGTTTGTTTTGCAATCACTATTAATAGACTTACATTACATCAGTGCTCTCTGGGAACGGTTTAAAAAGGCAATTGGCCTTTTCATAAAAAGAGAGGGGGAGAAATCTGATTTTCTCAGCTTTATTTTGCCAGGTAAGTGTTTGGTGACTTTACAAATGGAGATTGCTATGTGCCAAAATGACATGGAGGGGAGAAAGAAAGAAAATAAATAAAAGGCAAGTCATTTTGTGCTGAAAAGGCTGAAATTGTGAGGCCAGAATAACATAATGAAATGAGGTTTGCAGAACTTTAAACCTACAATAGATGGTTATACACCACACAGAGAAAGAAATTAACAATCGTTTTCATTAGGCAGTCTTTTCCCCTTTATGCCAACAAATTCTCACCCAGTCTAGTGGCAGCTTGTTGTGTCAAATTTCTTCCTACCAACCAGTGTTTCTAAGGAGATAATTTCTTGTAGGCCATCCAATCTTTGCTCTTTTGGATCTTGCTGCTAAAATGGGAGTCCTGCACACAATCAAGATTTCTCCATGTGGCATTTCAGCTCTACACTGCAACCTGAATATTCTTTCAAAAACACTCTTAAGTGCTCTAGTAGGTAAAATAAGAATTTAGTTTATGCAGGATAAGTCTCTTTTTCTTATATTGTATTCATCACTGACTGCATTTAAATGTTTAAATGGATCCTGCTCCCATCAACAGTAATAATTTCTTCTTGTTGAATGTCCTGCTCAGAAGAGGCAGAGGAGAGGCACCTACCCGACCCATCCCTGATCACAGGCCTATGTGTCCTTGTCTTTCAAATAGCTTGGTCCAACTTCAGAGTGTTACAATGACCTATATAACCAGCACTTGGAATTATGCCTAGAAATTGGCCAGCAGCCAGCAAAGCTGTTGAAATGAGGAAGTCATGCACACACTGTGACTGGTCTGGCTGGACCATGTGTCACCATAGCAAAACCTGACATCTTTAGGAATCAGTACAATTGATGCACTAGTCCTAGCTGGGCAAATGCATTGTGGTTCTCCACTGAAATCTGGGCATCCAGTTTTAGGACCAACCTCAGGGTTATCTCCAAGCTGGTTCCTTCCATCTTCAAGAGGAATGTAGCCTTATCCAACACAGTATGAATCCCTCATCACTGGTCTGCCTTTTGACTAAGTCTTGCCTGGATGAAGCCTCCATGTGCTTGCCCTCAGCCAGTCCATGCATTCCTGTAGAGGAGGCACTTAATGATCTGGTTTCTTGGCAAGTACTGTGACATTGCATGCACAATAGCTTAAGATAATATTAATAGAGCTCTGTACTCTCAACTCTTTTGGTCTCACTTCCTTAGCTAGAAACACTGGCTTTGTGCTTTGCTGTTGACACTGCCAGCCATTTGCTCTGTCTCATTAACCTTGGATCTTTTCTTGTGACTAGGAGAGCTGCTGGAAGAATGGCCTTTCACCCATTTCCTGTGTTCCTTTTATGGTATAATGTGTGTAAGTCATTTGGGACAACGTTATTTGCATCTGATTATGGCACAGGGTGGTCCAAATGGAACAGGCTGATGTTTCAGGAGTAACTATGCAGAAGTTTCAAAGAGTTAGATGTGCTAACCTTCATATCCATTCAATTCCCCTGATGTTCTGTCCAGTGCAGCGTTCTTGAGAATGCAAAGACAATATCTTATGAAATATGGTTGTTTGCTACTGCAGGTATAACTTGCCATATGATGAGACTTTGAAAGCTCACACATTATTTGTGTTTTTGTAGGGCCAATGTGGCTGCCTTGGTTTCTTGTATGGTGTAAGAGTTTACACCTGAACCTTTGTTTTGTGAAGAAAACAAAAACCTTTAGCCTCAGTTTTAAAGCTTTATGCTGCTTTTCCTCTGCTTTTATTTTTCTTTTCCCCTTTGCAATGTGTTTAATGAGATGCAAGGGACTATCTAATAGATGAATCCATTTTGTATGGCTGCAATAAAAAAACATGAATAAGAATAGCCCATACATTATCCTATGCAACACTGAATATCATTATATTGAAGGCACACGATCCTATTGTCGACTACTCCCATTATTACTAAATCATTATTTTGACTATGAAAAATGAAGTCACCACAGGATGACCTTGAGGGTATCAAACTAAAGAAGAAACTTCATTTGAAAATCCTTGGCTTTGGTGCTCTTTTTTTATGGTGCAATGTAAGTCTTAAGTTTAATTGCATTTTTGAATGATGTTTGCACAGCACTGTAGTTATTTATTTAAAGATATTTATCTAGGATGCACAATTCGGATGACTCATCTTATTTACAAGGTGTTTTTAGCA
Source organism: Varanus komodoensis (assembly GCF_004798865.1). NCBI lineage: Eukaryota > Metazoa > Chordata > Lepidosauria > Squamata > Varanidae > Varanus > Varanus komodoensis. The sequence goes on along the minus strand of NW_025335408.1, from coordinate 4,260,022 downwards.
TCATTGAATTGCCATTTCAATCAAATCAGGTTTACTCAGGTTGGTAGTAAATTACAGGGAAAAGTAATAATTGCAGCAAAGGGTGTTCTCACTAAACTGGGCCAGCCTGATTGTGCAGTAAATGCACAGGTATGTTCCTTTCAGTGGTAGTTTCTACATGACACTTAAGTGGTATAACTACACAGAATTCTCATGTTATTTTCTCCATATTTATACTATTCTCTTGTTTCATTATCTACATCTAACTTCAGCAATAGAAACATTGCTAAATGTGCAAAGGGTAACCAATTACATGAATACCCACTGCGAATTTTCTCTGTTCAACATTGTTCAGATCTGACGTTTATTCGAGCCCGGTGTTCAATATGAGCTCTTTTTTTTCCTATGAGTCTCCCAGAGAGCCCCAGGGCTATGGAGCAGCACACAAGTTCGATAAATACTTAAATAAATAAATAAGTCAATGTCTACTTTTCAAAAGTGACTGTAGCCATCAGAGTGTGGTAACAATTGGCTCATCTTACAGTAAGCAAGGTAATGAATGAATGATGAGTGGAGAGGCTTTGAAGGTCAGTGTAATGGTGAGGCTTCCTGCACAGACATGTGACTATGTCAACGGTCATGCTGGCTCAACCTATCCAGTCCAGCATTGTCTGCGCACTGTGACCAACTATGGAAAGGCAGCTATCAGAGCTACTTGTATTCAGAACTGTATTCCCTCTGATCCTGGAAGTAATCCTTAGCTAGCATGACTAGCAGCCATTGACAGCCTCATCTTCCATTAATTTGTCTGATATACTTTTGGAATCATCCAAGTTGGTGGCTATCACTACATCCCAAGCTTTCCTTCAGTGGCTCATTATCACTCCATTGGGAATTTTTCATGAATAGCACAGCTACATAAGTGGGGTCAGTTACATGAATTCTCCCCAGCCAGGCAGCACACTACTCTATATCAGGGAATCGGACCACAGTGAAGAAGCTTCCATGATGCTGAGAAAATGTGTGTCTGTAGTTTGCAAAGTTTGCACCAAGCCTGCATCTCACATTACAAGAATTATTGGTCTCAAAAAGATGAAATCAGTGTCAAAACAACAATAAGTATTGGGGAGAGTGTAGCTTTGTGGGTATCTAAGGCAAGCCTTCCTTTCTCTTCTGCTTCATGCAGATTGATGCAGTGACAGATGAATTTCTGAAATCTGTTTGTGCAGAAGTCATAGAAAACCTGAGCTCAGTCCAAAAGGTAGACAGAATTGCTAAGATAACAAAACTTAAGGAATCTGATTGGAGATATGATAGAAATTCAGTTTGTGATATCATGTGCTTAACTTGAAATTAATGTGATAGGATCTATTGCTCACCCAAACAAGTTTTCTGTGGGAAATGGAAATGGAGGAATCAGATAGAAAGCAAATAAAATGAAGGTGGAAGCAGAACGGCTCTGCAGTTCTTTCCCTTAATGTCACACACGCCACTGGGTCAGTCCCCTGACCTCTGCACATACAGCTAAAATCACGGGTTGAATCCAGTGGCACACATGGAATGGGGGAGGGAGAGCTGTTCAGTATTCTGACCCTTCCAGCACCCCTTCACCATGTGTTTAATGTTTGTACAGTTTTGTAAAGTCTAATTACTGAGCTCAGAACACAGTTAGAACATACAATGAAAATTAGATTCCTTCCAAGGTGGTTCCAGTAGAGGCTTCCTTTCCTATGCAAAGAGATATTTCAGCAAGACCTCAGCAGTGGAGAAAGAGTCTAACATTCTCTTCCAATTGCTCATATCTTTCCATAGGTAGTACACACAAACCCAGGCAGCAAAGGCAGGGTGGTGGCTACAATCATAGAATAGTACAGTTGGAAGGAACCAATAAAGCCTCCCCTAAAAGATGACTGTGCAGCTGCATTTCCAGTGTTCCTGAGGCAATTGGTTCCATTGTTGTAGTGTTCTAACAGTGAGGATGTTCTTGCTGATGTTCAGCCAGAAACTGGCTTCCTGTAACTTGAACCCATTGTTCCATGTCCTGCATCCTGGGATGATTGAGAAGAGATCTTGGTTGTCCTCTCTGCCAAGTGCTTGAAGAGTGCCATCGTATCTCCCATCAGTCTTCTCTCTTCAAGGCTAAACACATCCAATTCTTTCGATTTTTCCTCACAGGGCTTTGTATGCAGTCCCTTAATCATCTTTGATGCCCTCCTCTGAACCTTTTACAGTTTGTCTGTGCCTTTCTTAATCAATGGTGCCAAGAACTAGATGCAGTACTCAAGCTGAGGTCTAACCAATGCTGAGTAGACAGAAACTAGAACTTCATGTGATTTGCAGTTGATACTTCTGTTAATGCAGCCCAAAATGGCATTTGCCTTCATTCGATTCTTTTGGTAGCCACATCACATTGTTGACCTTGTAAACTGCAAAAACTTCTTCGCACTTGCAGTATTGTAAAGCCAAATATCTCCTGTTTTGTAACTATGCACTTGGTTTCTTTTCCTAAGTCATTATATTGTTTTCATCCCAGCAGTCCAAGCTATCAAGATTACCTTGAATGTTGTTTCAGGATATTTGCTATCCCACCCAATTTTGTGTTATCTACAAATTTGATAAGCTTTCTTGAACCTCTTCATTCAAATAATTAGTAAAAATAATGAAGAGCACTGAACCCTTCTGTACTTCACACATTACCTCTGACTTGTTAGAGAAGATGCCCTCAGTATCCACTCCCGTAGTAGCTCATCTTGGATTCAGTAGCTCACTGTGGATCCACCTGATTGTTGTTTCATATAGCCAACTTTCAGCCAGTTTGCTCATCAGGATATCATGGGGTGCTTTGCTAAAGTTGGGATATATGCAATGCACATTTCTCCTATCAAGTTTGGCAGCAATAGTGACCAGTGCTACAGCAGACACTCTAGCCTCCAAGATTTGCTGTCCAGTTCTACAGTAGCAACTGCTGAGGCAGCTTCATTCATGCTCTGCTTGATTGCTTCATGTTTTCTGTTTCTCCTGCCAGTAAGCAACTTTCTGAAGCCCAGTCACAGAAGAGAACTTGCCAACAGTGGAGTATTGTGCACATTAACACCTTAGCATTGTAAAATGAAGTGAATCTTCAGCTTTTGACAAGCCAAAATGATTGATTACAAGTTTCTTGTAGTATGACATGACAGGTAACTTCTTCATAAAACAGGGCCACAATTGTTGCTTGTGCAAAAATGGGCAAAGTGAAAAAAGGAGAAAAAAGAAGCAAATAAAGATATGGTATGAACTACTCATCCAGTTATTCAGATAGACAAGTTTGTACATGTGATTCAATAAGCTGTTACACTTGACCCTCCCTCCACAGCTTCAGCCTTTACCCCTTTGATTATCTCCATGCACCCTATTCACAACTTTGACCTGTCTTGACATGCATTAGTCTGTCTGACCTGCATCATCAAACATATCTGACTTTTCCCATCTGGATTTAATTAATTGGGTACCAGGGAATCAAGGTTAATTGTTAACCTCATATCAATCAGTTTTGTTGTTTTCTAGGGCTTTCAACTCATCCACCAGCTTTTGTATGCACCTTGACCTTCCCTTCAATGCTTCATATGATTAGTGGCATCTGTCAAGTTGACGTCCTTACCCTTCCTCATTCATCATTTGGAGAGCAACCACACAACTGATGTGTGATCCCCCTTTTAGTAGCATTGAGTTAATAGGTAACGTGCATCCTTAAGGGAAAACTAAAGTAGCTTAAGCGAATCTATTCTCTTCAGATCTCATTAAACTTTCTGCCAAGTTTTTCATTAATAGCTTAATTGGCAAAAGGGTATCCTTGATAGTGAAAGAACTATAGTGGCACTAGTGTTAACTAGCGTCCTACTTCTAACACCTGGGGAAATGTTTACATGAAACAATGAGGAATATATATTTAGATCATTCTGAGCACAAATTAATGCTATGTGCGATCCTATAGTGAAAGAAATACAGGGATTTATGAGCTGAATTGTAATTGGATCTTAACTCTGAACAGTTTCTGTAAATCACAGCCATTAATCAGGCACTGCGACATGTCTGACCTTACTATAATAGCAGATCAGTTGGAGGCATGACTAAAGTTATCTTCTGGAGAAATGCTTCAGTATTGCTTAAAGTCCCCAGTAGAAATGCACCAGCCAGGAAAGCATACCACACTCAACTGCTTGTAGCATAACAGAAAAAAAAGGGGGACAATTCCTTCTGCGCTTTACTGGAGTTTATTGTACAAAAGGATGCACCGGGGTGGATACCGAAAGCAGGAAAGTGATGCTTAGCTCCTTAACCTGAAGAATCTGTTTCACAAGACTCTGCCAAGGACTTGGGTCCAGCTTTATCCTAAGCTGTGAAGAACTCAACCCCTAACATCTGGAACACAACTGAAGGTACCTACCAATGTCAAAATGCCTGGGTTCACACAACATGACAAACCAGAATACAGATTGTATATAGGTTGGTGTAGAAATGTGGGTTATAGTGTGAGCCCAGGTGTGCTAATAAACCATGATTTGTTAACCATGAACAACCCACAAAAATAACCCATAGCTTGTTTCTGAATTATCAATTGTGAGTTGTTCATGGTTTACAAAATATGATTTCTTAATGTTAACTAGGTTCCCACAACACAGCAACTCATGATTCAGTGACAATTCACAGCACTGCAGAAAATAAAAAAAACTTAATCGCTAGTAGTAGATCCATTTTATAAAATGTATGGATTTTAAAATGGTAAAATATCATATAATTAAAATTTAAAAATTATTTTTCAAAAGAGATTTATATATGTAAAGTGCATGTAGAAAGAAAAAGATTTTAAAATGTATTTAAATGTAAAACAGATATGTATTAACGCAGTTTGACTGGATGGGGAATACAGTTGCTGACTTGTTAACCCATGTTTCCTCATGGAGGTCTTGTTTCTGATTGGCCCTGGCTCAGTTTTTTAGTGGTATTGCAACATGTTCTTATTTGTGACCGAAGCTGGTGTTTTTTACTGATTTTTTTCACATTTTAAAATGTGTACATATGTATATAAAAGTTTAAATGTGTAACATTCTTAAAACTTTTTATTTTTAAAAAAGTTAACTCTATCAAATGCATAAATTGGATGAGCTCTAGGTGGACAGTTGTTTGTTTTTTACAGTGCAATATCATGTGAATCACATGGCTTGCTTATTGGTTGATTCAGAACAGCTCACAATTCAGTGGAAACCCACACTCAGCCTGTAGTCTGGCTTGTTGCACTGTGTGAACCAGGTCTTGATCTTCTGTGCTATTTAGCCAGCTGCCAAGGAAAGCAGGTTTCTGCAACTATGAGTATGAGATGTAAGAAAGTACACTGAAAGAGCAACTGTGTTTATTTCCATTAGATAGCTCATGCCTCGGTCAGTACCACTGCACTAAATCTCAATTGCCAGGTTGATTTCAGAATATGGTTGAACCTGGATCTTGTCATCCTGGCAGAGGACAACTTCCAAGCAAACATTCAATGTATACTTCTGGGGCATTAGCTTTCCAGCATCTAGACTGGGACAGAGTCCTCCATGTAGCAACTCTCCTAGGTTTCCAGTAGACACACAATATAACTTTCACCTTTCTGAAAGAGGCGATGGATATTGACTTAGCAGCTTTGAAAAATAAGATAATAAGCATCTAGCCGAGCACCAAAAGGTCATGTGGATTGGCCTTCAATTGTTATCAATAGTTAAATGAAAGGTTCAGTTTATGACAATGTACTTACTCCTTCTTGTTAATGGGCTGAGTTTCAGGAAAGCTTTTGGAAAAGGTTAGCCACCACTTTAACAACATATCCAGCTATTTCTAGCTTTTGTGTTCATTAATGGCTGAAGTTTTATATAGTTCGGCTCAGCTGCAAGTTTTATGGGTGAGTCACTTTAGGAAGAAGGGGTGATCAGTTAGTAGCCCCCTCCCGCCATTTCATTACTCAAAGTGGATGAACTGCCTGTACTGCTGGCATAAGTCATCCATTATGTTCTTCACATACCTTTTTTGCCCTTTGGGCTGGCAACTGAGTAGGTACCCATCAGGGACCAGGATTGGGTTAAGGTAGGGAATAGGGAGAAAGTGGAGTAGGGGAACTGAAAGCAAAGGCTTTCCTAGTGCCTGGTGTCCCCCTTAGGGCCAAACTAGACATGGGGGAATATGACTGAATGTAAGACCATCTCCCGGTATCTTTTTATTATGATTTTTGCTTAAAAGCAGCTCTAGAATACCTGAATTTAGACTAGAAGCAGCAAACCTAGGCGCTCTCTGCCTGGGATCGTCCACTGAGAAAGCAATCTCTCACACACTTTGCCACTCTCACACACCTCTGAAAATTGCAAGAAAGTGGAAGAGCCTCTGTCCCCAGAAGCTTAAGATCTGTGTGGGCACTCCCTGCTTTTTAGTCATTGACCAGTCATGGATTTATTTGTTGCCTTTTTCCCCACCATTCCCAGTTGTTGCTGTTACATTTGTAGCCAGTGGGGGGCAGGGAAGCACTAATCCTCTAAGGTTTGAAGCCCCATTGTTGAAATCATAAAAAGCTACATCTGTAGAACATGAAAATGTCAGAAATTGCACACTTTCCCCTATTTTCTTAAAGCAGGAACAGCTATTCTGGCATAGTGATTAGTCTCAGCAGAGAATATCCATCTGCCATAATCATTCTCTGATTGACTTCATTGTTCTAAGATGCATATGTGGCTATTCTTTCATTGTTTCATATTTCCTATTGTTGCATGTGTTACAATGACTGGCTGTCAGAATTTTCCTTCTTGGCACTAATGCTCAGAAATATCTTAATTTACCCAGTCATGAATAGACTGAATGTTGTTATAGCAAGACATCTATAGTTCTGTTAACATTACTTTTTAAGAGGTAGATTTCATCTGTTAAAGCTTATGTACCTTCCTACTTTTTCCTAATTATATCTACCAGTGAATCATTTTTATTAAAGCTAGATTTCTGTAATTTCTCTATATGGGTCTTCCCTTAAAGGCAATTTTCAAGTGGTGCAGAACATGGGATGTCTGTGTGAGCTAAGCATAAAATCCTATTGCACCTAATCAGCACAACTAACATTTACTGCATATTTGTTTATGGGCCCGATTTAAGGCATGCTATTGGCTTTGGTTTTGAGTTAGGGTTAGACCAAACCCCTGAATAGTTTTGGTCCATGCTGTTTAAAGAACTAGTTTCACCAGTATGAACCTACCCAAATCTTAGGATTAGTATTGGAAGCCCTGTTTGCTGACCCTTCAGATCTTAAGCAGGTGAGTATCAGAGACACCAAAATAGGGATGGGACCTTTTTGATGGTAGCCCTGCACCTCTGAAACATCCTCAGCAAGACCTGTACATCCTGTATTTCAGGGGAGTCTTAAGAAGTTCTGCTTTGTATTTGGTTAATTTATGAAGCTCTGTTTTATCAAGTACTTGCCTACTACTATCATTTTTCAATTATCATGAGGATATTTGATGCTTTTCTTTTTTAAAAGAACAGATCTTTGTTGTGTTATATTTTGTTATTGTGTATCTCAGCTGCCTTTCAAATGTACATATACTGAAAGTCAGGGTAAGAATGTACATATGCAAATAAATTACAATAACCTGACAGCATAAGAAAAGGCTAGCAGGATCAGAGCAAAGGTCTGTCTTTTGTATCATGGTCAGCCAATGCCACTGGGAAGCCCTGCAGCAAGACATGAGGGCAACATCCTTGCTCACCATTGCTCCCCAGTTTTCTCTTTTGTTCCTTCCAATACTGTTCCTTCTATCATATTCCTCTGAAGTACCACTGTATTTCTCTGAGTTGCTAAAATTAAACAGTTCCCCTTGCAACTGGACAGTTTTAAGGCTATCAATTGATTATGATTAGAATTTACTGACCCTCCCACTCCAAATGAAGATATCTGTACTTACTAGTGCATCTGAACAAATGCCAATGTAGGGATGGGTAGTTTTTGTTAAAATGTTTTACTGTTTTACATAAAGTAAATGCAAATAACTGGTCCGGGGTTGTTGTAGTTTTAATTTACATTTGTTTTCTGAACAAGTAAAGAATTATAGATCAAGGAATCTAGAAAAGGGGGAATCCTCTCATGGATCTCTAACTGGTTAAAGAACAGAAGGAAGAGGGTGGGAATAAACAACAACTTCTCCCAGTGAAGATATGTAACCAGTGGAGTCCTAGAGGGTTCTGTATTGCAGCCAGTGCTTTCCAACCTATTCATAAGTGGTAGAGAAGTGGTCAAGCTTGCTGATGGCACTAAACTTTTTAGAGTGGATAAAACCAAAAGGGATTGTGAGGAGCTCCAAAGGGATCTCTCCAAGCTGGCAGAATATGCATCAAAATGGGAAATGCAGTTCAATAGAAGCAAGTGCAGAGTAATGCATGTTGGGGCAAAGAATCCCAACTTCAATTTTTTGCTGATGGTATCTGAGCTAACAGAGCAAGGGAAGGACCTTGAGGTCTTAATGGATAACTCAATGAAAATATCAGCCCAGTGTGCAGCTGCTACGACGAAGGCACACTTCATACTAGGCATAATTAGAAACTGAGTGGAAAATAGAACTGCCAAAATCGTACTTCACTTATATAAACCTTTGATGTGACCGCATTTGGAATATTGTTGCCTTGCCTTAACAAGGACATTATTGACTTCAAAAAAGTACAAAACAGGTCAAAAAATTATTAAGGTGTTGGAGCATCTCCGCTATGAGGAATGGTTACAACAACTGGAACTGTTCCGTTGAGAAAGAAGGTAAGGGACAACATGATAGAAGTGTTTTTAAAAACAGCATGCTTTGGAGAAAGTGGAGAGGAAAACATTTTTCTCTTTCTCCCATAACACTCAAACCCATGCTCATCCCATGGAGCTGATTGGTGGGAGGTTTAGAAGAGATGAAAGGATGTACTTCTTCACACACGGTATAGTTTAACTATGGAATTCGCTGCCACAGGAGTGGTGATGACCACCATCCTGGATGGCTTTAAAAAGTGATAGGACAGATTCATGAGAGAGGAGGCTGTCAGTGGCTAATAGTCTTGCTGGCTATGTGTGGCCTCCTTCAGCACAGGCAGCATGCCTGCATATACCGCTGCTGAGGAGCTTGAGCAGGAGGAAATCTTGCACCCATCCTGCCTCAGGGATCTTGTGGGCAGCTGCTTTGTCACTGTATGTGCAGAACTTTGGACTAAATGGACCATTTGTCCAATCCAGCATAGCTTTTCTTCTGATCTGCTGTTCTTATGAACTGTGAGTGTGATGAGCACACCATGTTCATGAATGTAGTGATGTCAAGTTCTGTGACATGGAACCTCTTTAACATTACATGTTTGACATGCAAACATCTGTATATTTAGAAAAGCATGCCATTCTGTTGTCTGAGGACTGTACCACACCAGAATGCATAATTATGCATCCTGATTTATTTAAATACTCCCTCTTCCTCTGCCTGTAGAAAACTGTTGCCTTTCTAATGTGCTAGGTGTTTTGTTGTGTGTGTCTAGTTTTTTTTAACAAGGAAACGTACACATAGAGCTGTATTCAGTTCTGCCTACCATGTAGAAAAAGTGCAGCTCCTGGAGGTCAGGATGATGTAACATTTCTAATTATATAGGCTGTTTATTTAAGACACCTGAAATGCCTCTGCGGTTCAAAAATGGGTTGTAAGCATCAGCTTCTCTTTGTCTAACTAAGTCACACAGTTGCATTGATCTTTAGAACTGCCCTGTCAGGTGGTTCTATTTATTTCCATTTTTGGAACATGGCCATAAAAATAGCTATGTAAACTCTGATTCACAATACACCTTTGCAGGCTTTCATGGGGTGATGCTTGTGATGTTTCAGATGCTACTGACAATACTCCTCTCAGCCATGCAATGCATGTTCGTGGCAGCATAGCATACAGTATCAAAATGATTTCTATTTATTAGCTTTATTGTATACAGAAACAGCAGGATAAAACATGAGTAATGTTGTGCGTCTGATTGTTTCTTTCCTGTGTTGCTGATTAAATGGCAGTTGTTTGTGCTTTCTCAGAAAGTTTGATGGCTACTGGAGAGTACTAGTTGAAAGGCATACTTATTTTTATTACCTTTGAGTGCCTGCAATGTACCATAAAGCTGCTGCTGTTTTTGCATAACAAAAGGGATATGCATGCTTAATCACTAGGTGTCTTGCCATAATGAGCATGTTAGGTGTATTAGCATCTGTTATAATAATGCTTGATTGTGGCCATTAATGGATAATTTTGTTTCTGGTCTCCATATAGAGGTAGGGAAGTTATTCCCCCACTTCTACTTTATTTGGATCACAATGGGATGTTATAGATTATTTGTTCCACTCTGCTACGTTGGGGTTATGCCTTGGAGATGTAAGAATGAGGCCTTTTCTTTCCTTTTTTCTTTTCAACAGCAATTACAACTGTATCCTTAAGATTTCTATAATATTTTTAATGACTTTAAAGAAATATAAATGAGAATGGAGTCTTAATGCAGCAAGGCATCCCACAGGCCAAAATGAAAACATGTTTTTAAAATTTCCACATTGGCTGTTATTACTGTGCATTCAGTGCGTTGTATGATATAATTACTACATTACAAAACCTGGCTTGTTTGGCAAGGAATTAATCTTGGCTAAGCAAGCATGCCAAACAGCCTTTATCTTATGGAGTCACAGTAGCTGTGGCAGCGTTCTAACCCATCCATCCCCTGTAAATAGACAAGAGCTTGTGCCCTCAGGTTAATAGGCTCCCAATCCCTTCCCAGTATTTGAAGATACTGAAAAATTGTTGCATTGTCCATGTTTTCTGAAAAGCCTGATCAGGTGTGAAATTTGCATAGTGCAGAAGCAAAAGCACCTTGAAATGATCTCTAATAGTGATAAGGGAGGGCAGGAGAGAAAACACACCTTCTCAATCTTTTATATGAATTTAATATGCCAAACTAATTAATCTTAGAAAAGCTTTAGTTGTTGTAGTCTATACAAATTACAGGGTTTCTTTTTTCTTATAAGAGGATTAAATTCCAAGGAATGCTGAAGTTTTGTGGTAGGTGAGGGGTGTTGGAGCAGATCTCTACCTTTGGCCTCAGGTGCTGTCAGATCCAAGATATTCAATAGCAATGAATTGTAAAACAAAATCAAAGCAATAATGTATCAAGACATATACAAAGAAAACGATCTATAATTACTGTTGGAGGCTGAACTGTTCTCCTCCACTCAAGCTTAATTAGGTAAAAGGGGGACGTGCAAGGAATAGCTATCATTCCCACAAAATTAGACTCCATTTTGATAGCTGATTAAGGCTGTTATAAGCAGGAGAAGTTTTGACATTTCTGTCAGCTGGAGCAGCAAGGGAATCCTTGTTCCCCATTTCAGAAAACAGAAGCTTCATCATTTTTACATCGGGGAAGACAGTGAAGCAATCATGCTTCCAGTGTGAAGAACATGTGTGCCTCACACTTCTGTCTTGTATTGCCTTCCCCTCTGTAGGGCAGGGTGAGGTGTATATTTCAGCATGAGGCCTGAACTGTATTTTGGAGAAGTTTTCAGAGGGCCATATGCCAGTGCTGGCTGAAGGTGGATGCAACCAAATGCAGAGGGGGCAGGGATAGAAGTACAGCTTCAAGATTTTCCTGCAAGAAAATCGGGCTTAGAAGAGACATTGCAACCTTTTGGAATGGGAAAAATGCTGCACAAAAGCTAGGATACCACCAAATGATTATTGGCTGGAGTGAAGGAAGTGGGACCAGGAAAAGAGGTGGCCTTCTTCGGAACCTTGGACAGTTGGGAAGTCCCGGAGAGCCAGATATTCTCTATCCCTGCTGTATGCAGAATGCTGCTCTTTTCCATCTGCTGTGCTCCCAGCTATGTAGAGTAATGAAGGTTAAAGTAGAAATATAGTTCTGCAAACAGAGGCTATCCTCTGAGATTCTTTAACTGGAGGTATTTCTGTAAAGTTGCACACCATGGTAACCTAACTTAATGAATATAGAAGTATTAAAATGATGTAGCTGTTGTAAGTTCTTTCTGATAGTTCATTTTCTGAATATTAATTTGTGTTGCATCAGTCATGTAGGCACTGCTTAATCTAGTTTTTGCATGTTCAACACCTCTTGTGTGTTTCACTCCATTTAAGTCTTTACCTTGCTCTGTGTTTCTCAAAGCAATATACAATTAATGCATATTCCAATGCTGATAATTTTGTACTCATGTAAATACTGTTCTATCCATCTTTTAGTTCAGTGTTGAGAAACATGTGGTTCTCTAGAAGATGAACTACAGATCTCAACAACTCTAGCCAATGTAGCCAGTAGAGAAGGATGATGGAAACTGTAGCCCAACAACGTATGGAGCACCAAACGTTCCCCATCCTACTTCATGAAAACTTATAGCCCAGAGAACTCGCCAGATTGATATTTGAATGTTGAGGATGGTAACCAGTGACCAACAATATAAATAAAATATAGATGTTTATGGCTATATCTGTTCACAGGCACAGGGAAATGCCAGATGATGCATGAGATTATTGAGTTGTAGTAGTTATTAGCTGAAATCCAGACTTAGTCATACTGAGATGTATGTAGTCAATGTATGCTAGTCAACTTTAACTGCAGCTTCATTGGCTTCAATGAATCTCAGTAAGTATGACCAAGGATTCAACCAACCAACTATGACTGGAATTAGCCATGGTTGTTTTTCTTTGTTTTATTCTTTATCACACCATTTCAAAGTTTGCTGAAATGTTTTATCATCACTTGAAAGCAGCAGTTTTAGGTTTGCTCCCTACAATTTATGTTTGATAATATAAATGGCATCACGCAGCAAACACAGTAACTTCAGTTACCAACATTCATTCTTTGCAGACATGGCAGAAAAGTTATACCATAGGCTCGTGCATTAACGAATTCACAGATAGATGGATGTAAAAAGGACTGTGTAAACTACATAACCCATACAGTGAATAACTTTTTATAAATTGCTCCTACTGAATCATCTTATCTTTGAGCATAATGTCTCCAAGAGGACTAGATCATTATTCTGATTTGGTGAATTGGTCCTCTTTTGAAACATGTGATTTATCATTTGTTCGGATGCTTGGAAAGAATTATCCCTTATTTCCCAGAAATTCAAATGTTTTGCCAGCTAGAGTATCCATATGAAATGGCCTGGTTTCTGCAAAATGACTTACAGCACATTTGCGGGGAGAAATGAATAAACCTGCAGACACCAATGGCTAGATCAACCAGGCCATAACTTTATTAAAGTGTACGGGTATAACACAGTGGGCATCAAGACAACGTGGGGAAAGTGTTTATCATACATCCTCTAGCTCAGTGAGAGTGTCCATGCCTTTCATGAATAGCATCCCAGATTCAGTCTGCAACTTTTTTGGATAGTGTTGGAGAAAGGCTCCCACTTGCAGCTAAAGAAGGCCATTGCTGCAATATTGACCATTGCTGCATGGTCTGATTTGACCTCATCCTATATTCCTTTCTCTCTGGGATACCCTGGAAGAGTAGCACGGACAGCTAAATAAATTATCCCCCCTGCCAGATCAACATGAATTGAGCTTATATAGAAGCCATACTTGAAAATTTTCCTGTGCTCTGGCAGGGAGAGAGATGCACAAGGTAGTTCCCTGTTGGGGACCTCTGCAACCCTACTGGTTACCATTCCTTCTCAGCTGACTCAGCCTAATGAGTTTCCTGCTAGCCCTTGTGTCTCCCAGGCACTTTCTCATATTGCTGTATTGGTAATGCTTTTCACATTCATACTACCCTTCTTTCCTAGGAAGGGGTCACCACAACTTGGTTCCCTCATTTTCCTCCAAAGGTTTGCACAAACTCCTAAGTCCCACTTAAATGCAAAGGTTTCCCCATGATATTAAGTTCAGTTATGGGCTGGTACTCATCCCTGTTTCTTAGTTGAGGGAGCCGCACTTGTCCTCAGAAAGTTTCCTTGGGTGTGTGGCCAGCTGAGTAAATGCTGAAGTGCACAGAATGCTGTTACCATCCCACTGAAGTGGTACCTATTTATCTAGTCACATTTGCATGCTTTCAAAGAGCTACTTTGGCAGGAGCTGGGCCAAAGCAACAGGAGATTAACCCATTGCACAGATTCAAACTGCTGACCTTTCAGTCGACAAGCCCAGCAGCTCAGAGGTTTAAACCACTGTGCCACCCATGTCCCTAAATCCCACTTACCTTATTCTTAAAGAAAGAGCTTCACTAAAGCTATACTGTGGCTACTAAATTATTGCAACCACTGATTTACAACGGTGTTCCCTGCTTAATTTCCCTTCATGGCTCAGTTTGCTTCTTCATCACAGTCTCTGGATTCAGCACACACCAAGAACTCTGGTATCGACTTAGAGGGCCAAGGGCCACTGCGGGGCTGTGTCCCATGCCTCCTTTGATTAACATCATGACAAGGAGTACCTGACCCCATGCATTGACCACAATGCAGCAGCTGTAGGGAGCTTGCTTCCCTCTTCTCTGAACATATAAGAACTCTGAAACAAGGAATGGGTGCCTGAGTTTTGATTTCTTTCTCTTCCCTCTCAATTCCTTTTCCTTTTGTGTCATCTCTTTTTGATTGTAAGGCTTAGAGCTAGGACTGTACTTTTATTAATCTGTGTGAGCTGAATAGTGGGATAAAATATGGTAGGTATAAATAATAAACAAGTAATCCTTGGGAATTAACTCTTTAAATCCCACCATCTCCCAAGAGTTTGTTGTTCATTGCTAGGATCAATTCTGTTCCAGGCTTTTTCTCATCTAGCTATATTACATGGGCAAGTGGATGCTGTCCCCGAGTCAAGTTTTGGCTCAATCAACAAAGGCTGGAGAATGGATACTGATTTGCTGCTGGATACTCAGCTGAGGATGTTCCAGCAGATACACCCAAGAGGCATTGTGCACTATTAGTGGAACTTCATGGTAGCTGAGCTTCATTTCCTGGCTCAGGATTGGTCTGAAGAGGATGGAGGGACAATTCTGACATTCGAGAGCAGTAAGGGGAAGTGGATGGGGAAGCTGAGGGACAACTAAGTTAGTTATCTTTCTGTGATGGTTTTATTAGTTGACTTGGCTTTGGAAGTGTCACTTTATATGAAAATAACTACATTCCTGTTTGTCCTGTGTGGCTTCATGGAGGTCAATATCCATATGAACTGCAGCAATTTATAGAGCTGCACCATAATTGCTCCAGTGTTCTTGAGGGTACAGGCTTGCAGAAAAGAAATACTTCAAGTAGTTGTAGCATAACATGAGCATTAGACTTCTCACTTCCACAGGGTGAGACATGTGCTAGGACTAGCAGTGAGTTCAAAATTATGAGAGCTGGAGTTTTTGTCCGTTTGCAGCCTATGGTTGGGTAGAAATATCCATCCTTTCTGAGAAGTCAGCTGCAGAACTGGTCTGTTCAGACTGGTCTGTTCAGAAGAGTGTTTGGGAAGCTATTTTGGGTGGAAGCATGGAGAGAGAGTTCAAAAATTTAAGGCTTCAATGAAAGTTCTCATAAGTTGTTTTTTTTTAAATAAGGGACTGCATCAGCAATCAACCAGGGTAGGTCTGGAAGATGAAAAGGCAGAGGTCACAAGGCGACATCCCTCAAAAGCCTGGATATGCTTCCAGAATGCATTGAAACTGCGAAGCCTTATCTAAACCAAATTACTGAACACGCTCTTTGCCCATCATCTCTCTCACATCATTTTCTAATATTATACTACAGCCATTGCTTTTGAGGTGCTATAAATAGTTTCTTGTCTGACTAGCAAAGGTCTTTAATTCATTCAAGGCTTGCAACCAAATTCCCATCCCATCTTTCAGATCTCCCTGCCCAAGAAGCAGTTAATTCGAGCTTTTCCTTTTGACAGGAGTATTTTGATGAGAAAGAGTTTTGATATTCAAACCAAATAGTTTTGCTTGTCAAAACCAGGTTGAGTTAGTGCAATTAGAACTGGTCTGATAGTGTGTGTGTGTGTGTGTTTTGACAAGTCTTCCCAAGTGATTTCTAAACAGTGAAAGTCTTTTAGGATAAAATTCATCTTCTTCTGCATGGACTTGGCAAAGGTAGATATATTGCCCTGGTAGAAAAAGAGCTGAAATTGCATTTTTGCGCTCATGCACTTCATAAGAAAGTTTCTGCATTGAGGTCAGAGGGAATACTGTAGAACAGATTTATTCTCCTGTCCTTTTTTGGTTCTTAAACTCCCAATCGAAGTTCTATATTTGGTTTTATGATTCTGCTCATTGGTTAAGGAGGTTGATTTATGTGTACACTATGCATCCTGGCTAGAAATAACAGGGGCAGAAGAATGATCTGTTTGTTTTTATTTGGAAAATAAGCTTCCCATACCATTGGTAATATGAGCTTATTTCATTTCCCTGAATTGCTAGGAATGAACAATGTAGTACCTGTGTGGAAGGTACAATACAATAACCCAGTCAGCATGCTAGTTTTATGAAGTTTCGTGTTATTGTTAAAAACCATAAAACTGGTAGACCCAGCATTAATGGTAGGAGACTACTGTGCCCTTATTGCTCTCATGACAAAGCTTTGAGTAAATGAGGCACAATCAATTGAAATTTGTTCGTTACGGAACTTGTTGGAGACTGCTCCTCTGTTGGAGATTTAGAAATACAGCTTGTGTTGGCTGTTTGAATCTGTCAAGCCATGGGCAGCTTGGCTGAAAGTTTCCATATTACCAGTTTGATCTGCATTATGTCCATACATTATGGTGTTACAGGCTGCTGGTCTGACATTCTGGTTCACGTTAGCATCCACTGAATCAGTCTATATTGATTAAGCTCTTTCAGCCAATCTGACAGCTATGCATAATAGCCTGGTAGAGATGGGGTGATTCAGTTTTCCTTATCCTTCTTGGGGTGAAAGTAGTGGTCAAATAGGACACTAAAAATAATATCTATGGCTGATTTCCTTACATGCAATTCTAATATTGTTCTGGATTTTAGAGTTTCTATGCAATTTTTTATTCCTATAGAAAATAGAATTTTTCTATCGAAAGTGAGATTGTATGGTACCAGTAGAAATGGCTAGTTGCATTTGGCCAGAACACCAATCTGCTGAGGTTTTTATATGTGAAGAACAGCCAAAAGGGACTTGGGAATGAAAGGGGGAAAAAGTCAGTGGTTCCTCAACACTTACCACTTTGCCCACTTTGCTCCTTAAAATGAATCTCCCTTTTTGACCATGCTTGTAAATATGGGTCTGTAACTACTTCTTTCTCAACATTAGTGGAAAAGCAACTTTGGTTTTATGAAAACCCTATAAAATTAATCTAAAACTAAGTACACATCTTGCTTTTATTTGGGATATAAAGTTTAAAGGATCAAGAGATATGTTTGCCAGTTAGAAGTCACAGACCATCTAAAGGTCTGCTATAACATAGCAAGCTGCCTTGTACTAAATTAGATCATTAGTCCATCTATACCAGTAGACAGTGTAGGTTATTAACCTAGGGATGGGGAACCTTTTTCAATCTGTAAAATGATTGTAGAATGAAATTTAATTTTGGAGAAGTTCCATTGAACCACATTCTTCTTGTGAATAGCACCAGAGGCAAATAGGATACAGTAAAAATAAAAACAAAATAATGTAAATCTCTTACTGTTTGTAGCTAAGTCTTAGGGCAGGCATGTCAGTGAATAAAGAAGAAAATACACAGATGCTTAGAAACTACCCATTGTTGAGTAAGGGAAGGGATGGGTTAAGAAAAGGGGCATGGCTATCTCAGAGGGTCAGAAAGACAAACCCTAACCCCATCTCTCTTCTGGTTGTCAAACAGGGGACTTTTCCAGCCCTACTGAAAAGTATTTTTTTCTAGCTCTGAGTCACATTCTGCATGGGGAATCCATTACACCCTATAACATATTAAGTGGATTCTAGTTTTACAAGTTATGTCACTGCTCATTTCAATGGGAGTCTTGCTGGCATTGGCTGACCCGAAAATTAGCATCTAAAATTAGTTCAATCCTCCCTGAAGAATGATTTGGGCATAACTCCAGAAACTAAGCTGATCTGTCTTGGAGAATTCTTTTAATTTGTCATTTGAATGGTAATAATAGCATGATGAGATTAGGAGCTTTAAGTCTTAGCATAATGTCACATATGTAGAACCAGTCAGAAATATATTCAGTGTTTGATTTTCTTTATGAGTTGCCTGTTCTCTTTGATGTTTTCCTACCTGTCTGTGTATTATGAATAAAAATAACTTTATTGTTTTAAAAGCTCTAGACTGGCATAATACTAAAAGCTCCATGCTATATAACTAAGTCTACAGACTTTTGCATGCTGAGGCAGAAAAAAGTCCCCAGACTTCCCAGTCAACTGGCCAGAGAATGCTAGGAGTTGTAAGATGTTTTCTGTCTGAACATGTATAGGATTTTACCTTGAGAGCACAATCCAGTCCTTCGGCAGAAAAGCTGTAAAGCTGGTATAGAACCTTTTCTATCTAAATGTGCATAGGACTGACGGCTTTGTAATGTTTCCGACCCAGGAAGCATGTGTGTTGGAAAGATTAGGGAATTCTCAGTGCTCAGAGAAACTAGGTCAATGTGGGGTTAGTACAAAATGAACTTTTACCAAGGACAATCAGAATCCCCTCTGCAGGTAGCTTTTTCTTAGGACTGGCATGGTGGGATCAAGACAGCTGCTAGTAGTGAAACAGAAGTAGGGCTGGATCAGAATATGCATCATTCTATGAACAAGACAGTAGGTTGTTGCTGTTGGTTGTGAAGTCGTGTCCGACCATCGCGACCCCATGGACAACATTCCTCCAGGTCTTCCTGTCCTCCACCATCCCCTGGAGTCCATCCAAGCTCACACCAACTGCTTCAGTGACTCCATCTATCCACCTCATTCTCTGCCATCCTCTCTTCTTTTGCCATCTATTGTTCCCAGCATTAGGCTCTTCTCCAGGGGGTCCTTCCTTCTCATTAGGTAGCCAAAGTATTTGAGTTTCATCTTCAGTATCTGGCCTTCTAAAGAGCAGTCAGGGTTGATCTCCTCTAGGACTGACCGGTTTGATCGCCTTGCGGTCCAAGGGACTCATAGGAGTCTCCTCCAGCACCACAATTCAAAGGCCTCAATCCTTCCGCTCTCAGCCTTCCTTATAGTCCAGCTTTCACAGCCATACATTGCAACTGGGAAAACCATAGCCTTGACTATACGCACTTTTGTTGACGGGGTGATGTCTCTGCTTTTTATCAGGCTGTCTAGATTTGCCATAGCTTTCCTCCCCAGGAGCAAGCGTCTTTTAATTTCTTGGCTGCAGTCCGCATCTGCGGTGATCTTGGAGCCCAGGAAAATAAAATCTGTCACTACCTCCATTTCTTCCCCATCTATTTGCCAGGAAGCAAGAGGACTGGATGCCATGATCTTAGTTTTCTTAATGTTGAGTTTCAAGCCAACTTTTGCACTCTCCTCCTTCACTTGCATCAAGAGGCTCTTTAGTTCCTCTTCACTTTCTGCCATTAGAGTGGTATCATCTGTATATCTGAGGTTGTTGATATTTCTCCCAGCAATCTTAATTCCAACTAGTGATTCATCTAGCCCCGTCTTTCTCATGATGTGTTCTGCATATAAGTTAAATAGGCAGGGCAACAGTATACAGCCTTGCCGAACTCCTTTCTCAATTTTGAACCATTCAGTGGTTCCATGAACCTCCTCAATTGACTCATTCCATGAAAGTCACATTTTCACATTACCAAGAAATGGAACACACGACAACAGGGCTAGATTAATTTTTCCCTGCCATACTCAAGGATATTATTGGAAAAGGGTAAGCGGAGCGAAAACATTTCCATGCAGCCTAAACATGGAACATGTTTGTCTGTCCCAACTCCCTTTCTTACTTTTCATTACTCTAGGCATTTTACTGGATCATCATAATGGTAATAACAGGTAGAGATGCTCAGTGTTGTTCACCAGCAATAATTAAATATTCTTACAATTAATTAGCACTAAAAGAAATACAGGCAGAAAATGTCTTGCAAGATACCTTTTTGTAACAACCAAGGGTTGGAGCCAGATTTATGCTTAAGAAAATGTACTGGCAGAAGCAGACTTCTCTGGTCCTTCTTCCCAACTTCGCCCACCCTCTAAAAATCTTGTGTAGAGACCCTGGCAAATATGATGAGCTCTGGTGTGCGTGTGTGGGGAGGGCAGTCCCCCAAAATCAGACAAAGGGAGTTTCCCCAGAGCTCTTCCTCTTGTGGAAGCCATATTCATGGACTCAGCCCCAAACCTGCAGACTTTTTCTGTAACTGGACTTTTTAGAGAATCTCACCTATTTGTACTTAATTCCAAAAGTAAGAGTGATGTTTCCCACAAAGATCAGTAAGAGAAATTTCTTTTATATCCTTCCCCACACAACCTAAACATTTTCTTTGTTCACATTGAAGATTTAACATAGCAGCAAGCTGATTAGTTATGGAATTACTGGTGAGCTATCTTTTGTCATTAAGAAGTAATTAGCTTCTGGGTAATTTTTACATTTAACCAAAGGTTATATTCTGTTTTCCTTACACCTGTCTATATGAAGAGGCAGATTCAACAATTGATGTTCACAACAGATGTTGTAGGATCAAGGCAGATAATTGTTACTATGTTCATTTTCCCTGCACTGGAATGTGCTAATGCCATTTTATGAATACGTTAAGGCTAACTATTTAATCCTCGAAGACACTGGGTATTTAGGAGTATTGGATGACATTTATTCTGCATAATTTAAACTGAAAGGAATTAAGAAAAGTGAAAAGCAAGGCAGGAAAGTTGTCTTGTGAATGTCACGGTGCATTTTTACTCAGATCTAAGCCCCAAAATGGGAATTGCTCCCCATTAGGAGCCCATAGAATTGCAGCTTCAGGCAATTTTTATTCTCTGATGGCCTGCACTCTGGCCAAGCACACACCAACACACTCTGAGCAGACTTTAGCTCTAAGCAGTTGTTGCCTCCATGCACGATCAGAATGCACGAAGGGGATAACGAGACTGCAACCCTACCCCCATCACCAACTTTTCCACATAAGTCGCCCCCACTCTTAACTCCACATTCAGCAGAAAGGTCTGAAAAGGGGTTCTTTGCATGTGGAGGTGAATGCATGTAGAAACCTCCTTACAATCAGGAATGCTACCCAGCTGTATGATGGTATTGCAGGGTGTCAACTTTTTTGGTGGGCCCATTCATATCTATCAGTTCCATCCAACATTGAGAGTAAAGGACTGTAAATGGATTCAGAGCATGTTCAGCTGAACAACTGAGAGCTGTGATAGTGTAAAGAAGGCTACCCAGTTTTCCCAGACCTTTCCAAGTTAAATGGAAAGCTCAGAAGGAGCCATTTGTTCTTTTAGTGAGAAACCCCACGCTATCAGGGTCCCTAATTGCTGGAAGGCATCTAAGCACACCCAGTTGTCTATATTTAGAATCCCTTTTCATTGCAGGAGGAGGGGAGACCTTGTGGGAATAGAACGTGAGCAGGTGGGCTAGCTTATTATGTTCAGATCCACTCCTCACACCACACACACATTTTGACAGTGGTTGGGTGAATAATTCCGGAAGATTGCCTTCATGCTCTTATGAATTGACTTCTCCAAGGTCAATTCTTGGATAATTGAGAACCTGAACTTGAACTGAATGGATGTATGGGATAGAGAACTCTTCATCAGGATGCTTAATACAGTTTGTAACAGATAATGGGAGTGAAACTCTCACAGAAACATGTTTTCACATATGGATTGCCCCTTGCTGAATTGGGGCAATAGGTTTTCATCGTGTTTTTATAATATTATGCATCAAATTTACAGCAGTCCTTAAATATCAATTTTACTGGCTTTATTTCTGTCACAGAAGGCTTTGGTTTAAGAGACTTCTCTTAAAGGCCTTATATCCATGGAACATTCCCAAGTGCCTAAATACTGCGATCTGCTAAAGTAATTAGTTTCCTCCCCCTACAAAAGTCTAAAGGAAAAACAAAATATTTGTTGTAGTTGCTGGTGACTTATGAGAAAGCCTAATGGACATGACAGGACTGAGTTATTTCCCAGGTGTGAAATAATATACCATTACATCTCATTGGCTTCTCTAGTTCCAGAATTAACTCCAAACATTTTTCCATAAACTAGAGGAATTACTTGGCATGTGAGCAATAGTGTTGAAAAGGCGAGTGGGTTAACCAGAACATTATATTGAATTCTGCACTGCATGCAGTGTATAAAACCAACAAAATGGCAAACATTTCCTTTATAATTTTTTGCATAACTGATTGGGGTTCGTCCATACTTGGAAAAAACTGCAAATAGAGCTTTGCATATAAATAGAGATGTGATGGGTAAAGTAATGAGCAAATGGATTGTTTTGAGTCTTGGATTTGCTTTGGGGACTACATTGACCCACAAATCATGTTGCAGTTGTATATTGTTTGTGTATATTCCTCAAGAATCTATGTGACATAAATATAGGTAATTCTGTACTGTGCACAGGTTACCTAGACTGTTGTGCACACAACACCCCATGTCTGATTTAGGGATGGGCTGAAATGAATTAGGTTGTCCTTTTAATATACAGCAACATATATTTAACTGATATCTTGATTTGCAAATGAGCTAAAAGCGGGCTAGATGGAACAACTATCAAGTGGATCTACAGTTGGCTACAGAACTGGACTCAAATATGGCACCTTCTCATACTGGGTAGAGTAACAAGTTAATACTGAAGGGTTCAGTCCATGACCCGATGCTTTTCGAAATTTTAATTAATGGTTTGAATGAGCTTGGGCAGGGAATGATGATCAGATTCGCAGATGACACAAAACTGTGTCCCTGACCAGTGGGATAGCTAATACCCTGGAAGACAGAAAGAAGATTCAAGGTGGTCTTGATAGGCTGGAGCTTTGGGCTGAAAACAGCAAAATGAAATTCAACAGGGACAAATGCCAAGTTCTACACCTAGTGGGGGAAACCAAATGCACCATTGTAAGATGGGGGATACTTGGCACAACAGACCTGCAAGTGAGATGGATCTTGAAAAGGTTGTAGATCACAAGTTGAATATGAGGTGGCTGCAAAAAGGGCAAATACCTCCAAATCACATGAAGCTCCAGTTGACTTTTACACAGCACTGGTTAGGTCTCATCTGGAGTAGTGTGTCCAGGTCTAGGCAGCACAGTTTAAGAATGATGCAAACATGCTGGAAAGGGTTCAGAGTAAGGCAACAAGGATGATTCGGGGACTGGAGACAAAGCTCTGTGAAGAGAGATGGAAAGAACTGAGCATGTTTAGCCTCAAGAAGAAGACTGAGGGGAGATATGATAGCAATCTACAAGTACTTGAAGGATTGTCAAAAAGAGGGAGGCCAGAATCTCTTCTCGATCTTCCCAGAGTGCAGGACATGGAATAATGGGCTCAAGTTGCAGGAAGTCAGGTTCCAGGAACTTCCTGCCTGTTAGAGCCGTAGGGAGGTTGGAGGCTCTCCCACTGGCTCTCCCACTGGTTGGAGGCTCTCCCACACCTGAGGCATTCACGATGCAACTGAACAGACATCTGAGAGGGATGGTTGAACTTGGAGCCCTACACTAAGCAGGGAATTGGCCCCAGTGGCCCCTTGGCCCCTTCTAACTTCACTATTCTATGATTCTGTGAACTTAATTCATACTTCCTGATCAGAATGCTCTTTCATTGGGCGTCTTTTGATGAGTCATTCTCTCTCAGCCCAAATCCCCATGTCTGCAATATGGAAGATCATAATTAGGGTTATGTGAGGAACTTGATAGCTTGCTTAATTCCAGTTTATTGGTCCTGTGAGGGTACCAATTCACTGTGGTGTGAGTCAAGACCTAACTAGTTTGTGGACTTCCATTTTTTAACTGCTAGTGACATTTATGCAAATAAGCACCTGGAAGGCATGTGGCTCTAGCAAGATGTGTATAAATTGGCTGATTTTGCACAAATCTCACTATAGCTATGTGGTTTCCAGGTAGTTATCTATGCAAATATAAGTAGTTGAGTTAAAATATGCACAAATGATGGCCTCTTTTACAAACAGAAGTCTATGGAATATCCCCTCCCCCAGCAATTTAGCTCATTTCTAATTATCTGATTGGAAGCAGGCAGGCAATCTGTTGAGCTCAAATGGGTTTTGTTTCCCTGTTGGTACATATGTATTCATATTGACTTGCCTTCCAGGCTTGTAGCTAGAGTATCTGAAGAGCTTTCAAAATTTGAAGCAAAATTTAAGTAATAGTGTAACTCTTGCCACACTGGTCAGGATAATCACCTTAGCCAATGTTAAATTTTCGGTTTTGTTAAGGGATTTCTTTCCATTCCTTCAAGGCAGACACATCATTGCATGTGAAATGCATAAAGCTCACATAACAAAAGGCCGGTTGTAGTTCTGAGCTGGGCACTGAAACTGTTCACTGTCAGCTCCCCCCACCTCCCAAAAAATCCCCTTTTCTGGGTATTCTGTTCATCCACAACCCTAGGATTCCAGGTGTGTATTCTGGAAAAGACATCTGCAAAGTAGAGTCTTTCAGTGTAGGGAATAGGCTGCATCAGTCCCCAGAAAGTCTGCCTCCTTTCCATTTGCCAAAGGGTGGGATGTTCGGCAGGACTGAACAATCAGGACTCCATAGCTGTACATGATGCTGGTTTCAGCCTATACCTTTACTCAGAAGGTAAAGCTCCCTCTGGAGTAGGACATGGTTTCACACATGCAGCAGGGACAAGAAAGACTACAGGCAGGTCACAGGTGGTGTGATACCCATCCCAATGTAGAAGTTAAATCCTCTAACAATGCAGTCCTGTTTCTGAGTAGACATGTATATTGGTCTACCAAGTCCTATTACATTCACTAGAGCTTATTCCACAGTAACTGGGTACAGGATTGTAGCATAAAGTTCAAATTCTCTGCACACATACTTAAGGGGGAATCCATTGCTTACTTCTGTCTGGACATGCATGGGTTTCTGCAGTAGTTGTGCTCTGTGGCTCATTAGCGTTAAATGGCCATAAAATCAGACTGAATCACCAGGTTACTTTTATTAATAATGAATTGGAATGAGCTCTTCCTGTGCATGTTTTAAAAGGGACAAACGTGGATGATTGATGTGGCTGTGCACATTTATTTTTACCATTACAGAAGCTTATGTGCAATTTAGTTTAGAAAGTCATTGTCCAGTAGCTAATGCGATATCAGGCACTGCACAGCATGGTCTCTAACCTAGAGAGGGAGCCTATGGTTCAACAAAAGTCTGCATGATTACTCACTGAAATATTCAAGAATATGTGATTGTTTCATACAGTGATTAACCTTTGCTACATGAGTAGTTACCACAGAAGAAGAGCTAAAGGGGATGGGTAATAATAAAGGGATGGTTGTCAGACCTGCGAATTTGTAAGGGAACCTCAGGGCAGTGATTGGAATGATTTCTGACACTGAGATAGATATTATTATTATTATTAATGCCAATTATACAGATACTGAACAGATTGTCAGAAAAGAAAGGCCACATTTCTAAATCATTAATCATTAAGTGTCTTGTAAGATGCATTTCTGCATTGAGTTGGAATTGAATTTTCAATACCTATTTATATATATGATCTGTCTTCATTACCCTGCATATTCCATATTTATATTCTGGCATTTTAATATGTTGCAGATGATGAGTGGCTTGTTGGTGCTAGTATTTTTCTACTTTAATAACAGTTCTTTGCAGTTCCTCTCTTTTCTTGATCAGAGCAGGGTGGATATAACACCTACTCATATTGACCAGTATATAAAACTGAGATTGTCCATAGCTGAGTTTTGAATTTCTCCTCTTAACCTATTACAATAACCTAGAGAGGACTTAAAAATCCACAGGTTCCCACACTGTCAGCACCCTCAAACCAGAGTTCAGGCAAAGCAAGAGTTTACCTGCAAGACATTTTCTCTCCCAAAGCTCCTTTACCCCCATCTAGGAAAAACAAAACTCCTGGGAAAGAGAAGGTGAAATAAAGGAACAGTTTTCAGAAGGGAGAATTAACTTTTTCTCTGTCCTGTGCCTGCTGCTTCTCTGCACCAATTTGCTCACCACAGCGGCTTTCCCCATGTCAGGGCTCCAAATGGATGTTGCAAGAGCAATTTGGAACTCCACAGAGGGTAATAGATTGAGGGTGGCATGAAAGAACTGGAACAGAGTAACAGTAGATGGTATCTAGTTCTATACTTCCTCCCCTGCCACTGTCCTGCTTCATATCACTCTTGCCTTTTCCCCCCTTGCTAGCAGGGCCACATGGATATTAGGCCAACCCACTTGTATATAATGTCCAGCACTTGGCTCCTTAAGAATAAGCATGGAAACAGTCAAGCCATGGTCAAATCCCCTTACTCTTTCTCTTGTCTTTAAAGAGGAACTTCACTTCCCTGCTATATCCTGTGATGCTGTGAAAACATCGTATCTGCTGTCTGGGAGATCTCTTGTTTGAAAAAGAGCCTTTTCCAGCTGACAAACCTGCCAAAACCAATATTGATGTTCTGGCTAAGACAGTCTCTGTTTTAAGAGAATGATTATTCATGACTAGAGAGCCACTAGTAGTGTTTTGTGTTCCATCTTTGATATCCAGAGCTGATTAAGGACTGCACAGGAGCTGTCATCTGGCAGGGACTCTGTCAAGCAGGCTGATACAGCTGCCCTAGCCATGTGTGTTCATGAGGACTCATGCTTCTCATGATAATCCAACCCACTTTTTTTTAGTACATCAGTTCTTGTTTATAGAGGCAAACTTCTGGCAACTTAGATTTTCACATGTATTGTTTGCTCAATTTTTGAACTGCTTCTGATTTAATTTTACTGTGGGTTATCCATAGATCACTGCCTGACCCTTCAAAATTCCCTCTGAGACAAGATGTGTGATACATCTCGGCATGTGATGTTAGTTTTGCAGGCCAAAATTAATGCCAATAGTGAGTGCTTGCTGAATGCTCACAATTGTCATTACAGAGTAAATAACCAGTAGCCTCTTTCTTTGCCTTGTGCAATGGGGATAAAGATCAGAGAAATGAAATGACAAGGCTCCCTGGTTCAGGGACTGGGAAGCCACTTTTCTTGCAAGAGCTTGTCAATTTCACTGCTATTGTGAAAGTGCTGTGAACTTTCTGCAGAAGTGAGAGCCAAAATTCTTGCCAGTTCCACTCCCCTGGTTTCTTGGAACTTAAGCATCATCTGACGCATTATTAGCTGGCAGGGAGTAAAGAGTTGAAAGCTCTGCAGTAGAGTTCCAAGGTGTTGCCCACAGGCAACTTCACCTTCCCATGCCTTTATTCTAAATATAGATGGTAGAAAGTTGTACATATCTGTATGAAGTACATACAGGTTTCTACCAAACCAAATAGTCAAATAAGTATTTGTTTGAAGCTGGTGTTTATATACCACCCATTCATGTCATCTGTCAGAAGAATGCAAAAAATCCATTTCCCTTTCCATTTGTTAATTTCAATGATGCAGGCAAAAAAATTGAAGGAGCATGTACATCACTGAATGATAAAGACTGTTCCAGTACAAACTTTATATGTATAGTAACCTCTTCCCAAATGGAAACAACTACTGGACATTACCAAAGCATAGATTTAGAAGAAGCACTATATTGCACTGCCACCAATGAGCTAAATTAGACATTAAAGGGGCTCTAATAATAAAGAGAAGTTGAGGCATCCAAAAGACACGAAAGAAAAGATTTTGTAGAATAAGAAACAATCCAGGATCAAATGGGCATATGCCAAAGCTGCAGTCCACCAATGAGGCATGTTCTTTGGCATTCACAAACAGTTTCAAATTTCCAAATGTGCTCATGGGCCCTAGTCTAGGGGATCCTCTTCACTGTAAAATGTGTGTATGGGAGAGAAAGGCTTTGCCAGCATCACCTCACTGGAAGGCCTGTTGTTGAATGAGTAGCAGACAGACATTGAATAACTACTTTGTGAATTTCAGCATTCTTTTCTTTAAAGCCTTTGTTTGCCAGGGTGCAGGAATAGAGAACTGAAGAGGTAGTGCATCCAGCCATCCCTTCCCATTCATTCCAGCTACTGAGTGCAAGACTTTAACATCCAACCCACCAGTTCATGTGTGTGTTTGTGTCTGTGTCACCCTTATGGGAGATGGAGATGGTCAGTCCATTCAGAAACAAGACATATGAAGTCTGCAGAAGCAGCAGGAGCAACCGAGTAAAAACAGTATTTTTACTCAGAGCAACCATTAAAGTGGCTTGCCTGTAGAACTAACACAACACGACAGGGTGACTCCAGGATTACTGTAGTTGATAGCAGAGCTGCCCTTCTACTGGCAAACCATCCACAGGACACTGCAGTACCTAGCAGTTTCAAGGGATTGCTCACAGATTGGGAGTGAGAACAGACTCATACCAATGATAAATTACAGGGAAAAGAACAGGGGAAAATATGACACAATCCTCCAGGGAAGCAAATGGTAGAGGGGAAAACATAAATGCACAAGGACTTCGGCAAAAACCATGTGGCATACATATGTATGATTCGCCGGTCCTGATGCAGGTGACTATTCATTGTTCCTCAGAGCCAATCTACATGTTATGACAAAGACATAGCTAGTAGCCTGCAGAAAAGAAGAGCACCCCTTTGGTGCCAGTTGCTCTTATTTCCTAAATCGTATAGCTGCTATTGGAGGAGAATTACTGGTAAAACCACCATTGAGAAGAGACTCACTGAACCTCCTCTTCTTGCAGGAGGGGCAATAAAACCCAGACACTCACCCCAATTAAGAAAAAGAGGGGGAAAGAATGTTACCACAATATAATATTTATTGGGGTACTTGTATTTTGGGGTAAGGTTTTTGTATTACTACATTGCATAGAACATTCCTAGAGTGATTTCTAGCATCTGGGGTCTAGCAAAGAGGATGCACACATAAAGATTCTGTATCTTGTGTGTAAGCTGGATTGATTAATATCTCTTAGCCATATGTTCTTCTAGTGGCTCTAAGACAATAAGTACACTTGTGGGTAAATATAAGAGCACTTTAATTAGTAGATTGTATAAAAGAGATAAAAGCAAGAGGTGCAGAATACAGAGCTTGCCTGTCTTCTGCAATCAGGAATCTCTCAAAGTAATGACTCTAGATGGTCTCTTGACCACCTGGTGTAATGTGCTGCCTGCATCTAGGTGTGTCTTGAAGTTCTACCAGAGGCATTTAAGCTAGTCCTTTTCTGAGGCTTCGTCCATTAGTTCCCTTCCCTTTCCCCTGTTTTTATTTTATCTGGCTTTTAAAGTGTTCCTATATGTTACATTATTTAACCAAAATGTGGTGCTTTGGCATACAACAAATTTGCAAAAATTCCTATAAAGAAAATTATGATGGCATCCATGATAATACTGCATTTTTCTTGCTTAAAAAAGTTGTGTGAATCATTGGAAAACATGGGAGAGGCCTTGGAGGATGAGAACATCAAATAAAGGACTCACATGCTTCCATGTGTGAGGAATCATGAATAAATGCCTTGTGTAGGGAAGCCTCGGTGACTCAATTGGATGTAGCACATAGTGTTAAACTAAGTCAAAGGAGATCTGTGCACAATACCCAGATCTCACCCATCTGAGTGGCCAAACCCTAATCTTCTAGGAGAAGCTGCAGTCACACTTGGTCGCATGTGCTGCTTTTACAGGTATGACCTACATACCCAGGAGCAAAGCCAAATTAAATCACATCCCCAGACTGGATAGCATACATGTTCCTTCATGGTTTCTTCAGCTCCTTCTAGAGCCATCACAATGCTTAGTATAGTCTAGTGGATTGAGTGGGACCAAAGGTATAAAATAAAAGGCCAAATTCTGGTTGTGGGAGGCAATACTTGAATATACATGAAAAGAGGTCAGTCAGCTTCAGTGGGATGTGGTCCTAGAAGCATAGACTCTCAGCATTACTGACTAGGAACCCCTTTTGCCTTTGGCTGTAGCTCTGTTTGCCTACTGATGCTATGACCAGGTGCTTTCTTGCTAAATCATCTATCCATGATCTGGTAGTTTAATTATGGCAGCAAGGACTATTACTGGAAAGGAAAAGAATCAATTTCTGATTATAGTTTATAATGAAGCTCAGCAAGGACTCCATTTTTTCCTCTTTTCACTGGTCCTGTAATAATTGATTATCACAATGCAATTATCCACAGAATGTGCTGCTAAAGTTGTGAATGTTAATAATCTAAGATTTACACAAAGGTGCTCTTGGATCACAGGTCAATGAAGAAAACTGCTGTTTAACTGGTTGCATGCACTTGTGCTGGATGAATTTAAAGTTAATGAATTATTTTATAAAAACCGAATAAAGGTCTACTTGGTTTCTCATGTTTTCATAACAAGTGGCCGAACTGAGAGGTTAGAAGTGGGAGAAATCCTAAGATAAGGAAGTTCATGGCAGAAAAAAGTATCCCGTCCTTTCCTTCTGCTTAAAGCTATACGCAGTTGCTGCAGAGCTCCTCTGAATATTTGGAAGCCCTCCTGATCAAGGTGGAATAGAGTTCCTCACATGAATTTTCTTGAGTTAACTCATCTTTGGATTCAAGACTAATTGGTGCTGATTTTCCCATCCCTCAGCAGCCTGCTTTACCCCATCTTACATTCTTTAAAAAAGGCCCTGATCTTCAATATAAGTTTTGGGCAGGTGTATATAGGAAGAGACAACCTTTCAGGTAACCAGTCCCCAAGCTATTTATGGCTTTGAATATCACATTAATGATGCTAGTAATGGCTGTTCCTCTGCAGGACAAGTACAAGAGGGAACATAGCTCAGAGGCAGAGTACATGATTTGCATGCCCAGACTTCTAAATCCATTCCCTGGTCTAAAGGATTAGATAACCAATTATGCTTCAGACCCAGGAAAGCTTCTGCCTGTTGGAATAAATAGTGCCGAGATTGATGGACAAATAATCTGACAGATATTCCTAGAAGCTTTGGGAGATCTCTGCACATGAGTAACCCTGGCATTGTTGTTAGCATCTTCTCAGGTGACATGTTTCCTAGACAGAGGTCTTGTGAGAGCAACTGCAAAGTTCATGAAGGTGATATACTCATGTAGTATGTTCATTCAATTCCACATGGTTCTAGCCATAATGATCACTTGCAGAATCCACTCCGCAGTTGGATCAATCATCACATTGAATCTTTCAGTTCTTTTTGAACCACTTTTTATGATGGGAAAGTAGGCTGTACATATTTTAAGTGTTTTCTTTTCTTTCTCACCAGGATTGGGAGTTCCCACATTTTATGGGAGATGTTGATGTAAATCTTCCTGGCTTGCCTGCTGCACACTTCCAGTTTAGATTACCTCATTTCCAAAAGATTTTTAAGGAAGAGTATCATATACATATAACAGGTATGTGTTGTTTGGCATTCCCTTTTTATTTTAAATCTGGGAAAGGTATGTAGTCAATTATTCTAAAGTGATACAGTCCAGAATTCAGTGATTCCAGAATTCAGTTCATTCTACATAATTAGGGCTGGTTTCCCACAAATGACAGAGGAGATGATGAAATTTCCTGGACTTCACACTACAAGTTGTAGGGGAGAAGGTCCACGCATCCAGTATACTTGGAATATTCACATACCAGACAAATGGCTTGGCTAGAATCCTTCACTCACACTTGCAGTTTTGTCTCTTTTGTGGGTTGGATCAATTTATTGGAAATGCTTTGGTGCTGCAATCCTATCTGTAGTCTGATATGGTATCTTCCAGGAATTTTCTTTTACTGCACTAAATGTTTCATATAGACCAGGCCTTCCAAAACAGCTCTATGATGTTAGCCTAACCTTGCTACAGTTTTATTCAGCTACCATTTTATTTGTGATCATGTCATCTCTGGCCCTCCCATTTGCTGTTATTTTTAAAAGGCTGCTTAGACAGCCTTTGCCTAAAAACAAACCTGAAGATGTAGCAGCACCTGGCATTCAAGGGGAATAGGAATACGGATGTCCTCATAGCAGCTAGATTAAAAAGTTATTCCAAATATAAGGATGATTTGAATTTCCAAAGGGCTTTTGGGCTGAAGAATTTGTATCAATTATACATAATCAATAACTTAGATATAACATTTATAGTGTGAGTACAATTTATGTGCACATTTCTTTCCTATGTAGGTAGCAGACATGGGGAAAACTGAGCAGTGTTGAGATCAGAAAGGGGAATGGACTGGGAGAGTTTAAGTTCCATTGGTACCAATGGTAGCTTGTCCTGAGATGCAAATGGCAGATTCAGAGGTATTCTTTATCTGGACCTTAGTAGTTCTTGAATTCATGTGAAATAAATGTAAATAGAGAGACTAGGAGATAAACTCTTTGAAAAATCTTTCTTTTCATTGGTATTATTTCTTCCACCTAGGAAGAATTTGCATAATGGACCAGAGACATGGGATTAAATTAACACAATGATACCTACTGCAGTGTCCATATAAAATAAGATAGGGCTCTTGGAGTGCTTTGAAACTGATGAGAATCAGAAATCATCCAACTGAAGCATAAATCAGTGGGAAGCTTAGAAGTTGCCTTTTTAATTCATTATAAAATGGGGTATCCTTTGAGTGTCTGATGAATGGCATGAACCTGGGCATGTCTGATGTCCTTTCAGAGTAAAAGAATTCCTCTCAATAGGCCTCTTCTTAAAGGTGCAAGGAAGAGAATATAGAAGGGACTGAGAACAGTGGAAAGCTTAGAGGGAGTAAGTGTCACCCTTCCCATTGAGAAGGCCTACATGCATACTGCATTATCAGACGGAGATCTTTCATAGTCAGGCTGAATGTGCAGTTACTGGAGGAAACAAGGCACCAAGGCACCTAGCATAGCAACACAGAGGGCTGGCTAGTGTGTCAGCTGGTATGCGCCCACGCCCCCTTATGCATTGGGTGACCATGTGATAGAAATCATGTACTCACGCACGCGCGCACACACACACACACACACACACACACACCCTGTGTGTGGTAGGAGCAGGAGCACCAAATGGCTACATGAAACATTGATGAAAATCGTGTACTGGTGATCAAAAGAGCAAGGATTATTAAATCTTTTCTGGCACAAGCCACAATCAAAAGGAAATGAAAGAAGCTGTGGGCATATTGACCATTTGGATACAAAGGAAATTCCATCGACATGCAATAAATGATTTTGGCGGTTGGAAGTTCTTCTTTATTTTCTTTGTACTGCTCTTTAAAAGCAGACTGTTCGTGGTTGGCCAATGTCTGTACAGTGCATTTTATCTCTCCCAGATGTTATAAACTGATGGGGATATTTTTGTGTGAGCATAATTTAATTGGAGAGTGGGCCATGTATAGGAGTTGTGGAATTGTATTTTCCAGCTCAGAATTAATAAATTTTATTTATTAGATTTACTAGACAAATCAGTCTATTTGAATGCATATCACATCACTAGAGATGCAAGAGCTTGCTTTATCTTAGCCATGTGCCATTTTTAGGAGAATCATAAACAGCATCAAATCAGCATGAGAAACTCCCTCTGGGTGGGCTTTGCCTGGCCCATCTGTTCTTAGATCAATGCTAGGTTTTGAGCCCTGTTCATAAACTTTGGAACTTCCTAAGCTGTTCTCTGTTGCTTACAGAGACACTGTGATTCCCTGTTTCCAAATCTAGAATTTAGAAGGTAGGAAAAATCCCAGAAATGTTTCAGATAACTGTGTTCCAGATTCATTGAAAATTATGCTCTCTTTATAAGAAAGAAGCATTTGTGGTTGTTTATCAGTCAGTTTGGAGCAAAATTAATGATATAGCTATGAAATGTGTTTTCAGACCATGAATGCTTCAGAACATTTGGCAAAGAGATATTGGTATGGTTAAGCAAATTGAAATTAAAATACTGAACAGCAGAAAGCAATATAATTTATCAGTGGCCCTTAGAATGTTTTCCCATCTCCCTTTTGCCAAAACTTCAGCATCCACTCATGCCACTCATGGACTGGCCGATGGGCTTTATGCATCTCATGTTCTCTGAAAAAATTATTGCTTCAGTACTACAGTAGCACAAAGGCCAAACCGAATGGACTTTATAACAACACTTTAGGAGGATATTTCTTGCTGTTACCTGATGCTCTGTACTTCTAGTAATTTCTGCTCTATTCTGTTTCTATAATTGCAGTACTTTACAGACCACTGGCAGAAAATTAGTGCCCAAACAACTGACATAGCTATTTTGTTCAGTCATTCCTCTTCAGGATAAACTTCTTTGGGTAAATAATTGCTTTCTATGTGCCCTCTCATGAGGGTTAGCATAGCCTGATTTACCAGACATTCTCCCCTTGAATTTTAAGTTGCCAAGTGAATTCCAGCAAAGCCCTGTTTTTAAAACCCTGTTTGGGAGCTCATTTTGTACTGGACCCCAGATTAGCCACATTGAAATGGTCCCAGGTCCTTGTCCCAGCAGCTTGAAAACCTCATCTGGCCCTAACCAAGATGAAGTTTGAAAACTCATCTGTTTGCTGTACTCCACCCCATTTCAAAACATGTTTAAAAATGTAAGTGCTGGGTTTTTGTTTTTTACATACTTCCATGCTTCAATGTTTTAACTTTCAGACCTTCTGTATGTCAGAAGCTGTTGGAATAATCCATTGATTCTCTTTACATAAGTTTACATGTTGTGAGGCCCATCCTGACTTCTGGAATAAAAATAAGCATTTTGCCCCGAGCACACAGACCACATATGATCAGTTTGTGAAAAGAATGCTGTTTCAGCTACCTGGGCCGATAGATGTGGTACCCAGTGGGCTGCAAATATATAGAGGACCAGATAACCATGCACTGGCTGTCACATGCTTGGTAGAATGCCCAATTCATCTTGTTTAAACCACAGTCCTGGCTAAACTGCTCCATTAACTGGCATTAAATCAATGCATTTGGTAACAAGTGTATTCCCTCACCCATGCGGCTCATACACAAATGATCTCTTAGGAATCCGGGACACCACATATGTTAATAGTGAACTCATGGGACTGGTGTACCACAGATTACAGTCCCCATTTTAGCAAAAGTTTCAGAGTTTTAAATAAATAAATAAACTATGCCATCCCCTTAATCCTACGGTTGATCTATGGAGAATGAACCACATGGCTGGCAAAACTCAGCACAGAATGTAATTCATTGTCCAGCAGGTCTCTATCAAGGCCAGCTAACAGAAACATCAGCAGTATTGATGCTGTAATGTATTCCATTATTCTTTTATGCTTCAGGGAACACCTCCCATGCTTGAAACACAGTGCTGACTTCTATTTATAATTCCTTTGTCTGGGGTGTTCCTAATGTGTGTTTTAGTCCATGTTAAATACGTTTTTATCTTCATTTCCATTCTTCCATTTATCTCTGTACATAGAAAGATCTTGCATTTTTGACTCTGCTTCACTCATCTGGATTTCCCTTGACAGATGGCTCATTGCATTCTTTCCTAGGCAGCAGTTTATGTAAATACACAGGGTAGCCTAGTTTCTATGGTACCCAGGGAGATTTGTAAGACTTAAAAGTAAGTTTAGTTATCCACTCTCCAACTGTTTCCTTGTTAAAACACATTTAGGGGCTTGTCTGGATTCTTTAAAATCTATTTTATTATCCACCCACACTGGAGTTCCATATAGTTATATTCATTCAGTTAGGATTCAGTATATAAATACTAAAGATAATGTGCAATTACTCCATGGGAAATTGTATGGCAATGCATCTGTTATAGAATTATTGAATTATAGACCAAGCAGTATCAGAAAATAATTTACAGAATGTGTAAATCGGGATATGTCTTCTAGAAATGGAAGTGCTTTGCTCATGAAAGGACTGTGTCTGATTTTTGGAAGCCCTCTCCAACCAAAGCTCACCCCATTTAACAGGGTTTTTACAACCCTCTGTGTAGAATTTTCTTCTCCTTGCCATATGGGGAGGATGGGTGGGTAAGTCCACCTCCACCAGCCCAGTTACATATGCCTAAATCTGGAGCCAACCCAGTGTTCCTCACCTTTACTCTGACTAGCAAAATTCTGGAAAACTTCCAGGGTCAGGTGCAGGTTAAACCATATATGAGGTATACTGAAGAATTCTTTGTTAGTATATTTAGTACTCTTGTCAATTTAAGTATTTTTTTCCTGCATAATATCTAATCAGTCATATGTATAGCAGAACGATTTAATAGCCATTCATTAGATAAGTTTAAAAAGGGATGTCTCAGTTGTTGTGTACATGTGTGTTGCATGCAGAAGGGTCTAGGCTCCCTGGTCTCTCCCATTAAAAACGGAATGAACAGCAGTGGACAGTACAGTCATCCTGTGGCTGAGAACATGGAGGTCAGATGGAGAAATACTCTGATCTGATGTAAGGAACTTCTACATTCCTATAAAGTATGTGCAAATGCTGGTGACAGGCTAATAGTTATCCTGGATAAAATAGATATGGTGCAGAATAGGGATCAATATGCATTATGGCAGAAATGCCTATTGAACTGGGAATGCTACTTAGTAACATCAACCTGAGTAATTTAAGTGATGAAGTCATCTCCAAAAAGAATTTTGCTGGCAGTTGTCATCTGCACAGAGATGCTGATGGCTACAGCTAAGGCAGAGTATGTGTAGCTGGATTCAGTATGAGCACTCCAGGCACAGGGATGCCTCTGGGACCCTGCAGGCAAAAATAGAAAGGTCAGAGGTAAAAAAACAAAGCAATCCAAGCAGAGCAGTTGTTACTGAAGTCTCTGAGGGATTACTGTTTGGTTCATCTGTGTACAGTGTGTGTGTCTGCAAACATGCTAGGAAAGCATTCGGTGGCAGCACAGGGCTTTCTGGTGGAACAGAAGCATTTGACATGTTTTGCAATTGAGGTAACTGATTGATGAGAGAACCGAAGAGCAAAATGTAGCTAGATGGAGAGCTGTAGCTGAATTTGGGTCTGAACGTCTGTAGGTTGAACTCAGCCCGCAAAGGTACTTGAAGTATTTCTTCTTGGAATGTCCAGTGCCTGAGTCAAGTAACCACACAGGTTCAGGACTGTCTGCAGGGAAGGAAGGCAGAAATGACATAGCCCTGTTTTCTTCTGTGGATGCTTAATGGACGTTGTAGCAATGTTGCTGAAGCAATGTGGCTTCTCTGGACTTTAGTCTGAACTTTCAAGGAGCTATCCATGGTTCTGAAACTGGCCCAGGGCCTCCAAAATAGGTTCTGTGTCATAGATAGCTCCTTGAAAGTTCAGATTACAAACCAGAATTAATACACTACCCCACTGACACAGAGATGTCCAGCCTCCATGGATCATTTGCCAAGCCACTGAATTTGAGGAAGGCTCCATAGCAAAAGAACAGGCAGTGCAGCCTATATAGTTCTCACATTTGAGGAGCAATTCCTAATAAAACAAAGGGGACTGTTTATGCCAGCATAAAAAGCCAGTGTATAAATAACATCTTTGGCTTCTTATGCAAAGATTTATGGAAGCTCTGGTAAAGAATATAATTATTTTATGGAAAATAGCAACAGTTTGAATGGATTTGCTTTGGATACTATCAAATAAGTCTGCAATAATACTTTCCAATATATCCATAAACAACGAAGTGGTGCCCAAGTTTGAAATGCAGATGCTAATCATGATAACTATATCTCCAAGAAGGTTGAAAAATGCTCACAGTTGTGTTGATGCAGATCAGCAGACCAGTTTTAGCAGTTTTCCTGTCCAGCCAGGGCAGGTCTGTTGAAAACCTTGGGGTATTAGTTGCCCATTCAGGACTGGGCCTCCCAAAATACTTTTCATTACACAATAGACACTATATTGCTAGCAGTCTGCAGAGGTAGCAGATAATACCCTCCAGTGTATTTGCTGATAAAAAAGATCTGGTACTGCATTCCTGAGAACCTTGAGTCCATTGTATTGCTGTTCTAGAGAAGACAAAAATCCTATAAGAATGCTAAAATTTCTTTAGCTCTCTTGCGGCAGCCTGTGAGAAACTTAGCATCTTTGGATGACTGCTGTTTCTCTCTTTCTCCGAGCTGGGAGCTGCGTAGCAAAGATTCAGGGAAAAGATGAGATGATTCCAGAAGGGATTTGTGCAACAGTGGCTTTTGAGGAAACATTCAAAGACATGGCAATTGAATAGAGAAGGAGAATGTATCACCAGTTTTTCCAAAGACAGGAGTCAAGTTGGTTGTATACTTGAGCTTAGGAGAAGTTAGCATAATCTCAATTTACCACTTACCAAGCAAAGTTTATCAACTCATATCTGTAAGAGGCACATAGAGGAAAACGTCCAATTATCCAAACCATATTTAATAACAACTGAATCATAACTATTGCTTATAACAACTGTGGTATGGGCCCTTGATGACAATTACTGCAAATTTCTATGATAAAATATTTGATTGTGAAATGATGCAGCTACTTGTATCAGTTTCAGAAAACCAGCATTCTACTAATATGTGTGTTCCATAACAACTCGTCAGTAACTTAAGATGACCCATCAGCAGCAGCCATAATTTTTTTTAGAAAGGAATTTTGTGTAACTATTTTTAAAGTTCTGAAGAGGCTGCTGTTTCAGCTTATTGACCTACAATGCATCTCCTAGTGGTTTAATTGATGGGTCACCTACAAATGACTGTATGAATTCAATTTGTTGTATGACTGGCTTGCACTCCTTAGTGATTTATTACAGGGCCAGACTTCATTCCAGAACTGTAGAACTTACTTAGTCTCAAACCTTAGTGGAATTTTAATTACATTAATTGAAAAGACTCTCTTATTTTTCCAAGGGATGCTGCCTGGCCTATTTCATTCATTGTCCTTATGGAAAGACTTGTCCAGTAATTATCTTTTTAATGTTTTTCTCCTGCTACAGGCAAATGGTTTAACTATGGAATCATATTTCTTGTACTCATCTTGGATCTGAACATGTGGAAGAATCAAATATTTTACAAACCACACGAATATGGGCAATATATTGGTCCCGGTCAAAAGATCTTCACTGTGGAAGACTCAGAAAGCTTAAAGGCCCTCAACAGAACCAAACTGTCTTGGGAATGGCGGTCAAACAACACTAACCCTTTGACCAACAGGACCTATGCTGAAGGGGACATGTTTCTGCACAGCCGTTATATTGGCGCAAGTCTAGATGTCAAATGCCTGGCCTTCATTCCAAGTTTACTGGCTTTTGCTTTGTTTGGGTTCTTCATCTGGTTCTTTGGGCGATTTCAGAAAACCGATCAAGGCATGGAAAATCTTGACAAGTCATACACACGCATGAAAAGGAAATCACCCTCAGATGTGGGCATGACACGAGAGAATACACAGGTTTTAGCAGAAGAGCCTTTAAGCCTTGAAGACCCTCATCTGGTATCCATCAAGTCAGACTTGAGTGAGATTGTGTTTAATTCTTCACTCCTAACATCTGAAAACCTTAGCTCACATTTAAATGAACAGCCAAGTCCACTGCAACCAATAAGGGAACCCACTGTATCTAACAGTAATACTTTAACCTAGTAACATCCCTCTCAGAAGGATCAAAACAAGAAATTATTGTGAGATCGCATTGTTCCTTTTTTGTAAGTGACAGTTTACATAGTCTTTAGAATAAGAAACAGATACAACCTATACCCCAACGGTGCTCAACATGCTTTTTTCTATGACTTTTTTTCTATTTATATTATATGACTTGTGCCTATTGTATTATATCAAAAATTCCTTTATAGATTGCTTCTAAAAAATTGCAATAGTGTACTAGATGACTATTTGCAGATATAAAAGCTACCTTGGTGGTGCCTTGAAACATTAAATTGTCTAACTCAAACATGTAGAAGAGATATGAAGCTGTTCTTAGAAGTATTTTGAACAGGCCATTTTCTTTTAAATAGAGTTATTTAGAAAAGGTTGGGGCCACTGGCTGAATATGATAAGCCTCTTGCCAGACCCTCTTTCCCCATCCCTTCTGGAAGCCTGGATGATGGACTCCCTGCAGCGGCAAAGCAAATTCTTGGGGAGGGGGAGCAATGGAAACCTATAGGGGGTCTGATGCATCATACAGGCTGTGCACTGTCTGTTCTTAATTTAGAACCTCGCTGAATGGATGTATCATCAACACAGGAACAAATGTTCATGGTCGGTGCTTCTGCAAAAGGTTTCTAATAAGCAATTGCAGTGGCAGACTGGCTTTAATTTACTGAGCTATAAAGGTGATGACTTTGACAGCTGGACTTTGAAGAAGCATGTTGATTACTTTTAATTTTGCTGGCTAGCTTCCAGACAAAAATACAGATTTACAACTCTGTAGCATCAGAGTGATAATGTAGCATGGGTCACTGCTTAGGAGTATGTGACATTCTCCACAAGCAATTGCAATTAGGTGATAATACTTAATTATGTTTTTTCCATAATTAAAGATAAATTACTACTTGATCAAAAATCCCATCCCTCACCATTTTAGGAGCAAAAGTTAAAATGCAGCTTTGTTTAAAATACAGCCAGACTTTCAAAAGACACTAATCCAGTGCCAAAGAAAAAGTATGGGAATGCACTGAAGAATAACACAATCCACCATTTGCAGTGTTTGTGGAATTCTGGTTTAAATGGATTTGTCTACATCGCCATGGGAGATGTGCAATGCCACTGAGCAAACAGACTCTGGCAACAGCTTACATTGTTGGGCAATGGATTGTGGGTGGGGGGTGAGTGAATGTTTGAAAAAGAATCACAAGCACCATGGCATTGTGTTGCATTGAAGAATTAAGACTATGTCCAGTAATAATAAATAAAGCAAGAAGAAGAAAGAAAATCAAAGAATAATTGCATTTATTTTCTGTTCTGCCTTCCTAGAATGTCATAGCATTTTTCAATTGAGCACCTGCAACCCTCATTTATGAGACACTTCAGATGGCTCAAATGCAAACTCAAGTGCTGCTATAACAAAGGTTCTTTCACAGTTGTCTCCTGATGCTTCTGTATTTTGTTTCAATCTGTAGGAAGAAATGCCTGTATATAACTATTGTTCTGTAATGTGTACTTTGTGTGGCCTCTGTGAGGCAAAAATCTATCTGAATGGGCTTGAGGCCTTGTTTTGTTGCTGATAAAATATATAATAGTTGCTTAGCGACATTCTGAAGGGTGGGGAGAGACCATTGCTTTGGGTATTGTTAGAAGGAGCCTGGTTCAGGGAAATTGCTCTCTCATTTCATTGGCTGGGCATTCTAGTGAGGTAAAAAAGAATGGGTGGAAATGGCAGCTAAGGTACGGAAATAGACAGCTAAGGGTTTCATCAGAAAGGTTTGTAGAAGTTGGAATGAAGAGAGGTCTGGTTGGAATGTGGTGTTTGAGAAGGACTCAGAGAAGGCTGAGAAGAATGTAAATGGCTATTCTTTCTCTATGGGATAAACTTAGATGCCTGGTGAAGATCAGTGGTAGGGAACAGACAATGGTGTTGACCAAGAGGCTTTCCCAAGATTTTGCCAGAAGAGGACTATGCAAGTAGGGAATACAAGCCCAGGTAAACCATCCAAGCAGCCAGTGATACAACAGAAGGAGCTTGCGTGTCAGAGGAAGACTGTAGGCCAAGCTGGACCTTGTTGCAAGGGTATTTGGCTTGAGCAGAGGTTAGGGACTTTCACCTGAGGTTAAAAGAAGTCCTTAGAGGCTTATAACAGCACAAGTGCCTCTTGAGTCCCAAAGAATGGTCAGTAAGCAGTCTTTTGAAAAATCCATACAAAATATTAAAAATTACTTATGTACAAAATATTGTTTTGTTCTGTTTATCTCTGGTGTCGGTACCCACCTCATGCCTGAATCTCTTTCTTATGCCAGATGCTAGGTGGTTTTAAAGTATTCCAATGGAGTTGGGGGTAGCAAGAAATGGCTTGCTTTAACTCTAAGTAACTATAAC
The DNA here is from genome assembly GCF_004798865.1 of Varanus komodoensis. NCBI lineage: Eukaryota > Metazoa > Chordata > Lepidosauria > Squamata > Varanidae > Varanus > Varanus komodoensis. The sequence goes on along the minus strand of NW_025335408.1, from coordinate 4,218,093 downwards.
TCTATGTTATAGTAGCAGTGGTTTCCTTAGGCCCAGACATAATAACATGTGCCATAAATATGAAAATCCACAGCTAGAAGTGACCAGTAGAAGAACAGCTTCCCCAGAGGTGACAGCACTAGTCAGGAGAGGAGATTTCTCGTGATCTGCCTGCTTTTTTTCTAATTGGCTGCATGCTAAAATTATCACACATAATTCAGCTATGCAGTTGATACTTTTCTCTGGAGAACCAAGTTTAATAAACATTCAACAACAAATAAGCCTATAGCTAAAGCCAGTCTTTGTTGACGCATGTGTTTATATTTCATTGGCATTTTGATATCCTAGGCTTGCATATTTGCCACAGCTTATGAGCTTGAAATTCTGCCATAATGTCCTTGCAACACTGATGTAATGTCAGAGCTAGTAAATGATGCATTGGTGGCATGATGGATATGTTCCATTCTAAGCACTCCTTTGCTGGCACAGGCACTCTGAGCATGAGGCGATTGGATACATAAATATTGCCAATTCGAAGATGAAGCAGAAGGAAAGCCCAGAGCCATCAGGATCACAATAATATCTAACATCATCCCTCCTTTCCCTACAGAATATTTAAAATTTTATCAAGAGACACTTTGAATTTCATTGCTTAAAATGGTAGCCCTCATTAGTGTGTTGTAAGTAGAAACTTGTTCAAGGTATAAAAAAAAAGAATTACATTTGATATTCAATGCCCATTGTTCAATAACTTATTAGAACACAGAGGTATTTGGTGGGGGGGTGTTTTTTGTTTTGTGATGCAGTAAATGATTCTATTCTAGACAGCATACTAAAAGCAGAGACATCACCCTGCCAACAAAAGTGCGTATAGTCATGGCTATGGTTTTCCCAGTTGCAATGTATGGCTGTGAAAATTGGACCATAAGGCTGAGTGCCAAAGAATTGAGGCCTTTGAATTGTGGTGCTGGAGGAGACTCCTGCAAGTCCCTTGAACCGCAAGGCGATCAAACCGGTCAGTCCTAGAGGAGAACAACCCTGACTGCTCTTTAGAAGGCCAGATCCTGAAGATGAAACTCAAATACTTTGGTCACCTAATGAGAAGGAAGGACTCCCTGGAGAAGAGCCTAATGCTGGGAACAATAGATGGCAAAAGAAGAGGTGACGGCAGAGAATGAGGTGGCTAGATGAAGTCACTGAAGCAGTTGGCATGAGCTTAAGTGGACTCCGGGGGATGGTGGAGGACAGGAGGGCCTGGAGGGATGTTGTCCATGGGGTCGCGATGGGTCAGACGCGAGTTTGCAACTAACAACAACAACAAAATGATTATATCTGTTTTCCATCTACAGACTGTTTGGGGTACATTAGGAGGAAAAGCACACGAGTGACTGATTTCGTACATTCTTTGCAGAATTCTAAGATATCAAAATTCTTTTGTGTTCCACTTTGGTGTGTGGGTCATTAATTTAATTAAAATGTAACTAGAAAATGAAAGACTTGAGCCTTGCTGCCTATATGATTACATGACCCAAGGAAATGATTATTAAGCAGCAGACCAGAGATAGAATAAATTCCATGATCTTACGTCAAGCTAATACTTTAAAAGCCACCTTTTTAAGCACTTCGAAGTCTAGTAGTAATGAGAACATCTAGTAATCCTGTGATTTTACCAGGGTCTGCAAATTAATAGTTTAAAAGAATCATTAGTGAGTAGAAGAGGACTTCCAGGACTTATCTACAGCTGCTAGAAGAGTTAAGCCACCAGAAATTCATTTTGCAGTTAATGTTACTATCAAGAGCTTCAACCTGGAACCCCATGATGCAGACACTAAACATATCTGAACACGGATGTGCTTCCTCAGCTGAAATGGTTGGAGCACTGCTTATCAACAGGGAACTCTGTATAAGTAAGGCAGTTTATATGTTTATAAGAAATGCAGATTTTGGTCAGGCTTGCAAAATTTGTGACTTGCAACCCAAACACATTCATCACACATGTATAGCAGTCTAGCAGCTTTGATAAATGTTCAAGTGTAGTTGTTTGTCTAGGACTGCAAAAGCTGGGATATAGGATCAAAACATTAGCAGGGTATCAGCACAAGACTTCTGTGTTGCTGACTGTTTAAGGACAGGAATATAAATTATTGGATTAATATAAACACCAACAGTTCTGCACCAACAGTAGCATTGGTAATGCACTGAGTCATAACCAGATGTTTAAGCCCCACAGAAGATGCTAAAAACACCTAATCAGCTATTCAGTATGATGGGATACTTGAGCGAACAAAACTGCTGTTCACTCCACTCCAGTCTCTTTAGAGCAGAACATTCCAAATATGAGGTGCCATGACTGAAAATGCATTTTTCTCTAGTCACCTTCTGGATGATTTCCAAAGAAAGCAATGATTATAAGGTTCAGGGTTAGGGTTAGGGTTAGGGAATGTTGGGATGCCCAGCACTGAGTTTTGTTGGTCTCACATTGAGTAGATCCAATTAAGATAAAGGATCATCACCCGGGGGAATATAGGAACACGAATCACACATGCCCAACAATTAACCCTTTTTTCCCAAACCTAAACCTTCTCTTTGTTCCCATCCCTGCATTCACATCTTGGGAAGTGGGAGTGGAAAAGATTACAGAGGCCCTGACCCAATTTGCACGATTGCAGGGGGGTTCATAAGCTTGGCAACAAGCCACGCTTGGTAGGTGTGTAGGACAGAGGAAGCTGCTCTGTCATGGGTAAGTCTGCTAATTCCCCCTGTATGACAGAGGAAATAAACCACTAGAGTGTATCTCCTTGCTGTGACCATATGACCAGATTCCCAGTAAATGAGAGGTTGCACATTTCTTTGGCTATGAACAACACAGTGTAGATGCATTTATCCCTTTATTTTATGTTTAAGAAACAATCTTGACAAGTCATTTCTTTAATAAGAGATTTGAGCCAGCACAAAAGATTCAGTATCTTATTAATCAGTTTATTTGCAAAGATGCATAACAAATGCAGCCTCAACTAGTTTTAGTATGCAAACCTACACCTGCAAGGTATGTGTGGAAGATTTAAAATCACAGCATGGTCTGTGCATTCCTCAGTTGTCCATTCAACATGGATGGGGTTTACAGTTCTATGGAAAAATACCTGTAGATCTTTTGTTACAGGAAATAGGTAAGACAAGGATTTCCACCTTGAAACCTCAGGTATGTGGATCAAAACTGACCTTCTTATAGGCCCTTCCAACATTTCCCAGCTGTCCTTTTCCCTGCCCTCTTATTCTTCACATCTAATTGGTGGTTTCCTGGCTTTTGTGCAGTTTTCCCCCTTCCATTTTAAAAGGTGGAAATGCCTCTCTCAGGGCCAAAAACTGGCAGTAAGTGCTTTAACGTATCAGAAAGCTGATATGATTGACCCTATTTTGCTCCTTCCTCTTTTGTCTTTGCCGCACCCATCACTGGAATGTGCCCATGAGAGTATCTTTGAAATTTCTTGTTGTCTTTCAGGCGGAAGAGATTTGTCCCTCCTGGATTGAAGCCTAGTCCTCAGTGTCAGCTCCAGGTCTGAGGAAGTTCTCAAGACGGTCCCCACTGGCGAGCCCTTCCATGCTGCTGGGCTGCTGATAGCAGGGCAGCCACTGCTCATGTTTATTTTTCTGAATCTGTAGCTAGAGTTTTACTGAAGAAAGAGGAGGACAGCATGGACAGAAGGGCTGCTTCTCTCATGAGTGCCAAGCAACGTCCACTGTTGTTGGCCCCGGTGTCTACTATCACTCAGAGACGCAGGCTGGGCTTAGACAACATAACAAGCTGTGGGGGTATTTTGCTATTGTTGGCCTGCCATTGTGGTATTCCAGACAGAAACCAGTTGTGGTATTTCATTATGGTAAATTTGGTCTTTAGAAGCCACAATGAGAAACAATAGTTTGACGGTCTTATGGTTCATCCATTCCACACGGATTTTGGTTTCTGCAGCCCCAGTTGCCATAGGCAGGGAGCATCGCATCTTGGAATTGAGTTTTAGACACAGTAGCTGATGGGATACATGCAAACCATAGAAAGACTGAGTGGGAAGGATGACAATCAGAACAATTTGGAAGCCACTAGATTGTCTGCCAGGTAGATCATGGTAAAAATCCACAAACTGTGATAAGCACACAGGCTTGCTTGCCATGAGGTCTGATCTCAAGACAGTGTCTTTCTGGGGCACTATGGACTGCCACCATGGTGATAAAGTGACAGCACTATCAGCAATGGTGGGGCTTTCATACCTGTCAAAGATACCACCTGCTGCACTAGGCTTGCTAGTCCTCATGGTGATGGCAAAATCTCAGTGTCTAAGCTATACCACTTTATACTGCAGGAGGTCATGCACATGATTTGCTGTTGCATCCTAAAAAAGAAACCTTGTATGCAAAAAAGCTAACATATCAGGGGAAAGGCTAGGCTGGAATCCCCAAGATCTTTTTTCTTCTTCTTTTAGTGCAATCGTTTGAATTTTCCCATCTTCAGTCTGAAGATACAAATGTTTGTTGTAAGCCACCCAGAAAGCTTCTGCTACTGGTGGTATAGAAATGAAGTAAATAATAATAATAAAGAAACATCTGAAAACATATGGGATTGTTTGTTCAAGAAAGTGTGTCTGTTGTCCGAGAATATCAGCCCTAAAAAAGCATCTTTAATGGACTTGATTGCATGAGAAATTCGCCACAAGGGGGGAAAAAGCAGAGATTGTCCACCTTTCTTTTGAGTTCACAGAAACATATGGCGCCCTTGCTTTATCTTCACAGCCACTCTGTTAGGTTAGGATGGGTGATCATAACTGGCCCCCCAGTTACCCAGTGAGCTTCGTGTCCAAGTGGGGATTTGAACCTGCATCTCTGCAGACTTAGTCTGACACTCTGTCCAGTGTATCACATTGGCTCTGTACATGTGTTATTATTGATGCACTTTTTAAAATGTCACCAACACTGGTGATGTCCCATGTCTTGCATACTGCTAAATTGACAGAAGGCTTACACAGTTCAAGGTACAACTTCACTATTTTATGTAGGTTTTTAAATGAATCCCTGAAATCAAGAGGAACAGCTTCCTGGCCCATTCATACTCTCTACCCTTAGATAACCCTTTCTGCTCCCCTACTTGTATGGGAGAATTATATACAAAAGAGACGCTTTTTGTGAAGCTTTTAAAAAATGCACTGTATCAGTGGTCCTGCTAGTCCTCTTTTATATTATCAAAAGCTGTGTTCCTCTGATAATATACAGTGATGGGGGCGGGGAATGAAAGACATCTTATCAGATTCCTGCAGGCATCCCTCACAGTTGGCTCCACTTCATGAGACTACTTGGCATCCAAATAGCTCCTCTGCAGATGATGTTCCTTGCAGATAACATTTATCCCCACTCAACTTTTTCTTTCTCTTGAGGTCATGTTTGAAGCTGATTTTTTGTCCCAGCAATTGTGTTACTGTAGTGCCCAGAACTGTGCACAAGGGTAAATCGGCACGCTCTGAGCCAACACAGAGGCTGTTGATGCAGATGAACGTTAAGCCACCAGAACCAGACTAATAGTATTTAGACGCTCTTCTGGAAGCTGAATTCTAGCAACAGGGGAACAACTAAAGGGGAAGATCTTTTGTCTATTCCAGCCAAAGTTTTCTGGATCCCAGCTGGTGTAACTGAGCGTAATGTTTGCTTTAAAGGCAGGGATGGGGAACATATGGCTCCCCAGATGTTTGTGGATTCCAGCTTCCATGAACTTGAGCCAGCATGGCCAATGGGGCAGAATGATGATACTTGCGCACTAACATTCAGAAGGGCCACACACCCACTGCCCTGGCTGTGAAGCATGAAACGTAGCAGTGAGGTAACCACTGCTAGGAGTGTCTTGTGATTTTTTGAATACCCCAACACATGTGCAACTCAATTGTTAAAAAATGTTTATTTTAAACAAAAAGAAACAGCTCAGTGTTTAATTGCATATAAAACATATGTGATGTTTACTTTATTTCTAACCAGTTACATTGCTTTGTTTATCATAATCATAGACACAGGATGGAAACTTTTTAATTACGAGTTATTCAAATAAAAAGACACTGTAAAGTCACAGGCCTGTGAAAAACAAAACCCAGCAGTTGTTCTGAACTCAAGTATAGACATGTACATAGACACAGCTTATGCTTTTTAAATGGGATGATTAGGCAATAGGAACAATAGCCTCTGGCCTCACACATCGAATGAGAAGGGACCTCAAAGATTCTCTAGTCCAGCCCATATTTCTTGCATATGAGAACGCATCAATAGTAGCTAACAGTGCTCTCCAACCTAGAAAAGGCACCTGAGGACGCAGTGAAAAAGAGGGAACTCAAATAAATAAACCTCCTGCCCCCTGGATTCTCAAGTTCGTTAAAAGGGCTTGCAGAAAAAATAATAGCTTAAGTTGATTATTTTTTTATTTAGAAAAGGACTGCCATTATTTGGGAAAAGATTATTCTGTACCTTCTTTACAACCAGGACAATTAGAGTCCTGCACATTATCCCCATCTTGGATGCACGCTGTAACAGAGTGAGCAATTAAGGCGTGTCGGAGAAGCCAAGCACAATCCTGCCAGAAGGTCAAACTCTTCAGCGAGATTATCCAAGGCTGAATGGTGAAAGCTGAGACACTAGGTGAAGATGCATCCTCCTTCTTCAGGAGCAATGGTACACCTCTGGAGGAGAATGGAGTTCTCTCATGGTGATGGGGGCAGAGAAACTCCCGAAGGTCAGCTACTGGAAGCAACAAGGTTGCGCTAGTAGAGGATTTTTCACAGATAACGGCAGTTATGTTCCAGGTAGCTGTGGTTACCACTGCACAGGAGAAGGCAATGGTAAACCACTTTTGAATATTTCAAATAGAAATCAACTAGATTATGCAATGGGAAACCCGGCGATGAAATCATCTACAATGAAACAAGAGATAGTGCCAGAAGAAGGGGGAAGGCAAAGGACCCACCCTCCCTCCCAGCAGTATCTTAATATTTCAAAAGTTTTGTTTTGGAATAGAAGCATTAAAAAGTAGGTTCAATGTATCATTAGTTTCATTCTCAAAGATATCTCACCAGAATCTACACTGGGATGTAGCAGATACTGATGCTTTTGTTTTTATTTATGGCCCCAGGAATATCAGCAGATACCTGATACCAGATATCAAGCTTAAGATACTTGAACGATTCTGTTACCCTGAAGGCGTTATAATATAAACTGGGAGATTTCTGTTGATGTGTTCCTATTTGAATAAAAAGTGATACGGTTAATATATTTTTCTCATTTATATTTCATTGCTTTTAGATTTTTGTATTTCACATTCCAACAGCATGCATGAAATGCAGTGAAGTCTTATGGGTTCCTGAGTGAGGAGAGTGGGCGAGTTTGGAATTCTGAAAGAATATTCTGAGCACTCTCACAACATGGCTCCTCTGATGGGTATGGCTGATCAGAAGGAGTCCTGATGAAGTCGAAGGTGGAGTCTGACTTCCTAAACACAACACTGGTATTTTTTTAACCCAAATAGCAATGTCACTAAAAGAAGGACCTTCATTTTGCCAGCCTCCTAGGGGTTTTTTTTCTTTTTTTAAGAATGGGCAGGTGGGAAAGGAAGATGCATATGATCAACTGGTGTCTAAAGGCAAATCTGTGGAGACTCCAGCTTTGAGAACTGCAGACTTTTAACAGTAAGAGCTTCTGTTTCCCCCCCACAAACTTACCTGGTCACTCCTTCCCTTAGCTATTTTACTGGGGATGGGTGACCTTTCTGGGTACTAAACATTTCCAAGTCATGGTAAACCCTTTGTTTATCATAAACAACCCTGTAGCAAGTCCACCTGCTAATGCAAGGATCCCGGTCCAAGCAACAGAAAGGAAACGGGACTAGGTCTCTCTTAATCTGATCCTTGATTAAGAATTGTACAAATGGGTGAGGATGCAAATAGAAGTTTGAATCTCGATAGCAATGCCCATCTTGACAGGAGGTAATGGATGCAATTTCCTGTCACACTGCACAATGTGCCGCCTCCGTCTTACAATTCATATGAGAGTGTTTATCTCCATTCGTCCTGCAGCACAACTTTTTGTGTTCGATACGAACTGCTGTGGGGTCTTTGCATTTTTTAGATACCTCTGTGGGGCTGTGTCATGCAATTAAATTCCACAGCAGAACTGGGAGCAGACCTTGGCCTTTCAGCTGAAATATATATTAAGTAGATTGTCTGTGACACTGGAGTTAATTACGATTATTGTTTTGCATTGATACACACAAATGTTTGTTTATTACCTTGTATTCTATTTGCATACAGAAGAAGTCATTTATCTTTTCAATTCATAACATCTCTAATCAATCACCTTGAATCAGAGTCTGGAATTATTCATGAAAGAGTTATCTTTGTTGTCGAACTAGGCATACTAGTAACAGCCATTAACACCTGGTGAGTTTGAAACTTGAGGGGTGATCAATATTAAGGAGGCTCCCTGGGGCTTAATTTCAGCAATTACTAATCCTAATCCAGTCCATAATTAATTGCTCTTCATCAGAAATAAATTCTGGTGTTATTATACCAGTTTTCATTTGTGGACTGTAAATCCACTTCATGTAATGACATGCATCAACTAATCTATATATTAATTTTGTTGTATAAATATACTTAAACTAGGAGGCCCCAGTCTAGTCCAGCACAGTTTTGTTTTGTTTTCACACTTTTTTCCACTTAAAACAATTGCAACCTACCTTTGCGTTTAACTGTGGACGGTGCATTTACTTACCTGGTTTACCAAAACCAAGGCATATCTAAACAGGTGGACTACTATATGTTATCACTGATGGACTTGGATTTATTCATCTTTCATGGTTAGATGCAGTATGCTTGTCCTTGATTATTGGAAAACTGTTTGGGATTTTTTAAAAATTAACCCATGTACTCATTTCTCAGAATTGTTAGCAAATCTATTTATTAGCACCATAAAAACACATTACAAAATATAAAGGTAGGTCCATGGAGCTGATCGTATGATATCCAAGGATAGTCCATTGAGAGTGATATTCCCATGCATAGATATTGTGTTACATGCTAACACGTGCTGGAAAACCATTGCACCCAACTGCTGGATGAATTTGAAATTTAAAAAAGTTGTATATAAGGGTTATATATAAGGCAGCATTTTCTTTCAATAAAAATGGAAACAGCCAGTGCGATTTGCTTATTGTCAGAGTAAAATATCATAGAAAATTTGTGCTGACCATAGTTGTCTTTGCAAGGAAATTAGGGAAGGGGAAAAATACCATTTTACATTCTTAAATAATTCTGAACATTTGAACCAATATGTGAAGCAAAACTCAACCTTCAAAAGTTACATAACTCTGAATATTGCAGTGGAGTTTTACAATTAAGCACTGCATATAAAATGTGTATTCATGAAAATGTTAAAAGAACATTATATTATGCTAACTGCTTGCAAAAAAGTAACATTAAGCAAACCTTCATACAAACATGGTTGTATTATGAGAAATATGCACAAAAATGCATACAAATCTTTACGCATATCTTAAAATAAAACTTACCATTCAAGATGAACTGAATATATGATTGGAATAATTCCCTTTGTTTGGGGTGTGCATAATTATGATTAGAAAAAACAAAAAAAAGGAGAGTGTAACTAAAATTGACAGATTTTTCCATCACCAAGTCTGGAAATTAAGGCTTAGCAGAGGAGTGCTATTGTCAGGACCACAAAGCCGAATTTCCCTTAATATACACCACAGTTCTGATCCTGGTCCCCTCTCTGGCTGCTATCATAATGGAAATCTTTGGGAAACAGAAGCTATCCTTCATGTCTTCAAAACTGGTAAGGAATAAAGCTGTTCCAGATGATAAAGGATACCAGCATCATTCATGACTTTTCGATCAAAGTCACTTTGCCAACTGTAACACTATTTATTCAGGGTGGGGGTTGGTTGGTTGGTTAGTTAGTTAGTTAGGGCTCTTTTGGTCTCCTTTTAAGGAAGAAGGAGTTCTTACTGGACATGGTCACAATCCCCAGCCACAATCCTTTGCATATGCCACTGGGGTAAAATGTAATTGTGTGAAGACAGAGCTCTTGTGTGCAAAATATCTTCTTTGTGGACCGGTCCCATCTCCTACACACTCATATCAGGCTGGTTGCAGCTGGGAAATATTATAAAGTCATATGGTTGAAATAGCTATCAGAGATCATCTAATCCATATGCCTACCTAGTGCAGGCTGTACTAATTGTTCCTTCATATTAGAAACAAACAAACCTGTTCATAGAAAATTAGATCTCAACTAATCTAAATCCTCCCCCATGACACATTCAGGCCTTTGCAAACATCCATGGCAATGTGTGGATAGAACAGGGGAGGAGCCAATAGACAATAAAGTCATGGTTGGGCCAGTAGCACCATATCTGCGATTACCTTTCACATGAGTAACACATGAAAAGAGCTGGTAGAACCCATACAGTTTAGATATGGGTTACTAGCACTAAGTATTTTATTTATGTATTTATTTAAAACATTTCTATGCCGCCCCATTCGCCGAAGCCCCAGGGCGGCTCACAACATAAATTAACATATAATACATTAAAAATATAAAACAAATTAACAATATAAAATAAGTCACCCTGGCCAGATAAAACAAGCAAATAATATTAACAATTAAAATGACGCTTAAATAAAAAGTTCTTCGCCTGGCGCCGAAAAACAAATAACGACGGCGCCAGGCGGACCTCTCTGGGGAGCGCATTCCATAGATTGGGCACCACCACAGAGAAAGCCTTCCTCCGAGTACTTACCCTCCTAATATCCTTCACGGAGGGTTCCCGGAGAAGGGCCTCTCCCGCAGATCTCAAGGGGCGGGTGGGCATATATGGACATAAGCGCTCCTTCAGGTAACCAGGACCCAAGCCGTTTAGGGCTTTATAGGTCATCACCAACACCTTGAATATCCTTTACTTTTATCTTGAATCCTGGTTGTCCTGGCTGATTTATACCCCCATGACAATGATCATACAATTTATAGGCTCCTCTGTCATAGACTTGCTCTGGCATATAAAATAAACAGAAAAAAATTAAATCCACACAAGCACAAAAAATAACTATAAAAAGCACCAGTGACACAGTATGCATTAAAATATCACTTTAAACACAATGAACAATAGGATAGTAAAATAGTGTGCACATATGTCACATCTGCGTTATAGTGTAATCTATATTGATCCTGTAATGATGTAACAGGAAGGGTTCATTCAGCAAATCATGTTGGTGGTAGGAACATTCTCTTTCAAAGCAATAGTCAACTCTCTCATGCTTCACGTCACTTGGGTTCTCATTTTTCCACCGCAAAGTTCATTCCTTCTTCTTTCATTCCTTTACATGGTCCTGGGACTCTCTGGACCATGTACAGTTTGTGTCCGGAGGGGTTAGCCTTCAGGGATATATCCTGAGAAGCTGGTGCCTATGACAAGTGATGTTGGTCTGTGATATATCTTGCACCTTATGACTGAAATGAATCAGGTCCAAGGAAAGAAAACACAGGTTAGATTAAAGAAATCCATCATTAATTTCTGCCAGTGTTAAGGGTCCATCACATTTGGTCATGGCATAATCCTGGAATCCAGATTACTTTTGAGGAATGATGATGACATTTCAGCAGTGCTATATATAACTATTTTCTGAGGATATTTTACTTAAAAAATCTTATATACTGGCAACATGAGATTAGAAAATAAAATCTAACAAGCAGATAACCATTCTAGTAGTTCATTATCTTCCTGGGGACTAGATTAAAAAACCTAGGCTAGAATGGAAATTCTGGTATCTACATGAATCAAAGAAGGCAGGTAATCTTAACTTGTCCACAAATTGCCTGGTGTTATTTCCCTGAAATCTGCAGTAGGTATATTCAGCAGCAATATTTTTGGATTATTCCAACAATTTAGTGTGCCTGTTCTGAAGTTTATTGTTTAAGTTTTATCAGTGGAACAGTCCCCTGTTTACAGAATGTCATTTGCTGGTTCTCTGTAATGAGTAAGGAAGCAGTGTCACTTTTATGGACATTATTGGACTCTGAGACTTCTAAGAAGGTTTTCTATTCTCGCATCAAACCTTTCTTTAAGGAGCAACTTCTGATCTACTTTGTTTGTTAGTAGAAACTTGGAGCCCACTGACTACAACCAGGCATAAAATAATGTGGGGGCAACACAATTAAATAGGGTGCAGCCGTTTCACTCAAAGATCTACTGTTTCCCTCCTCCCCAAGGATTTCTTCATTTAAGCATTTTTTTAGTAGCAGCAGCAGCATGGGGTAAGGAGAATCTTTTGCTATTATTAAACAATTGGGAGTCAGAACACTTTGGTGATCACCAAAAATCCACCTGTAGATCCCAGTCTGTCCCTGATCTAGGAGACTGCACTTAGTGGTGGAACTTTAGGAAGTTTCTTAATGCTAGGACGTTTTTCAGCAAGTTCCAACTCAGTCCTTCCAGTCATGTGTCGTGTCCTTCACAGCTACCCCTTCTCAAGTCAGCACTGATTTCCTCTGATCTCACCTCACATTCAACACCGTTTTGCCTTTGTCTGGTTATTTCACTGTGAGAATTTGTATTCATTACCTTAAGACTCAAAGTAAGCCCTGTCAAATATTCACCTGGACACATTCCTGTCCTGGATATTGTGCCCATAATGACTTTTGCTTCATGCCAGCATTCAAAAATAAATGGAAGAAGGCAATTCCTGTGTCGAAGGATTTCATGAGGCAGTTCCAAATGTAGTGAATTGTCGGAGATATGCACAGCCCATTGTAAAGTCAGCACAGGAAATGCTATTTTTAGTGACACAGCAAGCCCACTGGGGATAAGAGGAAGCTGCAGAACTGTGGCGAGGGCTCCTTCGCTCTTCTGATTTCTCTCAAGTGGAATGCTCAGCTGTGCCAATCGAACAAGGTGTGCATCTCAGATCAGGAGGCGTTATCTGTGCCGCGTGAGGACTACCGAGGTTCCCTGTATGCCACACTGGTCTACGGGGCCATGACAAAAAAAATTGCTTGCAGGTAGTGGGACTTACTGAGAGAGATGTGGGGGAAAAACAGTTGATATTTTCTGCAGTGAACCTGAATGTCAATGTCAAAATATTCATTATTTTGTTATCTAAACATACTAGCTTCTCAGGGCTGGGATGGATGACTTTAGGTTATCCCACCAAGCCCACAGCCAGAGTATGTAGTTGTCAGGCAGGTGCTGAATCAGAAACAGAATCCACTGCTGACCCTTCCCCTGAGCCCCCTTTAACCTTCTCCGCTCAAATTCCAAACAGTCCTAGACAGCTGAGTCGGAGGAACACCATTTAAATCTATCGCAACACTCCCAATGTGCAACGTTGCAGCTTGCGGATTCACCTGTTGAAACCAAGGCAGATCCTTTGTCTGACTGCACCTTCAGACTGCAGATGAAGGCCCAAGTGTTGATGATTGTGCCCATCAGTTCCAATGGCTGGAGTGGGGAATGGAGGCTGGATATGGGTTGATTTACAGATTATAAGTGTATGTCTTGACTTTTGTGTAATATTTCTGAAAATCTGTTCCCTGAGAGACTTTTCGATGTATCTAAAAACTACAAAGAGCCTTTTGGCACCTTAACAAATGTTTATGAGGGAACAAGCTCTTGTGGACACTGCACATCATCACATGTGTCTGACGAACTGAGAAATGTCCTCAAAATTTGATTGTCTTTAAGGTGCCACACAATTCCTAACGTTTATGCTGCAAGAGATCACACAGTTACCCAATGGTTTAATGTTCCTCTCTCTGCATGAGGGTCAGTCCTCTGTGAAAAGAGCCCATAATGCGTAAGTTAGACTTAAACAACCCAAGCTTAGAAGCTACGCTCAGATTCTGCCAAATAGCTCCACATGGGAATAATTTAATATTTATTCCAGCCATTCATGGAAAAAAATTGCATCCACCAAGTTAAGGCAACATTCAAAAATGTCATTGTCTTCAAACAATATGGGATCCCAAGCAGCAGAGAACCCTGTTGTTGTTGTTGTTGAGGGCCACATTTCATGTATATGATTATTCCCTGGGAGGGAGCCATCTACTGGTTGAGGCCAGAACTGAAAGTGGGTAAAGCAATCCCTTCTCTCTCTTTCTTGCAGTTCTTTCGCCTGTTTCTTGCACTCCCTCAAGGAGCAATGGAGGAGGATTGCTATTGCCTGAGGGCTGAAGTCTTAGTGGGCAGAGGACTTCTGAAACGAGGTTGCATTCAATTAGGCTGATATCCACAATACGCCCATGCTTGTTGAGAGCATGATCAGTGGCTTTATCAAAGCATCTACGTTGGCTTTTCCCCCTCTAAACGAATATTAAAATTTAAAGCACACTTTGAAGTGCTAGCAACTTTCTTTACTCTTGTGTTTACAGGGCTGCTCCAATGAAGCCATCTCAGGCAAAGGAAGCTTTAACTGCAGCCTCTGGAGCAGCAGCCACAGTGTGTTTGATTTTTGAATTCCAACTTTCATCTGCACACACAAAAACAGATGTTGACATTAAAATGGGATAAAAGAGCTGCAAACATAGGCTTTTTAAAATGAATACATTAAAGAGGAAAAGCTTTCAAATAAGGTGAATTGTTTACTATTCTGAACCTCAGATGACATGCTTTGCATGCATTTACTTCCTTCCTCTGTTATAACTTAGTCTCTATAGTTCATTTAAAGCCAATTTCTAGTTTTTCTTAGGATGAGAGTGTTGTTGTTATTTTAATTTAGGAATGCTAAATCAAATGTGGTCCTTCCTGTATGTTGTTGTTGTTAGTTGTGAAGTCATGTCCGACCCATCGCGACCCCATGGACAACATTCCTCCAAGCCTTCCTGTCCTCCACCATCTCCCGGAGTCCACTTAAGCTCACACCAACTGCTTCAGTGACTCCATCTAGCCACTTCATTCTCTGCCGTCCCCTTCTTTTGCCATCTATTGTTCCCAGCATTAGGCTCTTCTCCAGGGAGTCCTTCCTTCTCATTAGGTGGCCAAAGTATTTGAGTTTCATCTTCAGTATCTGGCCTTCTAAAGCACAGTCAGGGTTGATCTCCTCTAGGACTGACCGGTTTGATCTCTTTGGGGTCCAAGGGACTCACAGGAGTCTCCTTCCTGTAAAACATGCTGCAAATATCATTGTCTTTTTGTCATCTTGGTGTGAAATATGATTACCTGTCCCTAAGTACTGTAATGGTATAGTTACCTTGAGAAATAAGCTAAAAAGGAAGTAAGACAAAGTCCTAGTTCTCAGTAATGTTAAACCTGTAGGTTTGAATCACATGGTTAAATTCTTTCCCCAAATTCCTTTACATAGGCAATGAGATAGCAAGGAAAAAGCTTACCTTCTTCCTAACATTTAGTTTCCTATGCACAATTCATGCAAATACCTCTTCATGCCAGACTGGAATGGTGTAGCCCAGACACTAAGCTGGTATTTCCATATTTGCCAACTTGAGTTGTGATTGCTATTGAATTTAAGGCACAAAGCTATGCATACTTAGAAGATAAAGTCCTACAACTTTCAACCTGAGGAACACTGGGAATTGTAGGAATACTGGGAATTTTCCCCAATATAAACATGCTTAGGATCACAACCTTGGTGTCTGTGGTTCAGTTAAATCCAGGTTATACTTCTGTTAAAACTAGACCTATGGTAGTAAATCAGATTTTGTAGACACCAAAGCTTCAATAGAAGCTTTGTTGAATTTGGTTCCAACTACATTATATTGATACTTATGTGTAGTTTAATACAAAGAAATGACTCATTTCCCCCTAAATAAATATTAATCTGGAAATCAGTAAAAGCATTTTATCAGGTGGACAGATAAGGAAATCACTATTCTTAGTAGACCTCCCTGCCTTGAATAGCCTTGTTTTTTTCAGTCTTATTCATTTATGGGTAAAAAAATTCACACTGGGAGCATTCAGTTACTTGATATACCATCTTTGGGAAGGATGACCCATAAACAAAGCAAGGTAATTGTGGTGGTCAATGTGGGTGCTTTGATAGAAGGGATGATATGTTTGAGTCTGCATGGCTGTTTTAGTCAAAGAATTTAAAACCAAGAGCCTTTGCTCTTACAGCAAACCAAGGCTCTCTCCTGCATCTCGTACTCTGACAATATTGAATATAGTAGAAATATTTCAACTTAGCCAAAGATTACAACGTCCTGGTATAAAGAAATTATTGGGCTGGAGGGAAGAATTTTACTTACTCTAAATCCTATAGGATCTTTTTCTCAAGTGGAGAGATGCATATATTTCCCACCTGCAGACATATAATGACATAATCCTATACTACAGATAGTTGAGTTTTGTCCCATGTACACAATTATGTCAGTGTAAGATCACCAAGGCCTGATTGTCTATGTTCTGGTGTGGCATGTGTGTCACTCAAAATCCACTTCAACATGGCTGGAACTCATTCCATATCATAAATATTTGGGAATGTCAGTACTGGGAAGATCTTGTCAGCCTATATGGTGGTAACAGCAGGGAAGAATGTTGGTTTTTTGGCATGAAGAGTGACATATGGCTAAACAATTTAAACGAACTGACAGAACAAACCCTCCAATAGGTGGATCATAGAATCATCTTTATCACCAGGACATAGGATTATCTGTATTCCTGGCTCTAGGTTCCTGCAACCTTGGTGCTGAGACGCTGAAGGTCAAGCTGCACCCATCCCCTCACCTGGGGGAAGAACCAGCCTCCCTGAAGCTGCAAACCAGCCATGGAGGGAAGGAAAAGGGAAGCATGGAGTGGAGCAGGCTTGTACCATGCCATGCTCCAGGCTTCTTCCCACCCATTCCATGGCACTACAGCCTGGTGGCAGAAATGGCTATCAGAATGAAATTCAGGGAGCTGCTGAGGACTGTGCCACCACGCTTCTTTCCACAGATTGAATAGGCACAAGCTGATGGTTTAGGAAGGCTTACATCGGGGGTGGGGGGGAGGCAACAGATTGTACCCTAAAATACAGAGTGCAGAAAATACCATTGTGATACAGATTTTTAAAAAATCAAATCAATATAAAAACCAAAACCAGAACAAAGAAAATAACCAGACCATAAAGATCCAAAATAACCTAGCAGCCCAGATGGCATACAAGCAAAGACAAACTTGTTGCTTTCAAACTTTAAATGATGTTAAAATATTAATATGACATAAAGGTCCTGGGAGAGCACAATTAGCTTTGGCTGGTGCTGCAAAGACTTTAGTGAGTGTTTCAAATGGGTGCCATGATTGGGGAGTCACTGCTGAAAAGTCCCACTCCTTCATTACCACCCTCCAAAGTTCAGATCAAGGGGGCAGTCAGAAAGCAGCCTCCCTTAATGACCTGACAGCTCAAGTACATATGTCTGGGAAAAAGCAGTCCTCTGGACCTTTGGAATAGGTTCCTGCTAGGACAGAAATGCAATTCTATACCAGTTTACTTAAAGGTGCATCACACTACTTTGAGCAGAGTCTATTCTAGATAAGGTATGTTCCAGGCTGCACTTGATACCGATTCTGTTGACAACCTATTCTGTTGTACACCAAACAAATCTCTGGAGTTTCAAATAAAGATGGGTGAAGACCCTCTGTTCACTGAACCGTTGCACAAATTGCAAGAAGTTACAAATAAATGACTCTTAGCTTGTACTGTTGAAATCTTTTTTCCCCTTTAGTTTCTCTGTAAAGTAGGGTGAAGAAAAGGTAAATCCCTAACTTTTGGAAGCAAGTATTCCAAATTAACATACCTGACCTTTTTTTTTCTTTGAAAGGAATGCAAAATAACAGGACAAAGGTTAAGAAACAGTGTTTATACAATGCATTTTCAACTGGGTTCACTTCAAGCCAAAATTTGACTGAAGAAAGATCTTTGATGTACTTTTCCATTATAGTTCCTTATAGTCAGGAACCGTATTTAAACTGGTCAGGGAATAGGTGAAGGGAGAGACATACAAAAGTGATTTCTTGAAGAGAACAATTTTAATTATTTTTCCAAGCCTTGACAAAGATTGAAAACACCAGCTCCTTTTCTTCAGTGATGCATGAGATTGTCAATAGGAAGTCCTACTTTCTGGACCTCCTCATTAACTGTAGTATTTCAGGCCAGGGGTTCTGCCAATATTGTGCACCATAGCCTGGGTTGCACAGTCCTTCCATGGTTCAAATCTCTGGCAGAGGCTAGGTTTCACATGGAAAAAGAATTAGAAGAGATCAGCAATGCAGAAACAACAGACAGCACATGGGCTGGAAGCCAGACAGAATTGTCTATACCTTGCTCCAACAAGGAGAAGATCAAGGCAGAGCTTTAAATAACAATTAAGTACCTTTAGATTGGTTGGCTCTGTGACTATACTGATTGAAGTGTGATCTCTTAAAGTGTTTACTGTTTTAGCAGCCTCAAGCTGCAACAATGTGGGAATGACTTAGGGATGGAAATGTTCTCCAAGCTGGAGTCCAAAGAAGGTAAGGCAACCTCCTCTGGAGAAAGAGGACCTCACGCAAAGGGTCTTTCCGGGGGACTGGTTCATGATACTTTCCCCTGACCAAATTCTAAGGGAGGCTGGTGACTCCAATGTCAGTGAGGTTCCTTATCCACTGCAACTTTTCTTTTGAGCTTCATATAGTATAACTATGGCATTAAATTCCATCCCCAAAAAATAGCTTCTCCACCATGGAGCCTGGTTCATGACAATAATACAATATGGAGATACTGCTGGGCCTCCAAAAATGAGTGGTTTGTTTTCTATTTCTACACAATGTAACAGCAAGTTTCCCATAGGAGATTTGTCAGTATACAAAAATTTGGCGCACAGAACCATGGCCACCTTCGCAGAATTAGAAGGCGGACCACCAGAGGCAGCTGGGTTGGCTTTCCACACTCCAAAACAAGTGCAATAACACATGTTATTAAAGAATGGGTCCATAAGGTGATTAAGTTCAAAGTCTGCAATTACCTAACTGCACCACTGGCTTCCTACTGTGTCTCATAATTTGACTGACCTTCCTTGTATCTGTGTAAAAGGGATATATGACTATACTGTATTATACCTATAATAATTACAGGGTGGCACTTTATATGGCAAATAAGTTGCGACATTAAATCCAACAGTGTTACTGTTAAATTAAATCACAGCTCTAACTGCATGGGATGAGGGTCTGCTTTCTTAACACAGTAAACACAAATACATAAGAAGCTGACAATCAGAAACCCATTTTTGCCATTCACTTCAGCCATGTTTCTATTAAAAAGTAATTGTCTAGCAGTGTTCTGTGGCTTGTTTAAATTAGCACGCCAAACAAATGCCTATGAATATTAACTTTCTCCATGCACACAAAAATGCTGTGGATTACTGTTTATGCCACTAAATGCACATATTGATAGGGATCAGCAGAATCAGGTTGGCTGTACCTTATCTACTCTGCAACAGGGGTGCAAAACATTATTCAGATGGGTGAATTGCCCACTAGATGACATTGGTAGTCAAGACCAGACCCAGTGATATGACCATTTTGCCTATTTTTCCTGTTGCTGTGTTGGGAGGCTGATGGAACTCCCAAGCTGTTCTTCTGAAAGCCAACCAAGGCTTTGCAACCAACTACTGCTTGGGAACAGCACATGACAGGGATTCCTACAGAGGCATTTCTCTCCCCATGCTAAAACCAAGGAAGACAATGTGAAACCGTCATGGACCATCTCTCCTGTACAAGAATACTTGTGTTTCCTCCAGCTGGAACGTCAGGAGATATGAGACCATGTTTGGAAATGCAATTGTGTGCAAACCCTTCCTGGCCTTCAAGATGATTCAGAGGATGTTTATAGATTCCTAGTGAGACTTTGCAGTTTATTGAACCCATCCAATGATATGAATCACTTACCGCATTTATAAGTGTATTGAACAAGCCAAGTGGAACAAACATTCACGGCACATGGAAAAAATGCTTCCAGCTTCTTCATGGTGAATCGTACCTAGAGAAAGTACTTCTTCAAACCTGTCGATAGCTGCTTGTAAAGTGTAGAGCTTGAAACAGGAAAAAGGTGTTCTTTTCCCTGTCAAAATGCACAAGGCCACATTCAAAAGCCCTGCCAGGTTTACCTATCTGGCTGGTGTGAGAAATGAGATATTGATTTCTCAGAGACCATGCAATCTGGACAACAGAGACGCCTCTGCACGGGCAAGAAATCAGCACAGGCCACTCAAGTTATCCTGAGATCCTGGGAATTGGTTTAAAAATGCACATAGCTGAAAGAAACACATCTTAATTCACAGGATAAATATACAAACTTTGCTAAAATAAACCACTGTGTTATTAAACCCTTCAGCTGGTTACTATCCAATATGTACAGTGCATATTTTCTCACTGTGTACAGAGTTAGCTGTGCATGCTGCATGTTGATTGTATGTCAGGGCATGTCCTTTAAAACTACCTTTTTTGAGTGGTAGAATATCCATCATCAGGCTCTGGTATGAACACTTTAAGCACGATGCATTCCTAGTCCAGTTCTGTTGGATTGTGATGGCAGTTTCCATGGTTTTGAAGGGCTATGGAAGGACTCGGAAGCGTATTTCAGTTCTGTATGGCCTATCTGCACAACTGGTGCAACAATGAAAAGTGTACTGGTGGAAGGACTAGCACCATGGTTCATGAACAGGGATGTCCTCATTCCTTTCTGTTCAAAGAATATGCCACTCTCTGTTTGCCTGGTGTATTTGTCTTTCTGCTCATGTGAATAGACATGAAAATACAATGGGAAGGGGTAGATGGTGGATATGGCATTTATGGTGGCGTTGATGGAATGACTTGGGAGAACCAGCAGTTTCTGAGCATGCCATAGGACATCGTCCCAGGTCTAACAGTCTCCACAGCAGCTATTTTAACTCCTGGGAGCCAGAAATACCAAAGAACAATGAACACTGAAACTGAACTTCAAGGCTGTGAGAGTCACATGTTGTATTGAAAGCAATATAGCAACAGTTTCAGTAGTATTATTAAAACTCTTAATTAGTCCAAGAAAAGAACATGCACTACACAAAGGAAAGAGCAGGCCCACAACAGTGCTGCAGAATTCAAAAACAATGGATAGAGCCCTGTCCTCAAAAGAGGAGAGGAGAGGAGAGGAGAGGAGAGGAGAGGAGAGGAGAGGAGAGGAGAGGAGAGAGGCAGCCCATTCAAATGGAGCAGCACTCCGTTCCTTATTCCCCATGTGCGTAGCAAGAAATGTAATGGCAAAAACCAAAGGGCCTCAGTTGGAAGGCCTTTCTGATAAAATCTCCTCAGCAATCCTGATGTATTTCCACAAAGTAGAAGGCCTTTCTGGGGCTGTGCAAGCTTTCCCATTGTAACAGAACCCATAGCAAATGTAAAGTGGCATAAGAAAAGCATGCAGCATATCAATATGGATGTCTTGAGATGCATTCTCCAATCCAGGTAGCCAAGTAAGGATGACTCTGGGTAAATACTCCATGCCAAATCTTACACACACTATGGAATTGCTAAATACCTCAGACTTTTACTCATTATTCCTGGAGATGCAACTTCCACAGTGGGTTCGAAAACAATTTTTCCCTCAAAACAAAAATCCCCTATTTTTTCTTTTCACAGTGCTGTGAAGTAGGATAGGCTGAGAGACAGCAACTAACATTCTCTCAGATAGCCTGATCTGTCTCAGTGCACAGAGAGGAAATGCAGTGAGAGAGAAGCCAGTGGATCAGATTAGGATTCCCAGAAGGGCAGACTTGAGGTTCTAGTTGTGCACCCAGGATACAGATCTATAGATTAGATGCATTTAAAACAAGAGCACTTCAGCTTGTCCTTAAAGTTAGTGTCATTGTCAAATTCATGGGATAAATTGATAAATAGCTGACCAAGTAGCTGACTATTAACATTGCATGAATCTAGACACAACATGCCAAACATAATATATTCTAGATAAATGTTAGGTGTGTTTCTTCTGCATAAAAGTGTTGTTAGTTCGATCGGTGTATAATTCAACTCAGTAGAAGTGTTGTCCTTATGATGTTTCTATCCACAGGTATCCTTATATAAATGAAAGAAGGGATGACTGAAATCTCTCTAATAAAATAAAAATCAGAGTAGAAACTGCAATTTGGGTTTGAAAAATATAATAGCAAGGCCATTGTGGAAATGCTCACCAAAGGGAATCAAAGTTATTGTGGTAAAATTAAAAAATATATATATTCAGGCTCTGCTTTGCCTCATCAAACTGCTAACATGAATTCCCTCATCACCAGTAGTGATTCAGCTGGGCAATTTTAGATCTTGAACTTAAGGTACAGTCCTATCCATATTTAGGCAGAAAGACCTCTACAATCCCCAGCAATCCCCTGCTGGAGAATGCTGGGAATTGTAGGACTTGTTCTCCATCTAAACATGCATAGCTTTGCACCCTTAATGGTCTTACTGGGAAACACTTTAGATGATCATGTGGATGTGGGACTTGCTGGTCCCTGACCATTCGTCCATCTTTGGGAACAGCCTCTTCATTCTTGAATAACAACATCAAAATTGCTTGCCAAGATGATTTTTTAAAAACGGCGTTGAGCAGGCTGGGGTTCTGGACTTGGGCAACAAGGTTCAACACTAGTTACACTACTGATTTGCAGGATAGTGGGAGTCCCAGAAGGTGTACGGCAATGGATGCTCTTGGATTAATCTTCAGATTAGTGTGCTATAATATGCACTCACTGACTACCTGATGAACTGGGTGCAGTGATCCATGCAGAATGAAAGCCATGTAGAGTATTTCTGAAGGAAAAAGTTGTAATAGAGCAAAAAGAATTACATCACCATAACAGTCGATAGAAAAGTTCAGGAAGAAAGAACCTGAACACATACCCACAGCATTGCTGTGGAGCATCGAAGCATTCTGATGGCCATATGGTGATTTTATTTATTTATTTGATTGCAAGATTGACATGAATTGAAAATACCTGATTTGTGAGACTAAACTGGTTAATGGCCAGCTAGCATCAAGGTAAATGCATGTTTGAGGGAGTGGTGGATGGAACATTGTGGAAAGGAATAGATTAGATGGTATTTCGATCTTTCTAACTCTGAATTCGATATTTCTGCAACAAAGGCAAGAATGTGATGTATCTGTGGATGGCTTTGTACACATGTTCAACTCTCAGTAACTGAATTAACTTAAGGATGCATTTCATACCCAATCAGAGGGTCAACTTTCACTTCAAAATATTCCCTTTAAAGGAAATGCATTCTGTTGAAGAAAGGGAATTTTTAAACCAAGCTCAGTGCATTTAAATGAAATGGAATCGGTTGATATATTGAACCACCACTTATGAAATCTAGAGTAATCAAGCCATTTACTTCTATCGTGAAGTGGTATTTTTATTATTTCACAGTTGCTTATATTATTTGCCTTCCCGATGGATGACATACAAATCCATAATGGACTCAAATGAGTGAGATTTCTAAGATTCTGCACCAGACCAGCTTTTCCACATTAATTCACATTCTAGAAGCAGGGTTTTTTGCCTTAATTATATGTACATTTAGTCATAGAAAAATATTTAAAAATCATCAAAACTATGATTTACCCCTTCCTTTCATATATGGACACTTGCATTTCCCCATATATGAAAATACACACTGGGAGAGTTGCATATTTGGGGGAATTTGTGAATTCATTTTGAATGGATTTGTGCAAAATCTGATTCTGTCAATGTCTGAACAATGGAACAAAAGCTGCCTAGCAATCTGCAAACTGTATTCATGCATCCATACATCTCTCACCTTGCTTACTTGGTGCCCGCCAGAAGTTCTGGACAAGTCCCAGCATCTGTGATCATTGGCCATACCAGCTAGGCTGATGGGAGTTGGTGTTCAAAGTATTAGGACACTAGACCTCCTGAATTTGAATTACCCTGTAGAACAACAGTTCTATTATTTTAATTTAATTTAATCTTAATTTTATTGCCATCAAAGTACTGCTTTATATAGTGCTATATCCTAGCCTTGATGACACATATCAGTTACTACGGTTCTGCTTTCAAGAATGACTCAGAAAAGAGAAGAAATGCCTTATGATTTTTTTGTGATATTCATAATTACATGTAGCCCATCTGATGCATGAAGAGACATTTAAAAAAGAAAAAGAATTCTCTTTCAGAGAAATATGTGAATGGTAAAAAGATATTAGTGAGAGGAAACTCTTTGAGAACATGGTAATGGTATATGGCTGCTCTTAATGGACAGAATATAATGTGATAGATTATACTGATATGTAGTAATTAAAGTTTTATGCTGCTGAACTTAATCATTAAAATGGTCAAGGAGAATATGGTGAGTACTATTTTCAGCAGCATGGAAATTTTATACTTGAATGTTATATAATGGGAAAAATTTCCAAGAAGGAAAATGTACTAATTAGCAGTAGCTCCACTGAGTTTCTGAAATGTTGGCATTATGTGCTTAAAAACACTGAAAGAACATTTTGCAACTTGGGATATTGACCATTTATTTATTTGCAGGCAAGCTTATTCAAAGTGGTTACTCTTCAGAAAATGGCAATACTTTCAGCATTTTTGTTGTTTTAAAGGAAAATCTCAGTACTGAACTTTTAGCTTGTGAATATGCTTCCACTCTAGCAATTCCTGTGATCAACTGAAGCAAGTGGCTTCAGAAACACAAATGTTGAAGGCAAAATAAATATTTCATTCTGCATTCCAGTCCTCAACTATGGTGCTTTCCTGAATCAAGGTCAGCTGCGGGTTTAGGACGAAATGAGTAATGGTGGGGTCATTATTCCAGTCTTCTGACACTTCACCTGTTGTTCAGGACTTCTCAGATAATGGCTCCAAAATAATGCTTGCAAGCTCATTCTGAGTCTGGAAACTCAGTGTCTTTTTTGCAGACTTTAACTCTGCCACATTCCAAGAGCCATATGAGGGCCTTTGAGGGATGTAGCGCTGAAACAGGACTGCAAGCCCAACACATGGCTTTTGGATTAGACCAGTAAGCTTAGTTTGGTTTCCCTTTGTTCCAATTCACTTACAAAGCTTCCCAAAGACTTCACTGGCGCTTTCCCACTGTCAATATTAAAGATTCATGCATGTATATGAAAATATAAGGCCACTCTGTTTCAGCAAAATGTACTTTCAAAATAGCTAGACACCAAAGCATTTTAAAATATGCTGTATTAAATTATATCCAGTTTAGTAGCAATATTGACCTAATACGAGTTTGTGAAAAATGAAACACTATTATGGTGATGATTTGCATTTTTTCCCTCCTATATAACCTGGATCTGATCTGTTAAGTGGAGTGGTAAAGTTCAGAATGCCAATGGATACTTTCTTGGCAATGCAAATTGCAGACTGAAACAAAGAAAATGCCAACTGGATCAGTATTACACTGGAAGCTAAGGGTTAAAGTTTCTCTATTGCCGTACAAGATGATTGATCCATATCAGAGGCCAAGCACTGCGATTTTTAACAGAAAGAAAAAGTAAACTGCAGTCAAGTGTAGAACTATGCAGGAAGAATAATATGTAGCCTATGGCTAAGATTTAATTGTGAGTAAACACGATCAGGATTGTAGTGCAAGCTACCTCCCTGGAGTCATATTTATCTAACAAACTTCATTGTAACACATCCTCTGCTTCACAAGTTCCATTTACATCGACTGAGGTAAGTTCAGTAGACACCCCCCTTTTAAAATACACTAAACAGGGAACTCCACATAGAAGAACGGGTACACAAGGAGCGGAAGCATGTCTCTCTTTCTCTCATTCAGTAATGATCATATGCGAAGAGACAGCAGGACTGAACTCACAGAACCTGTCCTCTCTGTCCCATTCCAGTCACCCATGACTACTCTTCTTCTGTATTACACAGGAAAGGTCTGCAGGGGATGCACATGTGTAGACTTCCCCAGTGGTGTGGTGCAGCCAGGACTTACAGGGATGCATTCCTGGCACTTTTAGATTAGCAGAGACACTGGACTCATTTGCCAACCCCACCTCCCTGCCCAGAATTCCCTGATCCATCTGATAACTGAAATTTTCACCATAACTGAGGAGAGGGATGACTAGTTTCAGCCACTATATATTGTTCCCTGTTGCCTTGACCTTGACAGGCCAATTAAGACCCAGTAGCTTTACAAAAGAGCTTCTACTGGTAGATGAAAACTGCTGGAACAAGTTTGTTGAAATAGATCCACAGAGCTGCCTACATTTTGCAACCTCCTGTGGGGACTACATGTCAAAAAAGTCCCACTGCACCTCAGCAGAAAGCTTCCCCACCCGGTTTTAAATCAGGTGGAAAGCCTTCACTGGTACAGCAGGGTTCCACTTCAAAACTTTCCTGTCCAGCATGTGGAAGACTGGGGAGTGGGTGATGGTGAAACAAGGGAGGAGGGGGCCGAGTGAGTGGCATTCCAGTTTTCTTCCTTATATGATTCATGTGAGGGAAGATGCTCAAATATTTTGTAACTCACAAGAGGGACATACTCCAAACATAAGGTAAGAGAAATATTTATTTAAATTTCGCACAAGAACGAGCTTATACTGAACAAATTCAATCAAGAAATAAGTGCAGTTGAATGAGGAAATACAGCTTTCCATCAGAAAACATTAAGTAGTCATGCCTGTGCATTTTCTTATTTTCATTTATTTTTATAGTATCTGGAATCAGTTTTTTGGAGCTGTACACATGTTGCAACAACTTTCTACATTTCCAGAAGTTAGTTTGCTTTATCCAGATTTCTGGAAACTTCTGGTGTAGATTCAACTATTGGTTGGTTAAACATAAACCTTGATGTAGATTCAGATATTGCTGGGTTAAAAAAAAATCTCTGTGGTCATGGATGAGGTGTATTTTCAAAACTAGAAAGCTTTCCCTGCTTGAGAATTTGACATCTTTATGTTCCATCAGTTATTTCCCCTTTCCTTGTTAGCCAATATCTTACATAAAGATGTCAAACACAAAATGAAGCAGAAGGTGAACCTCACACCCAAACACAGGTTTATACATCTGAACTTGTTCCTAGTCTTACACATTGCATTCAGACTGAGGGGACTGACAGCTCATTCAATTTATAACATTCCTGCACTTTAATTGGACAAAATTGATCCTGCTCCAGTCTGGGCTTTGTACAATTTTTGGTTGATGAGTCTTTTGTGAAGAAAAATTCTTTCAGCAGAAACTGTCTGTGATACAGGGTCATTAGTTTCACAGTTCCTGAAGGCACTGTGGGTCCACTGAACAACAAACGTGACCATTCTGTAGGAGGAAAGAAAAAGAAAAAGGAAAAAAGAAGCAATTTACAGACTGCCATACAGATTTGCTTAAACTATGCACAAACATTTTTACTAATCTGCCTGGAGAAACACTAAAATGCAGGAGGATTTAATTTACTAACACTTCCTGTACAATAATGCTGCATTCAGTTCTGCCTGGTATCACCCTAACTATATATGTCATTACCTTCTGAACATGTACAAAGAACATTTGAGCCCCTTGCAAGCATACAATAATCTACAGCAGTCTTCTCCAACCTGGTGTCCTTCAGGTGCATTAGACTGTGCTGCCTCTCATGCCTAGCTAGCATTGCCAACAGCCCTACTGGAGTGAAATGATGAGAGCTGGCCCAAGGGCAGTGGGTTGGGGAATGGTGCACCTATGAAGTAGGCAGAATCTACCCTTAAAGCGGACAAGTTTAAGGAAGCATTTTCTGCACATGTGGTGCTGTCTGTAGAAAGTCTGCTGCAAACTTGTAGGATGAACAAAGAATGGGAATGCAGCCTGCTTCATGTATCCTTTGAGCATTCAATGCACATGACTAACTACCTGCAAACAGAAAAGAAAAGTTGACCGTACAGGCTGGAAAGACAGGGAGTAGAATATAGGCCAACAGCAGTGGCCAGTGAGGCAGTTTGCTGATCAAACACGTTGTCCTCACAGATGAGAGGCTAAGAGAAGAAGGGGATCCTTGCCCTGAACTGACCATGGGGGTGAATATGCGGGACCTCACTCAGCCTCCGTGCAAGCATATGGTTGCTGAAGAGACTAATCCAGCCCACAAAGACATGCTTACATAGTGTGGTCTGGTTGCTTATAGTGAGAGTGAATGCCCAAGATCCCTTTGATTATGCTACTGCATATTCTGGCTGGCCTACACAGCAAAGCATCATTGTCAACCCATACTGAGAAAGAACTCCATTTTTAAAATACATCGTTTACTTCTCAGTTTTAAAATGCTTCCCGACTGGCTATCAGGAAGTGAGCCTTACTTGCCAGAATTGGTTTATCCAGAAGCTATTTACGTGCCTGACATATTTAGGGTTTCCATGAAACTGCAAGTGTGGTTTAATCAAAGTAGCAAATTAAGATTCTATAACCTCAGTTTAGCTAAAGTACAAGAGATGGATAGCCAGGCCTAGAACCTAATTAAACTGAAGCATTTAGGTTTTAAATTAGCTGAAATCCTTGCAACTTGGTTTAACAGAGTTGTAAACTGAGCTGTATATCCCATCAAACAAGACTAAATAAGCTTTTGGCCATGCAGCTTGCAAATTGGCCTGTTATTTAGGCAACATTTCTCCTGAAATTTATGCAACATTTTCTGCCTGTGTCCCTGGGCATGATCTGAAGGAAACGATGCAGCCATCTTGCAGAAGCTAAGCAGAGAAGAGTTGGGTCAGTGCCCAGGTAAGAAACTACAGGGACCCTAATGCATGCCATCCTGAATTCCATGAAGGAAAAAGATTCTGACGTCAGTGTTCTAGATAAATAAATCAACATATGTGGATCTGAGCAGTCCAGACTAGGTTGTCCTCCTGCATCCAATACTGTTTATAAGTAGAACAGCTGAGGCTGAACAAACTATTTAAAAAGGGATGGTATAAATTATTTTCATTTCTCTCTTCCAACCTGGTTAATACAGAAATCAGTGATGGAGAATTAAAGAAAAAGTAATCCAGATCCATTTACATGCCCATTCTAACCACATGGACTTGCTTTCAATAGATGCTAAGGAGGCTGCTTAGGGTTGCAGTGAAAATAGCACTCATGTGTCAGCCTCTCTTCCTTTACTGTTTAGGACAGCACACTTCTCTGTGCTATATGACATTACCACATTATGTATTTTCCTGCCTTCACATCATTAGCTGCTGCTGGTGACTATGCAGAAAGAGAGAACAGAATGTCAAAAGCATGATAAGCATGCTTGCACATCACGGAGAAGGGAAAATATATTAACATGAAGTTGCTACAGCTGGGAGCATCTCTTTGTTAGGAGTAATATGCTATTCTGCCTGTACCACCAAGTAAGTTTGCCTAGCGGTACATTTAGTCTTTTTGTTCCTTATTTTCATGACTTCTTGTAAGACAGGACCCTAGAGAACCAGGGCTGTGGTACTAGTTGCAGTTCTCCACTTGCAATTTAAAATGGTTTTGTGGATAAAGCAGCTTTAGCTGATTCCTGGTTCTTCTAATTCTTTAAGGATTTTGTATAAACCTATTTTGCTGTAGTTTGGCTAGAGAGGCTTATCCTGCAGCTTTGGTCTTCCACTTGATATGCTCTAAGAATGTTGGGGGCATTAAAATTCTATTTTAGATTTCCACACTACACATTGAATAGTGTGGTATTAACCTAATTTGCATGACCCATTTGAATTGTTTTAAAACTCAAAAGCTGAAATACTTACATTATTTTTAATGAAATGCTATTGTAATGTACAGGAAGCAAGCCAGCACATATTCAGTGTCAAGGTAATGTAAACACTTATGATTTAGAATGCTTAAACTTGCTAACCAGTTATTCTTCTTTTTAATTTTTTTTCTTTTAAAAAACAAAACTCATAGTTTACACAAATATAAAACAATACAAATAATAAAATTAATAATGATGATCATAACTAACCAATACAATAATAGCAGTGCTACCTTACACCAAGACTAACAAATACATGCTACTTAATGTAAAATTATTTATTCATTCTGGTTGCCTCATTTCCCTTCCAGAACCTCCTTGAATCCTGTGATGGATCATACCCCTTTCTCTGTATTAAAACATATTCAATAAACAATTTCCAAATATCTTCAAAATTATTTTATCAAGCCTATTTTCCACTTAATATCTCAAGTTAACTTATCATTAATAGCTATATTCCAGACTTCTTTATACTAATCATTGATTTCATAATCACCTTTTACTTTCCAGTTCCTTGCTATTATTACTCTTACTGCTGTTACTAAATTTGTCACCAGTTCTTAAATAATTTGTCCCAATTGTTCTCTTAACAGAGACAATAATGCAAGTTCAGGGTCGAATTCAATAGTTAGATTCAATATTTTACTAATTTCTTTGAAAACTATTTTCCAAAACTTATTAATATATTTACACTCCCACCACATATGGAAATATGTTCCCACTTTCAGGTTACATATCCAACATACATTGGACTACTGTAAGGGGCAAGAGTAACTTGCAATCTTTTTGTTTAATGTGATTGTATGTAAAGGAGTAGTACTACAAGTACATGTGGATAGGGAGACATTTCTGTTCTTTCCTTGTGATACTGGAACCCAGGGACATCCCATGAAGTTGACAGACAGAAGATTCAGGACAGAGAAAAGGAAGTGTTTCTCTACAAAACACTTACTTAACCTATGGAATTTACTTCCACAAGATGTTATGATGGCTACCAATTTGGACAGCCTTAAAAGGGGCCTGGACAAATTGTAGAGGAGGAGGCTACCAATGGTTACCCATCTTACTGACTATGTGCAGAGGCAGTCTGACTATGAACACCAGTTGCTGGGCAATTTGAGTCAGAGGCTGCTGCTGCACGCATGCCCCTCTTGAGGGGTTTCCCCAGGAAGTAGTGTGAACGGAATTCTGGATTACATGGAACCTTGGTCTGATTCGCAATGGGTTATTTTGTGTTCTTAAGAGATGGGAATCTGGACAATTCCAGCACTATTTAGAGATAACAATCAACCTACACTGCAGGGATCTTAGTCTTCATTAGCTAGCACTACATCTGCCTTTCTTTTTTATCCTGTAAGACTGACAGTACAACCCCATTCATGCACACTAAGAAATAAGCCCACTGTGTTCAATAGTGTTTACTCTCACATAGCATAAATGTGGAATCCTATAGAAACTTAACTGAAAACAAACCCACTGAACTTGTAGGAGTTATTTTCAAATAAACCTGTATAGATCTAAACTATATGGAAGATGCCAAATGGCTGACAGTACTGAAAAGAGGAGCTAGTCCCTCTTCAGAGTAGCTAATTCTGCACTCTGTTTATTGAGGTGAGTTAGGTAGACAGGGAAAAAGGGTGAAAACTACTGCCTGATTGAGTTCCATGAGCATAATGCAAAATGCAATTCAAAGTATTTTATTTCTTTTCCTTCTACATATATTTAAAGTTTCAGCAACCATGCAAGCTCTGGGCCACCCATCAGTCTTCTTGGGATAAATGTTTCTTTTTAATCCTGAGAAATACTAAAGCCCCAAATTATGGATGTGGATCTTATTTCCTTCACGTTGATGTTTAAGGCAAGGAAGCCATGACAGTTTTCAATTTCTGCTATTCCAGAACTTAAAAGTGTTTGATTATCACAAAACTTTAAGATTTCTCCAGTATTGTGCCTCTCAGTACAAAGTAGTTTCCTTTACATGTTTTAGTAGAAGGTTATATCTTATAGATCTTGGGAAATGATTTGAAATTTAAAATGGAAAAAAGGATGCTAACTATCAGCCATCACACCAGAGTTAATATTTTTTGTAAAAAAGAATGAGTTTGCTAATTCTACTCAAATATGCATGTTGTGCTATGAGAATTTTGCCCTCCTGGTGCATCTGAACCATTATCCAAGTACCTGCTCTTTTCCCCTGGTTCAAAAGACTGAAATGAACAATGCTGAATATTTTCCATTTCCAGTGCAGAAGTGTGCCTCCCATTGACTAGCCTAAGCAGGTTCCTATTTAAAACATGCTGTAAAAGATCCATTCAAGCTTCATTTAGTTTTCCACTACCTTGCATTGGCAGAGGGTACATTCTGTGCCATGCTTAATCCAAGAAGATCCAGTGAAGCGAACCACATTTGTTTCATCCAGGCAAGTCTTGGTGATATCGTTCCTAATTGTGTCTGCTTGGCAGGGGTCAGTGACACAATGAGGGCAACACTCATTCTCAGGGAGTACACTGAATTCACACTCCACCTCTGGACAAGGTAAAGGCCAACAATCAACTTCACCCTGCTGTGGGTGCAGAAGGAGGATGTTAAATAAAAATAAATAAGTTGAATAATGTCATTGTAATATTCAGTTGTAATTGCATTCTTAGTTCGTTGTATTACTTAACCATTATTTCTTAACACCGCCATTATTTTGTTTTTAGAACGAATGGATTGTGTTCATGAAATAATTTAGCTTGTGTGCTAATGACAGTCATAGTCTGCTTTAACCAGAATTCCAACTCAAAATAGGGAGTGCCTATAGGTGTCTATATACCATACAAACATGCATCTTTCCTGAGCTGAAACCTACTGATTTCTATTTATGTGTATCAAAAGAGAAATGTAAATTTGGCCATTTTCTGGCCAAGCACATTTTCTTGCCATCAGGATTCCTATTAGCATTCTCATAGCTGGGAAAAAAGTAGTTCACTGTTTCCAATAATGAAACATGCCCAATTCACCAATCTATTCCCTGGTTACAATTAGGTGCATGGCCACTTGCCATTTCTGAATAAACTTAGTGGAAGATTGTACTGCTAATTTGTTTACAAGTGCTAATGGTGAATAATGGGCACTGAACAATTAATTTTTTTTTAATGAACATGTTTAGATCACATTGACATCAAAAGAATTAAACACTACATTGTACATGTAGCTTCATTAATCTCAGTAGACATAAAAGGTACATAGATTGGTTTGACTTGCTCCTTATGCAATTCAGGTGAAGCTAGAGTATAAATTTTCTTTGTGCAATCTGAGTCGGTTTTATTACTTTGAATGAATATTTGCAGAGTACTCATCAGGTTTCAGTGATGTCACTTTGTCCTTTCAACCATGATTGATCACGCAACATCATTTCTGTTCATGAGATGTATGATCTCCATCTGTTGCTTAAGTCAAATATTCTTTTATGAGCAATAGATTTTTATTTTGTGATTAGATGTGTATTAACTATAGGTCTGAAACTGTAGTCTAGATCATTTAAGCAGTAGAAATGTTAATTATATAAAACTTATTGAAGCAAGTACATGTAATAAAAGCCCAATTAAGAATTATACATTATCACAATTTTTGCAAAGCATTTTGGTTTAATTGTCTATTGTAGTAGGAAGACTTACCAAGCATCGGCACTGTTGACAGTTTTGCACCCAGGTGTCTCCACTATTGTATAAGATCTCCCCATTTTGATGTAGACATTGACTACTGAGCCTTGGGTCACATTCAGGACAGCAGAATAAGTCAACAGTTGGATTCTCACAATCACAGACCATTCGTCGACACAACACATATCCACTCTACCATTTCAAGACACAGCACCATATAGTTAAAATGATGGATCATTACAATGGGGAAAGTAAATATTTAAAATTTCATTAACCCATTTGCAAAATTATAGCACTATTTAATAAAAGGA
Source organism: Varanus komodoensis (assembly GCF_004798865.1). Taxonomy (NCBI): domain Eukaryota; kingdom Metazoa; phylum Chordata; class Lepidosauria; order Squamata; family Varanidae; genus Varanus; species Varanus komodoensis. Next base: position 4,184,398 of record NW_025335408.1, on the reverse strand, counting down.
AATGATTTTATTTGTAAATACCATGTGCAAATTATAACATAATTGTTCAAGTAAGAATGAGGTTTAATTCACTGAAGGTAATATTCTTATTTCAGTGGTAATGCCAGCTCGGGTGGCTAGAGAGAGGGCCTTTGTTTGCTTCATTAAGGTTGCCCTGGTGATACTGCTAATCTTAACTGCTTCAGTTTTAATCAATGACAATAATAGCTCTGGCTTATCCTCTATCACCTCTGTCTTCAGTCCTTTTCTGTTTTTTCCCACATCCTCCCTCCCCCATGATATCTCCTGGTGACTAGGGTAAAACTTACCTGGCAGGAGCAGACAGAGCACCTATCATTCTCTAACACCCAAATTTGTCCATTGTGTTTGATCTTGCCTTCATGGATACAGTCTCCTGTGCAGTTCTTTCCGTGTGGGCACCGGCAGTCATAGCCACCATCCAAGTTAAAGCAAATTGTGTCGTTGGCACAGCTGTGCCTCCCGGTTGCGCATTCATCAATGTCTGCAAAAGGATGCCATGGGATGATTTTGGACTGCATTCTGTAACCCCCAGTCGCCTTGCTACGGAGAGCATGAATGACCTTCAGCAATTAAGGCCTGAGTCCCATACTAATCTGCATGCAGTCTCAGCAAATATTTTTTACAACTCATATACAGTTAATTATATGAGTTCAAGTTCACCTGAAGTAACTGTGCAGAGTCTCATTCACATTATTTTTAAAAGTACTTCTAAATATGGCAGAGCAGATCAAGTGAGTGGGGAGGGAGAGTCATGATTCTGCTTTTGTAGACCTGACACTTCAAACCTGTTGTTGAACTTTAAAATCACAAAATAGAGAATGGTTTACATAGGGGCAACTGGCCTACAATTATAAGAAGTAGCTATACAAGATCAGCGATAAGATACCCCTGTCCCCAATTACATGGAGAGCCTAGGCAGAGCTTCTGAATTCACATAAACACATACTTGCTTGAAAAAAGTTTATATCCAAAAGTAAAATGTGACACTGAGGTTCATTCATTATAAAGGAATCACAAAATCTGAAGTATCAGCTTGAACACATTTATGATCTGATTTGCAGAAAAAAGACCTTCCACTTCACGATAGTCTGTTCAAGTGTTTTTTGAATTAAAGTTTGCTCTAAAGCAGGGATGGGAACCTTGTGGTCTTCCAGGTGGCTTAACTTACAGCTCCCATGATCCTTGACCATTGTCTATGAAACCTATGGCTGATAGAAGTTGTAGGCCATAATATTTAGTGGACCATGGCCTGCCTTAGTTGTAAACGGTGGCGTTTGTGGGTGGAGACCAATAAAAGGAGACAATGTATTTTTCTATTAATCCACTCAGAAAGCTGCTATATAACTAGTATGACTAATAACTGGCAATAAGTATTAAGTGATGATTGGTAAGTATTATTTGGTATAATTACAGTATACAGTGTAATTACAGAGCAAACTTAGTGGCTAGACATCAATGTATTTATGCTGTTATCTATACTGTGATGTTCAGAAGAGATCCCACTTAAAGACCTCTCACTGTCTTGGGCATTCTCTATGGTTGTACTCTTCCTTTGGAATTTTCTTTCAAGAAGAATAGTGCTTAGCCACTTAGGCAAATGTTTCTAAACTATTTTATTTTTTGTTTATTAATTAGATTTATAGCCTGCCTTATTTCCTGTGGCTCACTAGCAGTGACGTTGCCTATAATTTGCATGATGAAGATTATAACTAATGACCAAAAGAAACATAAAATATAATTATAAAATCATTATGGTTGTATTTATTCACAGAAACAGAAAAGTGGCACATCACACAATAGATTATTAAGTTGTAGTAGCCATTGGATCAGACCCAAATTTCATCTTATTTAGAATAGACTGGCTGAAACCAGTGGGTCTTAAGTTGGTTCTGACTAGCATAAATTCTATTGATTTCAATGGGTCTGCCCTAAATATGAACCAAACCGACAGTTTCTAATCCCCATTCAGACATGGAACCATGCCTATTTTATCCATGGGGATAAAATTGAGAGTACTAGGAAGAGAATAATGTAATGAGTTCTTTTTAAAAGAAAGTTTATAGGCAACATCACTGCTAGTGAACCACAGGAAATGAGGAGAAATACTACTTTTCGACAAAGCACAGGTCAGTACTGTTCACAGAAGGGAGTTCCATTGACCTGTTCTGATCTAAAGAGAAGAATTTCTGATTGCTTCTACAATGGCTTTTTGAAGTGCTGCCTTTTTGTTGTGCAAGGAGTGGGTCCTGCCTCCATAACACATCAACTGGGCAATGTAGTTGGAGGTTTGGATACTGCCCATTATGAATCTGGTGTGTTTCCATGCACTAACACAGAAATAGGATGCATATGGCTCTCCAGATATTCTAGGACTAAAACTCCCTCATCATTGGCTATGCTGGCTGGAGCTGAGAGGAAATCCTCTACATCACAGGTGTGCTGTGTACAGTATATTTTCTAAATTGTCTGTTTTGAAATGTTTGGGAAATGTTTTTAATATTTTAAGTTTAATATTTTGTACACTTCTACAATAGAGTTTTAGCATTGTGCAGACAGGTAGGAAGGCAAATAGGCATTCTTGTGCCCAAAAGAGTCCCTAGACTATGCATATATAAGGATTTAAATAAGAAAGTTAATCTCCTGGGAGTTTAAGCTGTTCTGGAAACTTTTATATTTTTTAAATACACTGTAAAAATTGGTAACAAAATTGCAAGGAAATGGACCTGTAACCTGCATCAATGAAAAACACATTTGCATTATTTAATAGCATCAAACTTCAGTAGTTATTTGCAAAGTGTTATGCCACAAATCATGAATCCTTGCAAGAACTTGTTTTAGCACTTTGATTCTGGACTTCTAGCAAAGAACCATAAAAAGTAGTGAATTATGCTGCTGACATTTCGTTTACAGCTGCAACCAGAGAACCAAACACCATAAAATACTGAAAATGCAGGGACCAAACATAGTGTCAATTATTGCTGAATATAGCGAAAGGAAGGGGAAAAGGCGGAAGGGGAGGGGGAGACAAGGTTCAGAATTACCATCAAGCCCAGACACAGGTGGTATGTCAATATTATCACTCCCATGTCATTTTTAAAAGACGGGGTATAAATACATTTCAGCTTCTACCCCACTGCATGTTGCATATCACTTGTTTGGAATATGATAAATAAATGTCTTAAATATTGCAGGACTAAAAATAAGAACCCTACCCAAAAAACCCTCCTTGCAAATATAGCCAATTCCATAAAAAAGAATTAATAACTGAATTTTGTGTCTCTGTTACGCATCTCACTTTGCAATGGGTTGTATTCAACGTTACTCCTACCTAGAGCAGACCTAATTAAATTAACAAGAATTAAATTAAATTCACACTGGATGCAAACCAATTAGTTTGATTTGCACAATTTGCTCCTCTGCTTCAGCTTTCCCCAACCTGGTACCTTATAGATGGTTTGGAATACAATTACCACCATTCCTGATCATTCACTGTCTGGTAATGGTAAGAGTTGATGTTAAAAGCATCTGGAGGTTTGGAAAATCTCTTCTGTCTTTATAGATCACAACAATCCATGTCGTTGCCCTTATCATAACAAGGATGAATCTCATGAAAACATTCTTACAGGTTAGGGAACAAGTGGCTGGAGAGAAGCACTTGTGAAAGGGACCTCGGGCTGCTGGTTGACTGCAGACTAAACATGAGTCAGCAGTGTGAAGCGGTGGTCAAGAGGGCGAACACCACCCTTGGTTGCATAGCCAGAAGTGTGGCTTCTAGATCAAGAGAGGTATTACTACCACTCTATACGACTCTGGTGCACCCACAATTGAAGTATTGTGCTTAGTTTTGGGTCCCTCATTACAGAAAGGATATAGCCAGGTTAAAGTCAGTGCAGCGTAGGGCCACAAAGTTGGTGGCCAGTTTGCAGGGGATGCCGTATGAGGCGAGACTGAGGGAACTGGGTCTCTTCAGCCTGGAGAAGAGGAGACTCAGAGGGGATCTGTTGGCGACATACAGGTATGTGAGAGGATGTCACACAGAGATGGGTAGAGACCTGTTCTCCCCTGCAGAGGCAAGCAGGACACGTTCCAATGGAGCAAAGCTAAGGGAACCAAGGTTCCATTTAGATACCGGGAAGCACTTCCTGACAGTTAGAACCCCGACGGTGTAGAATGGGCTTCCACGGGAGGTGGTTAAGGCCCCACTGGTGAGGCTGTTCACATGGTGGGCATGTCATGAGCGGAGTCGGCCGGAGCCGGGAGTCAGACTAGATGGCCCGGGAGGCCCCTTCTGACTTGCTCTGTTTCTATGTTTCTATGTTTCTCAATTGATTTATAAGAATCAGCCTACTACTATCAAATAGCATGTTGTGTTAGAAGACTACATGCTAAGAATGTTCTTGTTGTGCGTGGGTCCAACACACCTGGGTATAACTATCTACATGCTTTGATTGAGAAAGAAATCACACACACAACACACATACAGAGTGCTGGAAGCCAAAATGAGTGTATTGGACTGCCTGTTTTTAAAGAGGAAGATAGCTATAGAAGGCGTTAACAGAAACCTAGTGGAATGGAGGAACCATTGGAACATGGTTATCTCTAGATATAACCTCTATAGAGAGGCCAGAGAATGGCATACTGGAGGAGGTATTGCTCTGTACATCAAAGAGGACAGATTAGAAAACAAAAGAGGCAGACTTCTCCACAGAAACACTGCTGGTGAGATCAATGTGCTCCAAAACTCACATAGTACTGGGAGCATTAAGAATATTAACGTGCTATCAGATTTAAGGTGTATTTCAGTAGAAAATTCTCAAGAAAATTCAATTCAGTCACATCTTATTTCAATGATGAAACTTCTCTAAGCTGAGAAAACTGGTAAGAGAGAATGAGAGAGAGAGAGATTGAATATAAGTTGTTTGGCAATAGATGGATTCCTTTGGAAATGAAACTCTTACCCAAATGAGGAAAACAAAGTTGAACATGCGCTTGCACTAACTAGATGCAAACAAATAAAAAGAGATGCAAAAATAGTTTTGAGGAACATATCATTAATACCTCTCTGGCTTTATTTGCTTGGGTAGATAATAGTCAAAGAGGTAAATATGGTCTATAGTATATGACAAAGCAGAGATCATTGTTTACTATTGTTATTGTCCTGTAGAGGTACCATTCTTCAGAAAAAGTAAGCACCTTCCATCTCCATCAGCCTTCTGGAAATATCCCACATCTGACACATGGGGAGAGGTGTGGGTGGTAAAATTTGAATCAGGCTTACTTGTGTAATTTGCCTATAGGCCCATTTTGCTTGATCTGCTGAATCCCAGTTCCCACACACAACTCTTCTGTATATCATCTGATGGTAGGGAAGTGGCTCTAGGATAATATATACATATACCAAAAAAAAAATCTCATGTATGGCTTTCCATGCAGATTTTATTTATTTATTTATTAAAACATTTTTATGCCGCCCCATTCGCCGAAGCCTCGGGGCGGCTTACAACAGATTGGTTTTGGATTTGATTGCCTCTCAGGCAGTGGTAGCAGTCTGTGGTGAGGGCTGCATAAGCAGATATAGTATTGGAATACAGAGGTGTTGGGCAGAAGTGAATTACTGCATCAACCAGAAAGTATTGCAAACTTACAGTTTATGTTTGAACAGTGGCCAGCACAAAGATGGCTCAGCCTAAGGCTGAGATATTGAGCATTTCTCAAACTTAGATTCATAGCAACAGCACATGAAGGATGTTGTTCCTTTACTGACCTTCACATGACTCTCCACTAGGTGAAAACATGCCATTGTCGTGGTATCCATCCCTGCACTCACAATGGTACCATCCAGGTAGGTTAATGCAGGTAGCCCGGCTGTCACATTGAACAAAGCCATCTGAACATTCATCTAGGTCTGTCCAACAAACAGAAAATGAGGAAAGAGGACAAACGTACCATAGCATCAGGAAACTAAAGCCTTTGTTATCAGGATATATAATATTTCTAAGCAGCATTAGTAGCTAATATTCCATAAATCTAAAAGGAACCAAAACTTTGCAAGTTTTCTTGAATGAGTCGTCAGAATGAGAATAAATGAGAACCATAACCAAAACAGCAACATTAAATGGTACTTGGTGTTGTTTAAACACTTCTAATTCATTCAGTGAAGATAAATGGCAAGCAGACGGCTTTGTGTGTCAACTGCCCATGGCAAACAGGAAAAAATCATTCTAGCATGGCTATATTGCTATATTTCTCACCATTACCCCTTCCTCCAACTCTTACACTGAGCTGCCTCAGGATTATCTATTTCTGTAGAATGTCAGGACATTAAATCTCAACTCCCATTATCAGAGAGTTAATGTTTCTAGGAATTACAGAAAAGTCTGCTGATGGTATAGGAAGTATAGTCTAAAACACATTTTAGAATTTGAATTGCATTATTTGCTCTCATAATAATCAGCATGTAACAAATCATTTGTCCAAGCCTTCTATTTCTCTTCTATTTTCATTTCCCAAGGAGGCATAAAAGTAAAACTTTCAAAAAATGCAAACCTTTGTATTTGTACCAAATATCTGCTGAGGTTACTTAGTACTCCAAGAAGGAGGAGAAGGAGAAATAAATACGTATGTATAGTGAATGATCAAAGTAGTGAAGACAAAGCAGTGAATAGCTTACTACAAATTGGTTCCAGAAACAAAAGAGGGAAGGCAATTGGTTTTTTAAAAAGGAGAGGAGGGCAGGGCAGGGCAGGGCAGGGGAGGGGACTGGAGGGAAGAAAAGTTCAGCATGTAAGGAAAACAGTGCTCTGATTTTTCTCAAAGTACAATAGCATTGCATTGTTATCTGATGAAAACTGTTTAATTTTGAGCCTCTTTTGTGGTTCTTGTTTATCAATACTGTTTTCCCAGTTATGCCAAATAAAAAGTATTCCAGGTTATTGCATGTTTTTTACAAATAAAACAAATAATATAGATCTTTGGCAGCATGTTTAAAAGTTTCAAGACTGTGTACACAAATGATCCATTCTGGCTTTGATGTGGATTAAAAAATATTCCCTGATTTCTTTGTTAGCAACCAGGATTACAGAATCTAGCATCCTTCTGGTTTCCTCCGTCATGGAATTTAGCAGCAAACTCAGACTCTACAGCAATTATTTTCAATTTCTCACACCCCTACTCCCAAATGCTCTTGCTTCTGAAGGTGCTGCGAAGAAAAAGGTACTTATGCTTTCGGGGCTACAGAAGAATATCCACACCAGTCCCTAGGTACCAATAAAGCAAGCTGTGCTGCAAAACTCAGACACTCAGGAAGCTCTCTGCAAATCAAGCCTCCCGTCCCCTCCCCTCTAACCCCTTGACCTCTACACACTCTTGGAAAAAGCAGTAAGCAAGATACATCAGAAGAGTCTGAAAGATTAGAGGAAGTGATCAATAACAATTGTGTTGCTTTCCAGAAAAGGAGGCTTTTATTGTTAGGCAGGGGAAATGGATACAGATGTCTGCTTCCGTACATAGGGAAAAAATGAAGGCCAAAATCAGGAATCTCCATGTCCAGTAAGAATGTGTCCGTTAAGAACTCTTATGTCCCTTAAGAATGTGTCTTTGGAAGGTATCCTGACTGCCAGGACTTCCACATACTGCGTTAAAGCTTTGACAAACACGAAGAATGACAAAGATCTTGAAAAATTCACAGAAACAATGTAGCATATGAAGTTGATTCAGATGTTCCATTTATTTTACAGTTGAATAGGAAATCTGGGACTCTTCGATTGTGCAGTGTTGCCCTGCTCCAGTGTTCTGCATGGAACATATTCCCATCCTAGCATTAGCACATACAGTGCAGGCATCTGCATAAAAAGGGCTACTTTATGTGTATTGTCCCAGCCCAGCTGCAGAGCATTCTGCCACCAGAATACTACGTGTGCTACGTGGAAGACGGTGCTCTGTTGCGCAGCCCTGTCTCTACATTCTGTGTAGAAAATAAACTCCAGAAGGAAAATAAAATCCATGAATAAGACAAAGGGGGGTAGAAATTTGCATTTATAGTGACTCAGTCAGGGGTATGCATTCACATTCTCCAACAAAAGTGGGATACTTTGGAAAAATTCAGCATTTTCCTGAAGTGAGACAGTTGTGCTGTGAGCCAGTGAAGCCTAAATCAGACAGTTCTCAAATATGACTCTCTCAGGAGATTTGGAAGGCCACGAACATACAGTGCGCACAGAGAGAGGGGGAGTCCTTCTGGGTCAGGGAACGGTCATTTCTGGTAAGTGCCTGGAACCATGCTAGAACAGGGAATACGTAACACCAAGGATAACGTGGTAGTGCTTCAGTGCTAGACACTGGGTCCTCCTGCTTCTGCCGCATGCCGACATCACAGCCAACGTGGTGCCAAAGTAGGATCCACGCTCAGCCCTGTCTTCTCTGCATGCCTCTGTTTTGAACTGTGGCTGCTTATTAACATGCAATCCGAATAACAGATTTTTTATACTGAGGGATAGGAATCATTTATTGGGACTAACACGGGAGAAAGTATATGAGTTAGGTTAAAGTGACATTAATGAATGTACAAAATTTTACATTTTTGTTCTCAAAACAGTTTATATGGGAAGCTGCAAGGTTCCTCATTATGAACAGAACACTGCAGGCAGAGACATTATGCATTCCTATGAGCTCCATTGCTGATTATTCAGGGGTGGGTGGGAAAACAAGTTTTGACTGACATGCCAGTATTGGTAAGCTGACAGCCCAAATAACTATTCTGTATTTATCTGCCAGCTAACTGGCAAACCAATATCACAAGAAATATTACTGGGGATGAAATACTTTTACATATGCCAATAAAGAAAGAAATACTTTCCTCTCATTTCCTCGTGTCAGGATTCAAAGTTGTTGAATGGACCTAGGAGTGTTTGCCATGAATATGCTGATGGAAGAATTCTGCTGGTCTTTAAGAAATGACTGATTGCCAGCCTGCAACCAATTCCACTGAAAATGCCTGCAGTCAGAACTGAACAGTAATCCATTACTTTATGTGCTGGAGGTCTAAGGCTGCAATCGTGAGCCATTCCCCTACAACACAAAAGAATGATGGGATGAGTCCTTGGCTGGCTCAATGCTTTCCCTAGTTTTGTTTGTGTCCCTCAGCAATACCTGCAACTGTACCTCCTGGAAGACAGAGATGCTGCTATAGTTGAGAGAAATTAGAAAAGAAAGAGTAAGGAAAGAAAAGACAGAGTAAGGGGAAAAGATAAGTGTCAGAAGGATAGGGGAATATGATTCTATTGAAATCCCAATCCTCTAAGTATATCCTTATGAACTACCTGGGTGAAATGTAAATGCAGGTGATGCTGGTCCACCTCATGGCAATTTTTCTAGGTCTGAGGTGGTGCAAGATTGACTCCTGCCTGCAATGCTCTTTAAAATGTACAGCAAAAGGGAATTGCTGGAAGACGTTTGCCTGGACTTTTTGGATTAAGTGTCATTAGTATGCTGGTATCATTCAGCCTTATTTCCCCCTCTCCTCATATCAGTGGATGCAGTGGATTAGCTAAACAAGCTGTGATGGGGGATCCATTTATGCATAGATTTGCATTTATCTTTATAATGGATGGGCTTTAACGTGAATGGCCTGTAACCACAATGCATACAACGAGGGTGTATTTTCTGCTAACATGGATGCCAACACAATGCCAAAATGAATAGAACACTTCTACTAGACTTGTAAATTACTTGCAGAACATTGCCACGAATGTTCTGAAAAAGTATTAGTACACAGTCCTATCGCTATTCAGATAGTCCCATTGTGTGGAATTTTCCTCCTTCCCTTCACCAGTTAGCTCAGTCGTGGCAGCTCAATCAGGAGGGTTATTAGGAATTCCCTGAAAAAGTTTTGCTTACATAGCAGCTATGAACTATGAGAAATGGCAATGTTTCTGATGAAGGCTGGGATAACGCCACTCAGGTTAAATGTAAGAAAACTGAATTCTACAGCGAAATTGCTACTAACAAAAATGAGCCTTTCTGATCTAAAGAAATCCCAGCACAGAACATTATGACACAATGGAGCATTGTGTGAAGCATGCACTTTGTTCACAGGAAGGGAGTGACATTTAAAAACAAGTAGGCAACCTGACACATTTTGGTGTTGCTGGGAGCCAATTTATAGCAACGGGCACAAGCGATCTGTCTCTCGTGCTGCAAGAGGAGTAAGCTCATCACCTATCTGTCATAAACAGGCTCTGCTTGTTAGCCATGGAGGTGCTTCCCACTTAATTTTTTTCTGAATAATAAAGCGTATACCTACTTTGCCATGACATATTGTTGTGAAATATTACATATAAATATATATTTATGTACACATTTTCATGCGATTGTTTTTAAAAATTGCACATCATGTAGAAATTGGAGTAGAATGAATGCATGTGAAACTGACTCAGACCAGCAACAGTGTGAAACATCCCGGACTTCTGAATTGAACTTCTGCCCTGATTTTAATGGACTAGGGCAAAGGAATTCCAGAAAACATTACCTTCCTATAGCCTAAATGCTCTCCTCAGATGTCTTTCGCAATTAATCTTAAGTAATTATTCTGTTCAACCTCTCTCTTCATCCAACTATTTTCTATTACATAGTAGGAAAACAACAATGACACCAACGAGTTGGTCTTAGGTCAGTTTCTGGGGCAAAGCTAAAGAAACATATTGTTCAATGCTTCTGTTTTCCTTGTATGGAAAGCCATTTAGGAACAAAAACAAAATACAAGGTTTTTACATAAAATGTAGGTGAATTTGTTTGCAATAATTTTGATATCATGCAACATTGCAAATAGGCACCTGTATTTATGGGTGTAAAAAGGAAGAAAATTTTCCTTCTTTAATCATCTTGAACACTGATAGAGATGTGCTTTATTTGATTAGAAAAAAATGTAGAACCAGGATCAACCCGGGTTCCAAGGGGCACTGCTGTTATAGTGTTGATGTGGCATTTCCTATTCTGTGGGACTGTAACTCCCATTCGCCCCAGGAAGCATGGCCACTGGAGTGCACCATGACAACTGACTGGGTGCAGACGTGAGATGGGATGGAACTCATCCTCCTTCCTACTCTGCTGATTCTTTTACTACCCATTCCACTTGTAGGTAAGGAAAGTAAGGGTAGAGAAGCTGGTAGATGGTGAACTGTTGAACAGTGGTTCCTCATCGTCATCCTTTCAGACTGGCTCAGAAAATCCACCAGCTTGTTTCCGGTTTTTGGGAAACCAATCAGTTCATTTCTGGGTCAGTCTGAGGAGAGTCTGGGACAGTTTTCCCATCTGTAATGAAAAAGAATATATTTACTGTTACCCACTGACTAATACTGCAGTCTTTCCTTGGTTTATTCAGAAGTAAGTCTCCTTGCGTTTCATAAAAGTGCATTGAATTGGGCTCATAGACATCTGTGGGAAAACAATGCAGGGGCCAGAGGAAGGTGCATCCCAGTGGATCAGGCAGATCAAATTCTAGTACTAACAGTTGGTTGAAAATGAAGGAACAAATAAGGGCTGCAGATAAGGGCTGTATCTTTATGAGACACTAAACACTTACACAAGCATACATCCTAAGTACAGCAGTAACACTCATTTCATTTTTTGTATTTTTTTCTCTGCCTTGTGTGGTCCAGAAATCTGGTTTATAAATATTTAAATAAAGTATTTTAAAATTAATGTAATTAGAGATGCTATTTTATCAAATGGTTGGCTCTAGAAAGAAGGGAGAAAGGGAATAAGGAGGCAAAAGAAAGGAAAGGAAATATTTATAAAAGAACATGGATGGGTGAAAAACACTGAATGCACTGAATGTTTAGAAGTGTAAATCATTTCTTTGTGATTGTTCAGACCAACTGATTTGACTAATTGGATAACTACCATTTCAAGTTTGCAACCTGTATTGCCCACACAGAAGCACATTTAACATTTTTGTCACAGAAACCAAATCTAAAATTCTTAGTTCTGATAACCATAAAATTAGTTTCCCTTAAATCATTTTTTTTAAATCAATAGGACAAATTAATTATATTGAATAGTCTTCACTGATTGCAATGAGACTGACTTTAGTTGAATCAAGGACTTACCTTTAGGCCTTTCCCCATGAGCTATAAATTCAATTGGTGACTATAAATGTCAGTTTCTTTATGTAAGATAGTGGGGACTTTTATTATTCAGGTTCTACCAGAAGAGTGGTGAAGAGGTCACTGAGGTTCAACAGGTAATGTTGTAAATTTCCCAAGGGTCCAAAAGACAAAATAATTTCTTGAAAGCATGCCAAAGCATCACAGCCTTCAACTTGTTAGAAAGATTGTCAGAGATCATGGTCTTGAAATTGCCTTCCCCAGTCATTGAGCAGGAAAGGCATACCTTTGCAATGCGAATGAATCTGTTTACTTTATTGAAACTGTTTTGTTCATAGGAAAAGAAGCCTGGCTACTTTCTGACAGGCTCTGTAGTACTGAGAGAAAAGAACTATATAAAACTCATGGCAAGAAATGTTTTATATGTTGCAATGCTGCAAACATTGCAAATTCTACCTGCACTTTATATTCAAAGAAGCAAAATAGCACTGTTTTCTTTAAGTGCACGGCGGGATTTTAGCATACTTGAACACACCATACTCTTCAAGCACATATTTTATTTGAGAACATACATGGATCTTATACCCCATTTGGGAGGCATAACAGCCTAGAAGTATTGTGATATATGGCAGCTATTTCTGTGTTTAAACAAGCTATCAGTCTTTTGGATTTCTATCCAGCCATATTACTACTGCATGCAGCATAAACATCTTGCAGAGGACCAGAAAACGGTACAGGGAGTTATTTTTAAGCAAGCTAGGTTTTACTTTCTAATGGAGACCAGGTCAAGAAGATTCAGTGCTCAAGTTCTCTAGCAAAAAGGCAACTGAAATTCTAATTTGCTTATTTGATAAATAATGCACTTCATGTTCTTCCCCCTCCCAATTTTGTGCAATTTGATCATTATTTAAACATAGGAGCATATGTTGATTGTGGAGACTTGCATATCAAACAAGAATATAGTCGATTTTGCAGGAAAAGTCATGCTCCAAACAAAACGAGGGGAAACTAGACAAGGAACCCAGTCTCCAGTTAGCCACACTGAATAAATGATGAAAATCCATTGAAAAACATGCGTGTTAGCAGACAGCCTGTTTGGCTGTATAGAAAGTTCTCTGTATCTGTGTGTGGCTGGTGGCAGGGAGAAATATTTATGGACTTGTTTTTGACACTGACCTGAATAAGCCGGCTTCTGTTTCTTCCGCATGCCATGCAAACTCTCAGAGACCAACCATGTATATCCTCGCTAATGAATCAGATCTACTGACACTATATTTTTAAACAGATCTCCAAAATTATAGTCAGAAGTCAGTCAGTCTCTCTCTCTCTCTCTCTCTCTCTCTCTCTCTCTCTCTCTCTCTCTACATGAATGCTGTTCATAAGATGGCAGGGGGCATAGTGACAGTATGGATTAGTGGCTAGGGTGGCTAGGATTGGAGAGTTATTTGTCCTGACCTCTACTCTCCATCATAGCTTGCTGACTGACCTTGTGACAGTCTCTCTCTCTCTCTCTCCTCTCCCCAGCCACCCTTGCTTATTCACTCTCTTGCTCTCTCTTAGTCTTAGGAATCTCACAGGGCTGTTGTAAGACTAGAAGTCATGCCTGTTGCCAGGAGCTTCTTGGACTAAAGGCAGGAATTACTATAAATGTAACAAACAAGTTAGTTCTTCTCAGGATTCTGGAGCAATTATTGTATGTTTCAATGTCTGCAAAATGTTGCATGTTGAATATCCAGGAAATAATAAAGCAATGGCTTTATTGTATTTATTTACAACATATACAGATCACCCAACATTGAAAATGTCCTCAGGACAGCTTACAGCATTAAAAACTCTATTAATTATCCAAGGACTATAACAGTAGAAATGACAATAAAAATGATACAGCATAAAACTAGGAAAGCGGAAAATAAATGTGGACTAAATTTTGGAATCTTATGTATTTCTACTCCATTATTTTCAATGGGATATACTGGGGGATGTGTGTAAAATTGCAGTGCAAAACTGTTACATTTTGTAATTTTTTTTAAAGAAAGGATATTGCCATTGTTGCTCATCACCAAAGTAATTACCTCTGAAATGGAAGATCCATTGTTCAGTAGTTCTAAGTTTTTGAATTGCACCCTCTCCCTAGAATTCTGTAAAGAAGGAACTAAGACCCACTGAGCCTGTCAGCCTAAGAAAAGTTGCTCAGATCTTTCTCAAAGAGCAGTGACATGCTTTTCTGCATTGCTAAGGGCCAGAGCTCAGCAAGTACTTCACATGAATTATCTTTAAAATATTAATCTCTCACAAACAGCAGGAAATAAGTTACAGCAAATCCATTTCCAGACTGTTTCAACAGGTTGATTTAATGCAGTCCTTTATTGCAATATTTTATGGTGTTATATTGCATGAAATATCAAACTTTTTCTTAAGAACACATCAGGGGTTTTCTGTTTCCTCCCTTCCCCCTCCTTTTTTGTATCCTTGCAAGCATGATTGTGTGTGTGTGTGTGCGCGCGCGCACGCGCGCGTGTGCGCGCGCACTGTCCATGGAAAACTAATTTAGTTGTATTAATGAAAAGGAAGCAAAATGTGATTGAAAATGTAGTACGGAATTATAGTTCATTAATTCAAGTATGCAATTTTCCACACTCCTGATCTCCCACTGATTTTTGCACACCCTTATAGGTCCTGCTAAATGCCAACAAAAGGAAACCCAATTGTGCTGTTATTTCATGTGTGCCAGTGGCAGCACTTCAAAATGAGATAGAAACATTATGAAAGGGTTTTTCCAGTGAATGCTTCACTATGTGGCCTTGTTAACATTTCTTTGTTGTCAGAAATTGATCAATCACAGAGCTCCTGACAACCAAGGCTATGACAGTTTCTCATTACTCAGCCAATACCATAGTAAAATATGACACTTGTAACAATTGAAGATGATAATTCGGAGCACCTAATTAGGCACGATGAATTGTGCGCATGCTTGAATAGCTTTTTTTTTTAAAAGAGGTAATATATATGTATTTGCTGCTAGGATATGTGCCATCCACTCCATCATTGCCATTAAAGAGAAAGGCTAATTGAGAATAGTATGCTGCTATATTTAGATGCTGATTCAGTCAGAATCTTTAGGGGCATTTCCTTTCTGTGCATTGAAATAAGTTAATATTTTAAAAAATCATATATATGCTTCTGTCTAAACTCATCCACTAAATCTAAACCATTTCTATATTAATAAAAGTTCCTTCTTGCTTTCAAAATATATGAAACCAGAAATATTTGTGATTAATGTGCCTCTAGTTTTTGGATTTTTTCATCCAAACATAGTATTTTCATATGCATGTGCTTCAAAAAGCAAATTGAACGTTAACAATAATCTACTCTATCCCTGTTTTATAAGGATGCAGACCTAAAGGAATAGTCTAAGGAAGCATTCAGCAGTCTCCAGATATTCTAGATGCCAGGTCTAGAGCTTCAGGTTGCCTGGCCAATGGTCAGCTGGAGAGCACCCGATTTTGGAAGCCTGCACTAGAGAGTAAATCAGTTTGGATAATATGGGACAGGCTTCAAAATTAGCATGCTGTCATATTTATCATTTGTTTAAACCTTCCTGTTGCCATCACATTCTTTTTTGTATATTATTCTGATTAGTATTATTATGAGGACAATTGACTGCCAATATAGTTGCAATCCTATATCCACTTACCTGGGCATAAATTTCATTGAATCCAATAAGGCTTACTTCTGCATAGACAGGTATAGGATTGCACAGAATACAACATTCCTAAGAAGTCTTACATCCACACACGGTCTTACATACACACATGTGCACACAACTTTATTTGGGAGGATATCACATTGAATTCAAAGTTTGAGGACTCTTAATCGCTAAAAAGATAATGGCCAAGTTATCTCAAGTTCCTTAATACTCATGAGATAAGAGAGAGATTCTCTGATAGATCAGTGCCTAGATGACAGGAAGTAGAAATAAACCACAATGGAGAGAGGTTAATAATGGCGCATCTGAAGGACCTGTACTGAAATGTGATGGTAAACGGGAAAGTTTAACTAAAACCAAGAATGATTAATAAGACAGCATGCTTATTTCAAAGCCTGTACTGAAATTATGCTTTTTAACTTGCTCATAAATGATTAGATGAAGATACGGATGGATTATTTATCAAATCTGCAAATGACAAAAAGCTAGGAGGGATGGCCAGTGCCACAGAAGCAGAAGCAGTATTCAAATAGATTTTGATAGATTGGGAAAGTGTGCTAAAACTAACAAGATGAAATTTAACAGAGATGGAATTAAGTGTTGCATTTAGGTACAAAGCAATCAAAGGCACAAGCAGAGGATGGAGCAAACTTGGCCTGGCAGCAGTGCCTCTTGTGAGAAATGCAATGTTACTGTTTCTAAGTGTTAAGGGTGAAAAACAGGAATAGGACAGGATCATTGAAGTCTGTTGGGGCCACGAGGCTTGAGAATGGTATCATGTAAACAAGTTGTACTAAGAGTAATAGTGTTTCTTACATCAAAAAGTCCTGAAAAATACCAGAGAGGGTAAAAGTGGGGGGGGGGGGCAGTGGTAAAACTGTCACCTTCAGTGGAGGAGAGCAGACAATGGATTACTTTACAACTGGCGATAATGAGCCTGGAGAAAGGCCTGTTCTCATTATCTCATCCTCCCCACAAGATTTAAGAAACATTTTGGCGTCAAGAAAAATTCTCAAGGCCAAGCTGTCCTGCTGAACTTTTAGGCATAGAGCGCAAGCGTAGCAAGTTTATGAATAGTAACTGACACACCTCTCATAGGTAACAGGCTCATTAGCATGAACATGGGATGTATGAGCGGGAGGGGGGAACATACTAAGGAGTAGTATGATATAGGCGGATGGGGAAGATTGTGACTTCTTAGCAACTAGCCAATGGCAAAGTGGGGATAGTGTTGAGCGTCGGGGAAAGGAATGTATATAAACTCACTGAGGTTTGAAATAATTGCTCTTTGTTTCTCAGACTACTGAGGCATTGAGCCAGCCTTTGCAAACGCTTTTTGTATGGAATAAACTGCTTGTACCTACTCGAATCCTGTCTCAAGGAGTTTTAAATCTCACACTCTGAAAAGGGCCTAGCCTTCTTAGCAGATCATAAGCTGGATATGAGTCAGAAGCTTGATACAGCTAAACAGTTTTGGTCTGAAAAAGAAAATATTTAAGGGAGGTATGATATCAGTTTCAAATATCTGAAAAGCTATCATGCAGAGAAGATAAAGTACCATTGCTCTCAGTTGGTCCAAAAAGCAGGACTAGAATCAGTGACTGGTTGCATGGGTGGAAATTTGAACTAAACAGCAGAACCTTCCAAACTTTTCCACCACTTTTAGGCAGTGAAAAAATTCTCCCAGGAAGCAGTGGGTTCTCCTTTGAGTCATGAACTCAATTGGTAACTTTGGACCAGTCACAGACCGTCAACCAAATCTCACAGGGTTGTTGTTGTGATGATAAAAATACAGGAGAAGAAATCTTCAGAATCTGCCTTGGGTTCCTCACACGTGGAAAACAGGCAGTACATAAATGCAATATGAGAATGAATAGTAATCTGACTCCAGTAAAATTTAGGTTTAGCAAGCAAGCTCTAGCACATTTAGTGGTTCTTCATATTTTTTAAAGGACATAATTCCAATATTGTGTGTTCATAGTTTGGTTCATTTTAGTTTAAATGTTCATATCTTGCTTTTCTGTAAATATAATCAAAGTGGCTTATAGTAAAAAATAGAAAATGCATCAAGATAAAAAAATAAACAAAATTAAGGCAAACTAGGTTATAGGGCAGTCGTGGTGAAGTCCTCCACATCTTTTTCTCCCAAGCCTTCTGAAAATTTGTTTCATTAATCCCAGTTACATGGGAATATTTTGGTCTGGTTTTAGTTCCTCATTTTTATGTATTTAATTTGGTTGACATATCTTATAATTCTGGCCTTTATATCTGCATCTGTGTTTTGTGTTCATTCTGTATTCTACCTTTGATTAAACTTCATTGAATTATTATACTTTGCATATTATAATACCTAGAGAATCTGTTTTATACACATCTTATAAATACAAATTAAAAATAAATGAAGTTACACATTACTAGTAATTCTTATTGACTAGCAAGGAAAATAGAATTCACATTCCCCTCTACACAGTGATGCTCAGTTCTATGGAATTATTTCTTCCCCCAGAGATGTATGGATTTTATAAATAAATAGATAAATAAATACATCTCTGTGTGTTTTGCAACTTGTTAGGCAAGCTTCATGTCACTGTCCAATTATTAATGGAATTGGATTGCTTTAACCAGCATTTAGTTGTTGTGCTAATTTGTTAACTAAATACATTAGTGCATTTGTATTAATTTGAATTACCAAATCCTCTCATCCCACAAGTCTGTGGAATCTATGTCATTTGGACAAAGCTGGTCCACTGTGGAATCTGCAGCCATAATTCATAGAAATCCAAACTCCCTGAATCTGCTGTGATTTCTCTCACATCCACATTCCTCCTTATGCATGCCTAACTCTGCGACCACGGCTTTCTTGCAAGAAGATCCAAACCTGTCTCTTCTTTCTAGCTCAGAATCTAAGCACCTGCTAAACAGAGATGAAGTGAAATTGTATCTCTTATACTTAGTATAAATATCATGTACTGTATTTTATTTTTGCTTTGCTTACTCATGAAGAAGTACACGGTTGTGGAAGGAAAGCTTTCTAGTTAAATAAAAAAAAAATACAAGCTTTATTTATGCTAAATAAACATGGTTGCTACCCTTAAAATGAAAAGATGAAAAGGGGTATGAAAAGGAAACTATAAGGATGGCTATAATCGTTATTCATTTTATTTCCTATAATTATATAATGGACGATAATTCATAAGTGAAAGAGCTTGGAGTGAGTTATGAAGGTCATTCTTTATTTTCCTCATATGTGGAAAGAAATTGTATTATAATATATTGCTGAGCTGTCAAATACATGTTTTATTTATGCCACACTATATATGGAAGAACCAAGAGTTCAGTGCAGTCCACTCAAGCATAGAACTAGAGTACAAAAAGTTTGCCATAGGACATAGGAAGTTCTTTCCGCAAATGCTCAACCTTTTTCTAGGTTTGTCCAGAGATGTAGACAAGATTGGGGTCCTGTCCATGCCTCCCTTACCCTTGTCCCAGCCCATTTCTTCACATCCATGACAGAGCAGAGGAAACAAGCTGAACAAGATGAGGTGGCAACAAGAATCTCTAAACCATCCATCAATCAATTAGCACTGTACTTCCATTGAATGAAATCGTTTTGTTTCAAATAGTTTTAACTTGCCTTGTTTTTAATATAATATTTAGACACAAAAAGCCTTGTCCAGATGTTTTGCCAGAGCAAAAGTTTCCAATGCATGTCATCAGCAAAAGTCTAACAGTGACATCCCTCCTCCTTCCAGCTTGTGCCAAAGGTTCATTAAAATCATGAGGATTGGAACATATAGGCTATTTATATATTTCAAGTTTGTATATGCCATCCAAGATCACAGTTCCAGAAGGAATTCTAAACATAAGGTACATTAGGGAAACAGTTGGATGGCTAAGGATTTTGGATCCTAGGCTGTGGTAGTGATAAAGGGTGTAAAGCAGGGTCTCAAACTCGCGGCCCCCAGGCCAGTTGCCGGGACAGGTGGGGCATGGGGGAGGGGTCCTGTGGCCTTCAAAGCGCCGGCGGTGCCCGGGCCGGCGGCGGGATGAGCGGCCCACCACCACCGCGGTGGTGGAATACTTGATGCGGCCCAGCCTCACCCAGGCTCTACTTCCAGCAGCCCCCAGGTAAGTTGAGTTTGAGACCCCTAGCGTAAAGACACAGGGAACTGAAATGTAACAAAAGAAGGAGTGGCAGAAATTAGACAATCAAAATGGAAAGATAAATTGAGGTTGTGGCAGTTATCAGTTAGAAGAAGGGCAGCTGGTGAAAGACAAGGGGTCGGGAATATTGAATTAGGATGCAGAGAGACTGTGAAAATAATTAGAGGCCAGAGCAAGTTACTTTGGTTAGTGATTAGAATTGGAAGTAGGGTTTGAATCAGGACAGAAGTTACTGAAAGCAAAGATATGGAGACCAGTTTTAAAGCCATTATTATTAATACTATCTATCAGCATTTTTCTCCTTTGAATGTTGATCTGCTGGTGTCTTTTTTAAAAGGCATAAAACTTCCTCTTTGTGGATTTTAACTACTTGCATAGCTCAGCCCACATGCTGAGAATCTAAAGAGGAGAGTCCTACTACTCTGTATACTCTGTATACTACTCTGTATAAATCAGTAGGCAGCTGGTGTTTTGTGGACATCTTGATCTTACTGACCTCTGGGAGAGAGACCTTATGGGGAATCCTTAGATGCATCAGAGTAAGGATGATGAGTTTTTCTGAATCTGGAATTGGGCATGATGCAATTGTCAGAATTAAAGAGAAGCTGTCCTCTTCTCTGAACCATGAGAAAGGTATAAGATTTGGGTTGTACAGTCTGTATTCTGGCAAAATGGAGATGGGGCTATTTAGGAAAGGCAGTTAATGAAAAGCCAGAAGGAGAAAATGCTGTTGTAAGAGAGACAGTGCAGTGTGATGGTTGCTGTGTTGGCTGGGACCATTCTAGAATTCACTCAGCAAGAAAATCACTGGTGGTATTGGAATACTCACTCACTCTCAGTCCAAACTATCTCATGGGGGTTTTGATTCTTTTGTTGTTGTTGTTGTTTGGTTGGTTGGTTTTGTTTTTTTGAGGATCAAATGGAGTTATGTAAGTTGCCTTGGGTTGCTTACAAGAGACAAAAAGACAGGATGGAAGTATAATCAAATAAATAGTAATCAAGATAGGAAATGACAGGACTGTAATTTGCAGTCTGTCTGTTGTGCTTCTGATTAAGCGAATTGGACTTCTGATGTGTAACACCTAGACATCAACAGATCCAGGGGCAAGTGTCTTTGGTAGGCATGATCCCTGCTGGCACCTTTTGATCGATTTGGAGAATGTGGGAGTCCCTTCCAAGCACCCCACTTTCTTCATACCTTAATGTCCACCTCTGTCCAAACTCTGTGCTGGTGGACTAAGAGGGACTGATGGAGACCACAGATATCTGTCTAGCAACCTGAGCCAATATTTGTGAATCCATGTCTATGCCAATTGTTTAAGAAACAAAAAAAGAACAGAATTCTCATGTGGAAAAAGGAGGACCTTTTTGAATGCTGCCAATTTTTCCTCTGTAGATGTAAGAGGGCCTGTAACTAGAGAGTAACAGAGACAAAAAGATTTATTTTCTCCTTCCCTTCAGACTACTCATTCATTGTGCTTTCTGAGTGGTGTGATTAAGTGACAGGAAAATTCAGTGTCTCTTTTGTAAAACATTTAAGTTGCTTAGGGAAAAATGCATTACAATGCAATTTCTTATGACATAAAGGAGCCACTGAAACTGACCCCGGTCTGACTTATTAAATCCTGGCACACGTCTGACTTAGTGAAAAGTGCAAACTTTAATGGTTGACCTATTTTCTCTTTAGATCTGTAGAAATGGGTGTGCATTTGTCCTGCATACTAATTAAAGTGGGTGAAAGAATGATTTATGGAAATAGGCTTGGGATACACATAGAATGTAAAAGATCGTATAGTTTAACTCAACAGAATTCATCTCATTAACCAGAAAAAAAACCTTTAAAATGTTAAGGTGCCTTGAAACTCTAGCTTTATTTCTCATTAGTGAATAAATCTGTGGACTGCTTTGCCATAGATGCAGCATGAGTTCAGTACTTGCCACAGTTTGCACTATTTATTTTTACAAAAAATAATCTTAACATTTATTGTCATATAAATTACTAAAGACAAAGAGAAACATGGTTAGATTATGTAATTCAGGTTTACATAGTCACTGGTAAAGCTTCACTAATTGGTATCATTTTAAGAGATTTCCTTATTTACAACAATTATATGCTTGCCTCATCCGAACAGATTCAGGAGTGGTGAGCAATAAAATGTGACCTGTTTTAGATATGGCCTAGGACATTATCTGTGTAATTCTTGCTACAAGGAGGATGGGTAGGGCAAGTCTTAGTTTTTTCATTTTTTAGACTGGTTTTTTGCCTTGGTGTCACATGTCATCTAGATTGAGTTATTGCAATATATCTTACACAGGGTTCATTTGAAGAGTCTTTGGAAATTCCGATTGGTTCTAAAAGTGCCAAGGCAAATCCTGGGAAGTTCTCATATCACACCTATCAATTGTTCCACATATGTTTCCTCCCCACACCTAGATCTGCAGGACCCCTCCTCCATGGCCAAAGGATGTCTTATGGATAAAGATACAGGTGAAGGCGATGGGAGAAAGGGCCTTTTCCATGGCCACACCTAAATTGTGGACTATGATCCAGGTGGCAAGGCTGGCACCCATTACACAGCAATGCACCAATTTAGTCAGACTTCATTCTATTTGGCAACTTTTATCTGGTGCCTTTGTTTTACTCACTTCATCTATATGTAATTATTATATTCTGCTTGAGATTTTGATGCTAGGAATGTGTTTAGAATGGGCAGAAATGATGAGCTGTGCAGAAGTTACTCAAGGAAGACTTTTTCAAAATCGCTATATTTTCAATGGCATTCTACCCATATATTAGGATTAGGGTTGTGCACCAGGATAGGGTTAGGACTGGGAAAATGTGGTGGAAAAATGATGAACTTGTTTTCTGTTATTATATTTAAAGTTGTCACCATCTTTACTACATTGCATTTATATCCTGCTTTTTTATCTCTTCCAAGAAGTCCAACATAGCCATCTTCTTCTCCATTTTACCTTCACAACAACAACTCTGTACTAGAAATAATATATATATAAAATGTAGTAGTAGCAGCAGCAGTGGCAGCAGCAGCAGAAGTGGTCATTGAAATTTCTGATTTAGGTATCTATCTATATTCTCTTAGATACTTTAGTAGGGGTGTGCATCAGATTCTGTCAAAGACTGAGCTAAATTAGACTCCTTTGATTGTTTTTGGTTTCCTGAAGCAAAGATGGGTTCCTCCAAAATGACCAGAACTGGAACTGGAACTTGTATGAGGCTCTTTGCATGATTTAGCTTTGGAAAGGTATATAGGATATCCAAGATTGTGTCTATTGCTTTACTTCTCTAAAAGCTGATAGGTAAGGGAGTAGGGTAGAGTGACTGCCAGAGGAGGTTAAGATTATGTGGGCCATTTTGGATTGGGCCATTGTTCCAACTACTCTGTCAAGGTCCAAATTGAGTCTTGTGGCTGGTGCATACTCTGGATTTTAGGCATTTTGTCAAGCTAAATGTTTAGAATGCACTGAAAGCTAAACATTTTAATATAACAGGGCAACCAAAAATAATTTTTGCTTAATGCCAGGTGCCTCATATTGAATTTAATTATTTTGATTAATTTCCAAAGAAAACTGAGCTGTTTATCTGAATGTGATATATAACAGCATGTTACTATTACCTGAAACTTACAAGATCAAGATTTTCCTATAGTAACTCTAAGAATACAATACTTAGCTGTACATGATAGGAAGACAGTACTACTAAACTGTATGTGGAATGTCGGAAGGGCTCCTACGGCTCTCTCGGGCCATTATTCCTAGTCAACCACAATGGGTTGCTTTGAGTAAGAATGCTATATCATGAGGTAGAGAGGTTAGCTAGACCTGCTGAGCCAAAGGAACCTGCCATCTGCTCTGATGCAGTGGCAAAAAACATGGAAAGCTTAACAGTTTGCCGTTAAACTTTAAATTCTATTTGCCATTAGGGTAAAATGGCAGATGCTTTTCCAGAACACCATTTCCCTCATTTGTTCCATAGTGCTTCACTGTGTACCTCCTTCTCAAAGCAAAGGAAGAAAAAGGGACAAGAAAGACGGGGGAAATAAGAGGAAAAAGCAATGAGCCTTTGAAGCTTACAAGTGTACCGCAGGGAGGTAAGGAAGATGGTTATAGTGGGCACAGTGATCCAGTGAGGTGAAGCAAGCAGCACCTGTTTGCCATTTGCGGGCCTAAATGTCTTGACTGAACCCTGTTGTTGCCCATACAGTGGGAACAAGGAAGGAAAAAAATCCTATGTTTTCCTATGTGCTGAGTAAAACTGTACACAAATGTTTTGCCACGCCTTGATCAGAATTTGGTAAGGACTCATTCTGGGGCTAAATCTAGACCAGGAACTTCTAAGTAGGAATCTTGGATTTAGAACATGATTGGCCATGCGTATGTTATGATTTCTGTCATTGAAAACAAATTTCTTGTGTCATTTGCTGTGTTAAAATACTCTGTCAGCTGTATCAGCAGCCTTAACAAGTTTTATAGTAGTTTGACAATAAATTATATTCTGAGTAATAGTAAGACTATTTTGCTAGGCAAATATGTGTATTAGAATTAAAAAGATTTTATGCAAACTCCCCTTGGATGTCATAATCTGAATCTTTCTATTATCATGGTCACTGCACCTGAACAAATTGATTTGAAGTTGCAATGAAGAGCAACAGTGACACATGCTAAATATTGAGTTTCCACATAAAGTGACACACAACTTGAGAGATCTAATCTATAACAATTACCTAAGCAAATCACTGATCCGAGCTGAATTTTAATTTTGATTTTTCAACCCTTATGCATGCAAAATGTGTGGATAGTGTTATTATATGGTTTAGGCTTGAGATGGTCCTGGGCATAGTTGCATTGGATGGACTCAGGAGTTTCCTGTTGCAGTTCTTGTTAGGGAGAGACAAAGTTCTTGGTTAGCTTCCCAAGCTTTCCATGATGTGGCCATACAAAAATCAAGCTTTAAATCAACTGGTTTCTAACAGGACTAAGAAAATAGCACAGCTCCTTGCACTAGAAGCCTTCCTTCATTTCTCCAGAAGTCTCCACAAGGAGGAAGTAAGCTCACTCTTTAATGGTAGGGGACAAGAAATTATTAATCATTTACCTTTGCTAAAGAAGCTAAAAGCACAACTGTGACATCAACTTTCCATGATGGGCATTGCCTTGTGGGAAATAAAACATGGCAGCTTCCCAGAGCCAATCAGACTCAAGCAACTGCTCAGTTCCTAGCCTATCAACACAGTGCCAGCACTATTAGACTCATCTGGGGGAGACTAGGTGGCTTGCAGCTTGCAGCACCACCAGTTCTAGCATCCATGTAAAACAGCCCTAGTAGTGGAAGGAGATGGGTGCAATGCCAGAAAAGATGGCTGCATGGGCCAGGCAAGATATCAACCCTGGTGTGCCACACGATCTTCAACAGCAACCTAAAGGTTCTGTATCTAGGTCTTCTCATAAAATCATATAAGTTAGTTCAGGGAAGAATGATAGTAAGCCCTGTTACACCTAGATCTTGCCGAGTGTAAGAGTCTAAGATCATGCATGATGCTACCAATTTCTGTATAAAGTGAAGGACAAGGAAATCTGCTAAAAATGGGGAACTACAGAGTTCTTGTCTAATTACTCTTTAGTCCCTTATTGACTGATTTTATCTTCCACAATGAAATGTACAGCATGGGATATTGAGGTTGGTTTCCAGCCCACTATAGAGCTGTTGTCTGAGTGTTTTCAGAGGCTGGTGGCTGCACCAATACCAGGGAAGGGAAGGGCTATGATGAAAGCCCACAGAAACTTGGCAGCAGCCCTATTACAAGACTTACAAAACACTTGCAGGACAGCAAATCATGCTTAAAATCAGTGTGAAGCATGCAGTCTCAGTGGATTGTTTCACCATGCTGTTGTGCATCTATACATGCAATCTCCAAACACACACACACACACACACACACACACACACACAAATTGGCAGTGCGAACAGGCCTTTAGACAGAAGGACTCCTTAGATACTATGGATGGTAGAAGCCACTGTTCATGAATTAATAAAAGACATCTACTTCAGATCCAGATTCTAGTGTTCTGTATTCAGAACCCAATAATATTACAGCATCAATTTTTTGTTTCTTTAAAAGATACAAGAAAGAAGAAAAATGCCACTAGATGCTAGCCTAAGCAGGCAAAGATTCCCATGGAAGTCATCATCGAGTTTGCACTCACACATGGTGACTTCTAACAATGACATGTTCATTCTTTCTTTAGAAATTCAGGAAACACTTTCCACATATTGGTATTCCTTCACTGTTTTCATTGGAAACAGTTGGAAACAGGAGAGCAGTGGAGTCTATTTTTTTTCCTGCTGTCAACTAGTTACAAATGAAAAGGTAGGGAGGATTTTGATCCATTGACTTCTGAAGAAAAAGGCATCAAAGCTTTCCATTTCCAATTACCTTAACTCACTATAATACAGGTGTGGAAACTCTAAGAGACCCTGTCGACCCTGGATTAATAAAACTTTGGTTCTTTTCTGATATTATGTATCACATGATACTTGTGATAAATTAAAAATCTCAGATGGGATAGTCAACTATTTTTATACATGTATCTTCCATTCATATATGCATAAACTATTATGAAAGTCACAGAAGAAAAGAAAGAAGGAGAGAAATGGAATGAGAAAGCTGAACAATTTAACATGTGCTGTACTATACCAGCACATTTATTTTTAGCATTAAACCCCTCTCTTCATAATTTTCTCCCAGTATGGGAAAACAAATGAACTAAATATTAGAAAATAAATCAGTTTTCAGGAAAAGATGCATTTTCCTGGATGCACTGGTCACCACTGTGCCAAGAGTTACTTGGGATACAGTTTATACTGACAGCAATAGGTTCACTTCTAAGGTAAACCAGAGTCCATTTTCCAATAGAAATGGCATCAGTAACTGATCTGTTTTTATAATAGGCAGATTTGCTAGAAGCATGAAGTTAATGTTTTTCATCTGCATTATTTCAAATGATTGGAATCACAGAATGACAATACAGTTAATCAAAAGAGGTAGAATGTCTTTCTTTTAGGCATACTAAAGTCAATTAAGCATACTAAAGCATTGTTAGTTTAGCAGCCACAGCAACAAACACATGATATTTTATTCAGATTATAATTCACAGGATCCTCTGTTTTGGATTCTCTCAGGCCCCTTATCTTTTATTAAAACAAAACTCTCTTTGATTTGCTAGACAGCTGAGGCAATTGATTATCCATTGCTAGAGATAAACTTGAAAACTACACACTTACCTACCACCTTTTAGCAACTCCCATCAAGAACATTATGGCTTGTTTAGTCCTTATCTGTCTGGACTGTCATTCTTCCAGAGAGTTGTTAGCTTATTGAAGAGATAAAGCTTTTTGCATCCATGTCAAAAGTTGGTCCTCTTTTCCAGCTATTCCAATATACCATGTAAGCCATGCATAATGGAACTGACTGGATCATAACTAGGAGGCTGAAATTATTACAAACGAGCTCAGTTTGGCTTATGCCAAATAATATATAATGCACTCAGGATGAAGATGTTAGCTTATCACTGTCAGGACAAAATGAACAAAAGCTTTGCTATAATATGGATGCTGAAAGCCTGGTGCTATAAGAACAGCTAAGGTGGTATGCTGAGCTGATCAGGAAACCATGTTACAAGTCCTGTTCCCCAGGCACACCTTAGAGATGCTAATGCATGCCTGTCCTGAACTTCTTCTTTTTGGGTTGCTTGTCTAAATCCATTCAGCCCTTTTGTTTTTACCATCATGTAGCTCTAGCAAACTTGCTATGAGATTCCCCCACCCAACTTTGTAGTTCCTTCTGGGAACTACCCACATGTTGCATGTATATCCTGTATGTCTGAATAAGCTGTAATGTTCTTTTCATTTCTGCATGCTTGCATTCTCTGTTTCTTGACATAATCCAATGGGCTTGCCAGCAACCCTCCAAACATAGGAGATCATGGACATCCTACGCAGACTGGGCAAAGTGCAGAGGTGAAGGTTGCCTCCAGGCCCCGTCTGCTCTGCAAAGGAGCAAGGTGGCTGATTTCAGCCATCTACCTCCGGCACTTCTAATGGGGAGGGAAGTAGGATTCATTTCCTCCCCTCCTAAGCTACTGAACCACTTTTCCAAGGTTGCTGTTACAGCCTCAGAGAATCAGACAGCATACTTCTTCACAAGGCAGCTATGATAAGAAGAGGGGAATCTTCTCTTGCAGATCCCCAACTCTGAGGCTGGAACTCCTCCAATCTCAGACCTGGAATTTGAAAAATCCTTTGCTAGGAGATGGAGGATTACTCTTTAGTATAAAATGTTCCTGTGATGCACTATTGCATATTTTTTCCTGGGGGCTGGAATTGCTCCACTCATACATACTGTATGAAAATGCAAATTCAATTTAAATTGAAATAAATAATTTTCATTTCACTTCAGTTTCAGTGCAAACCAGTCCAAATAGTTCTGTTTCAATGCAAATAACCCCAGGTTTCTGGATAGCTTAAAATTCAGCACAATACAAAATAACTAATAATAGAAACCACATGCATAAAGATCAAAACCTGGTAACCATTATTCCCTACATGCAAGTCCTTCACTTTTACAGTTCACCTGGTTACCTGGCAAATGAATTTGTACCACCACAACTGAAAAATTGACTGAAAATAACAGAGCTATTTCTCCTTCAACCACAGGTTTTGCTTTTGAAGTGCATTTTGAAATTTTCTTGATTGTATACCATTTACTCTCTTGTCAAGTAAAAGAAAGACTTTCTCACCAGTTTCACAGCTTGGACCTGTGAATCCCTGTGGACATGCACAGACATTGGAAGCAATACAGGCTCCACCATTTCTACAACCATCTTTGCAAAAAGCTGAAACCATTAAAAAAATCATGTCAGGATTCACAGTTTTATTTTAAAAGCAACAACTTAATATTGAGTATTCCTTAAATAATGTGATAGTCTTTAGTGATACTGCTCCAGTTCACACATAGGACTGACAATTCCTGGGCTGTTTAATTCAAGAACTGAACCCAGAAGCAACAGGTTGTTCATGGGTTAAATAATCCAGAGTTAATGCAAAAATTGCCCATGGTTTCGTACTGGGTTTAACCCATGAACAACCCAGAATTGCTTGGTCTGGGCACCATGAACCACCAATAAATGACATTATTGGGTTGTTGATTAAAAGTAGAAGTGCATGGCCCATCCTACTCCACCCCATCCCCTATACACACTTGTCCTGTAGTTGCATTGAATTACATGTGAATGGGTCATTGTTCCAAGTTTCCTATATTTGTAACACATTTTCTCACTGCTACTGTCCATCCCATCATAAAAAAACAAGAAGAGCCATGCTGGATAAGACAAAAGACCTTAGAATTCTGAATTTACATGGTAGCCAATGATGTTTTGATGTTCCAAGATCTGAAGACATCAAAGCATCAGCATGCAATGTTTTTCATACAGGTCCTTTGCTGATGATAAGGATGACTGACTGAAAAAAAGTCGTAAACTCGCAGCTTCTTTGGCACTTTTATCCAATGGTGGAAGAGCAACATTAAAAAGCTCAAAACCACACAGATGCCTTGATTGTAGAATCGTGTCCATATAATTGGATCTTGGCAGAAGGAAAGTTTTCCATTTGAAAGACCACACAGTGGCTCTAACCATGCTTTTGTGGGCCATCAAGATGTTATACTAAAGGTTTAACTGAGCTTAGTCCCTTAATCATTTGTTTGTATAATAAATATTGCCCATTCAGCAGGTAGCAAGGTCAATATTTCTTTTACAGAATTTAGAGATTTCTATAATGCTACTAATTAGAAATTTTGGCCGCCACTCCAACAGTCTGGGAAGAAGAAATCCAAGTGCAAGGAAACTTTTAAGAGATATGAGGCAATCTATTGGCAATACATTTCTTACTGAACGGATTACGCCATTCAGTAAGCCATGTGCCAAAGAGTTGTAATTACCTGAAATTCTACAGTGCATCACTTGTATATGTGGCAAACATATGTTTCCTGCTCTGTAAGTATCTATGCTGACATTTATAATGGTGAATTATGGAATTATTTCATTTGGTGATTATCAGATGGTACTGCTTAAAGGCACTGCACCTCAATTATTAATATTTATCTTGCAGGCATGCAGACAATGTTCTAATTTATCAGTCTGAAGGTAAAATTAAGCAAGAAAAGATACACAACTGTTTTTTGTCTGAAAAGCTTACCTTTGCACACAGTGCCATTTCCAGTATAGCCTGGCTTGCAAATGCAATTGTGACCTCCCACAGTGTTGAAACAAAGTGCGTTTTCGTCGCAGTTGTGCTGGTTTGTGAGGCATTCATCGTGCTCTGAAAGGTGAAAAATAAACACATGCTACTTTAATAAGTCAGCAACATATATGAATATTTTGATATGCTTTGATATATTCTTCCAATTATGGCAGGATCTTAAACCACCTTCTAGCTTGCTAGTAAAAGTACTCCTTATTACAGATTTTATGCCTACTTACCTGGAAGTAGGCCCCAGTGAATTTGGTAATTGTTATTTATGGATAGGCATGTGCAACTATGTGCTATAACAGGGAAACCTTATGCATGTTTACTGAGGGGGCAAATGTGTTCCATGGGGCTCACACTGAGGTCTGCAGGATTGCAGTATGAGGGCACCATCCCATCCAGTGAACACTAGGAGTTCTAGGACCTTTTCCTGTCTAAAGATACATAACATCGTGCGCTAAAATTCCCCATCTAATTTGGAGTTTAGAAACCAGGAGCATGCAGTTGCAAGATTCAAAGGTGATGAAAGGACACATTGGATTTTGCACAGATAACCTGCAGTCACAATTTCTGAATGCTGAAACAATACATGGTATTTATTTTTTTCTATTTATTTTGTCCTGTCTGTTTTCCAAAGTGTTCAGGGCAAGATATGTGCCCGTAATTTAGTTAGTCCAAGAGACAGTGTCTGGTTCAGAGATATGAGATAAGCATCATGGCTAAGCATGAATTTGAACTTCGCTATTCTGGGCTCTAGTCTGATGCTGCATCACACTGACTCAGTAAATGCTCGGCATTATTTTGTCTATCAGAATGTCCAGAGCTTTATTTTCAACCCTCATCCCTTCTCCAAACAAAAAACAGAATCCCTAGCAGTGTTCACATTGTGGGGTAATTTTTGATTTCAGATGAAATTGCCTCAGGTAAGGCAAGTCTTTATTCTGGATAAATGTTTCCTTCAAGGGGTTTTACTCAACATAGGAATGACATGTACAGTGGTACCTCAGCTCACGAATGCCTCAGTTCACGAACAAATCAGATCATGAACAAAAATTTCATAAAAATTTTGACTCAGGTTGTTTTGACTCCTCATTGGTCACAATCGTGCTGGGGGTGGGAGGGAGATGGCTGAGATCACATCTGTCTTTCCTGCACGAGCATGCCTGTGATTGCGCCCATCTTTCCTGCAGAAGTGCAACCAGGATCTCGGCCATCTCCCCCCCAGCATTATCACACCCGTCTCCCCCAAACTGAGCATGCCCGTGATCACGCCCATCTCCCCCCCCCCCACCACACTGGGATGACAGGTACATGCAGGGATGAGGGGCGCGATAACAGTCATGCTGGGGGAGCGGGGAGATGGCCGTGCTCGAGCTTAGGGTGGGAGGAGGGGAAGATGGCCTCGATCTTTGTTATTCTCTGTCACTTTGCTTTAATTTTTTCTGATTAAAAAGAATAGTTATAGACTGGATTAACCTTATTTACATTGAACCTTATGGGGAAATTTAACTTGGCTCACGACCAATTTGGGTTATTACCAGAGTCCTGGAATGGATTAAGTTCATGAGCCAAGGTGCCACTGTACAGGTAATTTTAAGTTTAAGCTTTTCTGAAGATAAGCAAAGCAAGGAAATCTGCAAAATAATGCCTGACCTGTTGATCCTTGATCTTTGTAACAATAGCATAGCCTACAACCTTGAAAGAATCATAAAAAACTTTTCCCTGAATGGATTTTAAATCTGTGGGTGTTTTAGGCCAGGAACTTTGCAACAATGTCCAAGAAGGATAACTCAGAAGGACTACTTAAGAGTAAGTGTAGGCTAGGGGGATTACAGTTACCCCAGGATGCATGATATGGTTAATGTTCAATATATGTGCTTACTTATTTATCTCCAGTCCTATGCTATTGAACAATAGAGACCGGAGGCCTGAAATCTTCAGCAGATTCCTTGAAGGTTGGCTGAGAATTGCAGGCCTTTCTTTTATCTAAACTTGTATAGGATTGTGCTATATGTTTACGTGAATGTCTATAGACACCAAATATTTCAAGCAGGGTTAACCACATGAGGACTGCATACCTGCCTGAACTTTAGATTACTGCCAAGCTCCTAACTAGACATTTTCTTTAATTTTTGAGAAATATAATTTTAGATGGCTCAGATACATTATGACAGCCCCTTTGATGCTTCGGTTAGGTAGCTTTCAAACTGTATTCCAGGGAACCCTGGAGTTCCTGTGATGCTGATCAGAGGTTCTTCAAAGAGAAGATCAGGAACAGCAGACCAGCTTCATTAGAAGGCAGTGTGCCTGCTGCTACTCATCCTCTTCCTTCAACATGCTGCCCCAAGAGGATTTGGGGTGTATGCTAGGCTACATTCTTGGTTCTCGCAGAGCAAAAGTGGATTCCAGTAAAGCCTGTGCCATCCACTTGATGTGAACTGCCTATGGGCAGTCTGAAGGCCATGTGTATCTAGTTGTGAAGCACACTACAAGCATCTCTCCTTCCCTTCCTTTTAACTGCTTTAGAACTGCATATATACTCTGCAACTATGTCAAAACAGCAAAAACTACTGGCCAATGGTGATGTAAAAACAGCAACAAGTTCTTAGTGTGTGTGGCAATCATCGCGTCATCATGGCTGCAAGAATAAAATGGAGATTTATTTTCTATCTACCACACTTTGGGGGTTCATTAGGGGGTAAGGATTGGGCTGAGGGGACCTGGACTTTGACTCAAGGTCCAACCCTAACTGTGCCACTGACTGTGGGCTTTAGAAGTTCCAAAATTGCATACAATGTGCAAGGAGTTTACGATTTTATTCAATTTTATTTATTTCCATCACCCACTAGTCAAAGCCATCTGACTGGTCCTCAGAAAAATACCTAAATTCTTAAAATACAATAACATAGTAAAGTAAAATACAAAATCCCATGTGTTTCAAAACAAAGATAAAAGCAAGAAGCAATGCAAAGAACTTAAATGCATTAATAATTTTAGATCATTTATAATGTACTAAAACGTTTCATGAACATGCTGCATGGAAGTTCATTACTTCACAATACTGAGTGGTTAAATGAACATGAGCTTCCATCATGACACATGATTTGACACAATAGGCTGTTTAATAGACTGGTCTGGAGATAAAACTGGTGACATAGATTGATTTGGAAGGCAATACAAACTCTGTGTTATCTTCTGACTGCGGAGTTTTCCTCAAAGCAAAACTCAGAACCTAGAGCAGCAGTTAAGGTTCAGGACTTGCCTAGAGGTTATGGGGTCTCACTACTACCCACCCAGGATGTATTCTGGCAGGACAAAAAGATACAGAAGAGAAGAGACCCTCATAAGTATTCTAGACTGAAGAAGGAGGCAAGACTCCTTGAGGCCAGGAAAAGTGTTTGGTTGCAGTAGATGACTCCTCAGGATTGAGAGGCTTCTCAAAGGGAGACTTTCCCCAAATTCTCCTAAGAAGCTGTAGCTGCATCCTGCAGCTGGATCTGACAGCTGCTGCTTAAGACAAGCAGCAGAGGGCCAGAAGGTTGCTGGAAACAACATTTATGCTCCTTTTCTAGCGCCAGACCTCCTAGCTTTTCATTGATTTGAACCCTTTTTTGACTGTCTGCAGAATGCACCTCTTGCCTGAACCATGCTGGCTGTGGTGTCTTACAACCACGCCCCATTTAATCGATTTGTGAAATGCTAGTGACCCCTATTCCTGTCTGAACCTTCTTTCTGGCAGCTTCCTCTGCTCTCTGATCTGTGTAGAGCAGAAAGTATCCCTTATTAATTGTCCCAGATCTGCTAGTCCATCCTGGGCCTTGGGAAAGCAGGGCAATACAATAACAAGAAAATGAAACTGCAGACCAAGAAGCAGGGAAAAGAGGGAAGACATGCATTCCTGATTCTCCAAACTATTGTTTGGGAAAGTGAAAAAAGGTGTCTTAACTCAGCCATATTGTGACCCCTAGTTTTTCCTCTGGTTCAAATAATAAATCTTACTGTTGTGTTCAGAACATTTGGTCCAGTAATTCTTAAACATTCAGCAAAGCATATTTTTAAAAACTGCTGTTTTCAGTTCTTGAGGCATGCAGTTTAATTACTCTCAACTCAGCATGAACAACTACATAATTTCTAGCTACCTCAATAACCTTGCTGTACTGTACAGCTTGGTAACCTCCAGGAACAGTGACTTCCACAGGCTGACTGCGTGCAGGGAGGGGAAGCATTTACATGATAGGATCAATCTATTAGGAAAGAGAAAAGTCACAGCTTTGCAGATTAGGGCTATGGTGTTAGGTGTACTACAGAATTAAGTAGATCATCTTGGCCTCATAAAGTTATTGAAATGCACTGATTTTTTTCTTATTTCATGTAATGTAATGTTAATGGTATATCTTGGGAAAAAGAAAATACCCAAATATCTATTTATTTGCTTCCTTTGGA
Source organism: Varanus komodoensis (assembly GCF_004798865.1). Taxonomy (NCBI): domain Eukaryota; kingdom Metazoa; phylum Chordata; class Lepidosauria; order Squamata; family Varanidae; genus Varanus; species Varanus komodoensis. Next base: position 4,149,642 of record NW_025335408.1, on the reverse strand, counting down.
AAGTATTGTACCTTTGGAAAGTATAGATTCAATTTATCCCATTATATGGATTTGTTGGGATGGAAGCAAAAATTTCTTACCATAAGAAATTGCCTATATAATGTAGCAGTTTGCCTTTAAAATTACCTTCAGATATGGAAAGTGATGGCAGTCTTTCACGTATTAATTATACAAAAATGGCCTTGTCCTTGCATTGATAGCTCTAAGAACCAAGCTCAAATTATTCAGTTTCTGTGCGGTTTCATTAACCAGCTGCCCTCTTCCACTGCCTGGTGTTTGAAGAGTAGAGTCCTATGAGTTTGTCATATCAGTCACTTTTGTCCCTCTAGATTCCCTTTACATCAGTCCTATTCCCTGGCCACCAGAAATAGTGTTTCTTTTTTAAACATTTCAGTTATGGAGCCCCTTCCATGAAGAAATCCAGCAGGATCTCTCTCTGTGTTTTCAAGTATGCTCTGAAAAATACTGTTAAAGTTTTGATTAAATTTAAGTTGCTTATTCTGACTTGCTTTTATACATTTTCTTTTTATTTGCATTCTAGTTGTATATTAGCATTTTTACTATTTTCATATCTTTTTAGGATAGCTTCTGAGAAGCTTCTGAAAGGCAGGCTTTAATTCCAAACAAGAAAACATAAACAGACAGAACCTGTGGTGAATTGATGGTGGTAAATTATACATTAACAGAGGCACCACAAAGGCTATGTTCATGCAACACACTAAACCACAGTGGCTTCTAGACAAAGGTGGGTTAGTTTATACATCCTGCTTGTTTCAGGGTGGTGTAAGCGTGGCTATAAGCAACCCTGACAACCCATGGCTTGTTCTAGAAGTTGTTTGAGCCACAAAGGATTCTCATGTTGTTCAAACCCAGATGATGGAACCTCACATGGATCAAACCCAACTGCTAATGAGTTGCTTGGCAGGAGTGACAAAGCCCCTGGCTGTCTTGCTGAGTGGTTCCAGCTGTATACAAAGTGGCACTAAGATAGCTAGTATATTGGCAACAGTTCCAGAAGTTAGGGGGCCATGGGAAGAAATGAACTCCCTCACAAAACCCCCAAGGATCTTGCTTAACATGTCCCTTTCACAAGCAAGCCTTTCTTCAGCTTTCTGAAGCAATTGAGAGCAGTTTTCTGATACCTGCCAAATGCCTGAAAATGGGGGCTCTACTTATCTGTACCCCAGAACCAGTGGAGAGGGTGGGTGCCTGCTGGACTGTACCAGTAGGTACCTCTCTCTACATTAACCCCTCCTGAGTCCCATTGCCAGCCTGAAAGTACTACAGGCCTTCCTCATCCCACCCCTGATTTTTTTTTTTAAGTTGGCAACCATGGGCAGCCTTTCCAAGATACTGCTGGGGCACCTCATAAGGAATGTTTGTGGATACCAAAACCAGGACTGTAACAGGTGGCTTGACAGCTGCTTTCTACAATTGCTTCTCCCCTTCCAACAAATGGTAAAAAGTGGAGAAAAGAGCCAAACCAAACCTGGAAATGTTTGCTGCAACAGGAAGTAGGAAAAGGCCCTGCCAGCTGGCCCGATCGGGGAAGGAAGTGGCACATTTGCATATGAGGAACATCATGTGGCCTTAGATGATTGACATACTTTGGATGGATTGCACTGCAGCGTAGGTGAATGTGTCGACCAAACCAGCCCACCAAGTCATGGTGCTGTTTGGTCACCATGGTGTGAAAACTCCATTACAAGCAAGATAAAATTGACTGCAAAGGCTCTCAGTAAAATGACGCCAGTGTATTAGCACCGAAATAGATGCATGGGACATGTTTGTTTCATTCACATACAAGGTGGGTTCACAGGGATCTACTTCTCACACACAGAGATATGGAGAAAGGACAATGATCTTTTTATTGCACTGTGCTTTAATCAGGTTTTGCATGTACTCAGCTAAGCCCATAACTGCTTAAAGCTCCAAAGAGTAGTACGGTATACTGCAGTACAATAGGATGGGGAAGAGCCTTGGGTTTTACTTGCCTCTTCTACATTCCTTTTGTTAAATACACACTTCATATGAGAGTGTGGCGAACAGTGATTTTAACACAAACATCTAGTTTGGTCCTTACCTGAATGCATAAAAGACAGGAAACAAGTCAAGGACAACTTCCAAAAATTGATATTCCCAATGATATCAAGTATAGCTTACACTGTGTTAACAACAGGAAAGTAATGCAACAGTGCTCAGTGGTTTTGAGACAGGAGATTACAAGAGTTAGGCAGTCAGAGTTTTTATAATGGAATTTTCCCCAAAAGGTACCCTGCCATTAGAGAAACAACTAAATAATAAAGGAGAGAAATGAAAGAAGGTTGTTGTTTTCCATTCTGGAAAGGGAGCCTGTCCATCTATTACTCTACTGCTGTAATGGAATTCTTTGGGGAGAGATTTCAGGTTGAGTGGACAGTTACATGCAATCAGTTCATCACCACCATAATGGCCTGCATCATTTTCCAGACCTAAAGTGTGATTACCAACAGCTACTTGGTATGCTCTCCTTTTGCTATTATTTTTGTATCAGCATTATTTTTTTGGTAACAGCCACAGAATTAATTGGTGCCCTTTTTGCAGGGGACAGACAAAAAACTAATGTATGATTTTCAACTCTACTACATAAAGGGGCATTTGTTAGTTAAGTAGAAAATAATGAATTTTAACACTGAGTTTATTAGACTTCTGACTCTGTTATCTAAATTTAAAGCAGAGATCATAGTCATTTAAATGTAATGTTTGTTGATGGCATATTTTGGCAAATTCATGATACAGACAGAGATAATAATGGTGCTGCAGTTAATTCTGTGGTTCTGCCTGGTTCACAAAGGACCAGCAACAAAGTTATACGTATTTCTATAGTCCGATCCTTCAACTCACGAAATCAATAGCCAACATCTTAGTGTCCAGATGGGTGTAACTGGATGTCCTAAACCAGGATTAAAGTTAGATAGCTTGCTAGTCGATTACATGTCTCTTCCTCAAAGCTCACCACTAAGGAGTGCCACTGATATATTTATAAAGCCTCTGCATTGCATTCCAGCAGATATGCTTTTGATTACAAAATATAAAAGCAAAACCACGAACACTATGTTCAAGTTATAAGAAAGAATATGATTACTGGAACAGCAGTTCTTAGTACAGTGTAAAAAAAATCCCTGTGAATCCGTAACTGGCAGCAGGATGTATACTGCCTAATCCAACATAGCAAGCTCCAACATATGTCTCCAACATAATGCCTTTGGGTACCCACAACTTGTTTTATTTATATTCTTCTGCCTTTAATATGTATATATGGATTTGCATGAAATACATATATCTTTTCAGCTGTTAAACATATGCATGAACAAAAGCAGACCAAATATCCCACTTAGTATACTTTTGCAGTTGGCATCTGTATGTTATGTGTTTATATCTGGAAAGCATTATAATTCCTAATACATTATTTTATAGGACGTTAGTATTTTTCCTTTCAGTTCTGCAGTATTGATCTTTTAGCCTCTGAAAGGGCACACAGAATCCATTTTCTCTTCTCCCTTACATTTGTTAATTTTCATGAAGCAAGTAAATAATTTAGAAGAGCATGTACATCAGTGAATATTAAAGTCTGTTCCAGTATGAAATTTATCTGTATAATAACTTCTTCTGAAAATGGAGCAACTACTAGACATTGCCAAAATATATCTTTAAAAGAAGCATATCTGTACTGCACTGCCAGCAACCAGCTAAATTAGACAATCCCTTATTAACGACATGTTGCAGAATCCCAACAGAAACAATCTAGCTGAATGAGATATAGCCTAAGCTCCATAGACCTAAAACATACAAACCAAAATAGCAATCCACTGATTATGCATTCTGTGATAGTACCATTTGAGCAGTTCCTCAAATGTCTAAATATGTCCATGGGTTCAAGAAGGTTAGGGGCACCTAACCAAACTTCTCTCAGATGGACATTCCAGATGGTTGTTTCCACAGCTGCTAAGGCCCTGCTTCATGCCCTTTGCAATTTTATGTCGGTAAAGGCCTGAAGAGAAGACACTTCCTAAGATATGGGAGGCTCTGGAGGTTAAACTCTTTGCTGGTCAAAGCCAATACCTTGAAATGGGCCTAAAAAGTAAATGGCAGCCAGTGGACTTGGATCTTGTTGAACTTGGTCTAACCCCTTTTACTTGGTCAGTTCAAATCAATAAGAAAACAAGTTTTCCCAGTCCTTTGGCCTTGCACTATTAACTTTGCTTAGTTACAGTGCTGAAGTCACAGTGCTGAAGTACCTCGGTGCCTGGCCGAGGTAATGGGCTGGATGAGGGCCAATAAACTGAAGCTCAATCCAGGCAAGACAGAGGTCCTGTTGGTTGGCAGATCAGGCTTTGGGGAAGGGGACCTTGACCTTGTCCTGAATGGGGTTGCACTCCCTCTGAAGGACAAGGTCCGCAGCTTGGGAGTGCTCCTTGATCCAGAGCTTTCACTGGAAGCTCAAGTAACAGCGGTGGCGAGGAGCGCTTTCTTTCAGCTTCGGCTGATTCACCAGCTGTGTCCCTACCTGGAGAACGACTGCCTGGCGACAGTGACTCACGCATTGGTAACTTCCCGACTAGACTTCTGTAATGCGCTCTACGTGGGGCTGCCCTTGAAGATGGTCCGGATACTTCAACTGGTGCAAAACAGAGCTGCCAGGTTGCTGACGGGGACTGGGCGTTGTGTTCACATAACTCCAGTCCTCCGTCAGCTTCACTGGCTCCCCATTGAAGTCCGTGCCCAATTCAAGGTGCTGGTTATCACCTATAAAGCCCTTAATGGCTTGGGTCCTGGTTACCTAAAGGAGCACTTATGTCCATACATGCCCTCCCACCCCTTGAGATTGGTGGCAGAGGCCCTTCTCCGGGAGATCTCTGTGAAGGATATTAGGAGGGTGAGTACCTGGAGGAGGGCTTTCTCTGTCGTGGCGCCCAATCTATGGAATGCGCTTCCCAGAGAGGTCCGCCTGGCGCCGTCGTTATTTGCTTTTTGGCGCCAGGCTAAGACCTTTTTATTTAAACATCATTTTAATTGTTAATTTATTTATTTAACTAGGGTTTTTTTTTTTTTT